>NC_041392.1:317777597-317815562 GCF_002162155.2 Triticum dicoccoides | reverse complement strand
CCTCGTGGCCTCCTCCCTTGTTTCTTGACATAGGGTCCAAGTCCCCTGGATCATGTTCGGTGAGAAAATCACGTTCCCGAAGGTTTCATTCCGTTTGGACTCCGTTTGATATTCCTTTTCTTCGAAACCCTAAAATAGGCAAAAAACAACAATTCTAGGCTGGGCCTCCGGTTAATAGGTTAGTCCCAAAAATAATATAAAAGTGGATAATAAAGCCCAATAATGTCCAAAACAGTAGATAATATAGCATGGAGCAATCAAAAATTATAGATACGTTGGAGACGTATCAATAATCTATGGGAAAGGGGGTGTTTGACAGGCGTCATCTAAGACACTCAGGGCGACCTGGGTATGGAGATCGGTGGGTAAGCTGCACGGGAAAACTGGCAAATGTTGACAATGAAGGCCTTGCGGCGGCGGCGGGGACCTTGCTAGGGTTTCGAGCGAGGAAGGGTGTGTGTGTGTGCGTGCATGCTCGAGGAGGTTTTGGTGTGTGTGTGTGTGTGTGTGTGTGTGTGTGTGTGTGTGTGTGTGTGTGTGGAGGGGGAGCGGGGGGGTGTTTGAGGAAATGACGCGGGTGCTGAAAAAACGCGGGAGTGAAATGCCGAGGCTATTGAAAATTTTGATGATGGTGCATCGCACACGGTCCATAGATAACAACCGTGTGTTATGAAACTGAAATACCCTCGAGGCGGGCAGATATTTTCGAGGGATGCAGGCGGGATTGGGAACAAGAAACATCACACACGGTCGAAACACAATAACCGTGTGTTATCAAGCAGAAAAAGCTACAGGCGCGTTGATATTTTTGAGAGGGGAAGCTTCATGGAGCCCAATGCACACGGTTAGTTTGAGTGAACCGTGTCAGTTACGTCATCCGACTTGTCTAATGTTCATAAATTTGGCGAAAAATGATGTGGGAGAGGGTCAGAACATGAACACACTTGCATGTGGACCAAATTTATGTATGAAAAGGGTGGTTTGATTTTCAAATACCAAATGCAACTTCGATGTGGCACCTATCTCGAAAAGCACACGATATTGCTTTCCCCAGCCCCCTCGTGTCGGCACGAAGGGAATCCTAAGCTATGAATGCATGCCCCCTCCCCCCAACCGAGGTTCACCTAGCAAAATGTGAAGTAGCTAGCAGCCTCCCTCCCTTGTGTCGGCATGAAGGGAATCCTAAGCTATGAATGCTTGCCCCCCCTCAACTGAGGTTCACCTAGCAAAGTGTGAAGTAGCAAGTAGCCCCCCTCGTGTTGGCATGAAGGGAATCCTAAGCTATGAATGCATGTCCCCCCAACCGAGGTTTACCTAGCAAAGTGCAAAGTAGCAGCCCCCCACACTTTCAGTCGGCAGGCCAGAGAGGCATATCTCACCAAAATGGATCGTAAAACGGACCAAGAATAATCCACCTTGGTCGTACAACCTCTCTCTTGTTGTTGGTTAAAGTGATGGCCGTCCATGCGACCCCGAAGATGGGCTAGCTCGCCAATAATCACGCAAGTAGCTAGTCCCCGAAGACAACCACTGCATGCGTGTGGCCCAAACATATGGATGGAGAGGTGTGTTTTTGAGTACACAATGGAACAACTTTGATGTGGCACCGTGACTTCAAACTCGAAATCCCCACACTGAGTGAGGATTAGATTGACGATGCATATGTATGTTACACCACACTTCAAGCCAATGACAGGGATTCATGCATGCATGCGCGCATAGTATATGCGCTCAAACTTAATTAGGTCTGAATCTCACCATGATCTATACTACGATAACACGAACCAAATGAAGAATCCGCCATGGTAACCTATCTTGTTGTCGGTCAAGGTGATCATGGATGTCCACGCGGGCCCATGAATATATAGGCTTGTCGCCGATAACCTCGTGAGGGAGTGTACCATTCGAAGGAAACAACTACATGCATATGTATGGAGGTGATGCGTGGATGCATGTTTGAATACCATTTCACAACATTGATGTGGCGCATGCGTCAAAAACCGTACACTCCCCACACATAGCGATATCGTTTCATGACATGTCATTGTACTAGCCACTTCCACTCGATGGGAGGGATTCATGCGTACACATGCATGTGTGTGTGCTCAAACTGTATCATGCATGTCATCCTAGAGCATGACCTATATATATATACCATATTATAAGCAAAAAATAATCCCCTCCTAAGTCAAATTAACCTCTCTTGTTGTCAGGCAAAAAGTAGTGATGGACCAAGTGGGCCATAGATGGAAAGCATCAAAATCGCTGATAACCGACTAAGTGGGTGAGAGAGGACAACCACCATCGCTTTGCATGTGGGCCAAACATATATATGTTGAATACCCAAAATGCACAACTTTGATGTGCCACATGCCTCAAAAATCGTAATCCATGCACCCACACAGAGCGAGGTTCATGAAGTGTACTACATATGATGGTCTCCTTCCCCCTCTCCGACGCATACTATATGCTCCTACCGTAATATGTACAACCCAAAAAGAATCCTCATTGATGGTGAAATTAATTAACCTCTCCCGATGTAGGTCAAAGTGATGCATGCATGCATCAACGATGGCCTCGTGGGCCCACAGATGGAAGCGTCACACGTGAGTGTCCTAGCTAGGATAACCACCGACTACATGCATGTAGCCCAAAGAGGTGTTGTGTGATGTTTGAATAGCCAATTTCACAATTTTGATGTGGCACGTGCCTCGGAAACCAAAAAGTCCCGACATTGAGTGAGGTGTACTTGTTCACAGACACGTACGTATAGTATATATGCTAGTCCCCTCCCACCTCTTCGCCGCGTACTATATGCCACCATAACACAAACAAAAAATATTCTACCTTGCTAGTCAAATTAACCTCACTGCTGGCTATTCGTCAAAGTGATAGAGAACGACCTTGCGGGCCCACAGAAAGCGTCACACGCGAGTATCGAGTGTCGTGTAGGACAACCATCGACTGCATGTGGCCAAAACATGTATGTATGAAAGGGTTGTGTAATGTTTTAAATAAAGAATTCACGACTCTGATGCCGTGCCAGCCTGCCTAATAAAACGGCCAATCCACACGGTGGCTCACAACTCGTAGTGTACTGCGAGCCACCCGCCACCCCCAGACGCACACACCCACACACACACCGTGAATCCACCGCAACTACGATGCATGTTAAATTAATTATCCCGCGGTGAACATATGTTACCAAAGGAGGGACGTTTTAATTTAGAAAAGAAAACAAAGATCATTAAGCCATTTTAGTACATTAATTGATTAATTTTCTATGGGTATAATGTGCAAAAATCAAATTTGAGCTACATGCACACGTGACAGTGCACCTAAATGGATTGAAAAAACACATGTGTCTCACTGGGTGCATGTTTACTCCCCATGCAAGAAATTTCAAAATTGAGAATCTTGATTTTTAAATTCTATTACATCCAAAACTTATTTGAAGTTCATGAAACTTATCATGTTGTCATATGGACACCAATACAAAGTGGCATTGTACTTTTTTTGTCAAATTTGAGACCAGTTTTGATGTAATCTTTATCTAATTACAAACGGGAGATTATTAATAATTGGGAACCAATATCCGAAACGGATTATTTATATGAACTGTGAGCGTTAGACCAACAATGGATAAGTGCCATGCTTCGGTTAAGCAATAAAGTGGCAACATTAATCATCCAAATAGAAAACCAATATACGTGCCACCACGTGACCCATGTGCCGTGCGAGCAGGTGTGAGTTAACGGAATGCATGCGAGCAGTCCATCATGCAGGTAGACCGGGAGGCGTGCGTGCAGGTGTGTGAATTATCGAAGGAGTGCTCACTGCGCAGTTTCATCAGGAGGCATGTGAGTACCTGTGTGAAACGATGGTAGGCATGCCAGCAGTCTGGTGCGCAGGCTCACAAGGAGGCGAGCCATCGGTTTGACCGCCGTCCGCCTCTCCCCCACTACTCCATATTAATGGTGCGCTCGAGCGGCCGCACCCCCCATCCTCGCCACACACACAATCCTCTCTCTCCGCTTGCATCCTCGACGTCACTCTCAGTCCTCAAAGCCGTTAGTGTATGAGGATGTCGGCGAAGCGCCCCATTGGAGGGAGTGGCGATGCTGGGGCTGCTAAAGCACCGGAGCACGGCGTGGACATGGAGACAGAGGTTGCCGTCATTGCCGGCGAGTTAGCGCTAAACCCTGACGTCGTCGACGGCGTTGAGCTTCCACAGCCGGAGGCGGAGTTCCACACCGACTCTGGTGAAAACCCCAGCGAGGACTCCGACGACCACTCTGGCGACGACTCCCACGACGACGGACAACTGGTTAGTCATCTATATCCATTCATGTGTCAAATAGATCATAGGGTTTCTCTGGTTACTCCTGCCCCCCCCCCCTTTTTGGAATAGAAATCCTATGGTTATGTTCTCCCAATCCATGAAATCTTAGTAAGTTTCGTTAGATCCATGTAGTGTATTGATTGTTTGAATGGTACAAGTGGAAAGTGATTAGTTGTTTCATCTGTGCAAATGATTTCTGCTAGTAATCTGAGGAGGGTTAGTGTTTGTGCTAATAATTCCTAGCCAGGACTTGACTATTGATTTTGAATGACCTACATATGTTTGTTCCATTATTTTCTTCAAGATTTGTTTGTACATAGACGACTGTACTTAAAAATCAAACCATAATATCTGGATATGTACAAATGAATATCTATAAATTCCTAATCCTACTTCACGGCATGTCAACATTGATTTGATGCCAAATTTGTTTTACTATTTGTATAGGTGTTGTCTGACGATGTGGACAACGAGGATGAAGATGGCCACATGAGGTACAAGAGGCAAATCCTGAGGGAGCTTTATGCGGGAAAGCATAACAGGCCTATTAGGACCTGGAACGACGACTATCGATGCCCATTTTGCAACCACAAGCTTCATGAAGCGTATCTAAGTGTTCTGGCGCATGCAAGAGGACGGGCCGTTGGCTCCTTCAAGCAGAAGTATTCTCGCAGGCTGGCGCATGGTGCGTACGCCGAGTGCCCGGAGAAGCTTCAAGATCGTGCCGGCATGTGAGATGAGATGTGGGATCGAACTATGTATGCTTGAGTATGCTTAATGATGGTTGAACTATGTACTTATGGTTGAACTATGCTTGTGTACGTGTATGCTTATTATCTATGTCTGAGTATGGTTAATCTATGTTTACTTATGCCTAACTGTGGGATATGGATGCAATCAGTTCGATTGATGGAATCTACCTCTGTCTTAGTTTATTGCCCCCCTTTGTAATTTGTGTTAAATTTTGACCAAAGGTTTAACTAAAAATGTTAATGCATGTTAGCAAAAATTATATCATTGGATGGGTATTTGAGCATAGTGTTCAATGATATAATTTTTGGTGACATGCATAAACATTTCTTAGTTAAATATTTGGTCAAAATTTGGTAAAAAATACAAAGGGGACCAATAAACCAGGACAAAGGTAGTACGTCAATCACACATGGTTCCCAAAATTGGAACCATGTGCAATGACTTCCATTTTGGCTATTGCGTCAATCACACACGGTTGGCTCTAGCAAACCGTCACCTCCAAAATTCTTTATGGGACAGAATACCCTCACCACCCAATTCAAAAAAGAAGAAAGAAAACCCTCACCATCCCCACGTCACAAAAACCCTCACCCCGCCCGCCACCCCTCCGGTCCCCATTCACACCTGCACAAGCTCATCCACGTCTATGCATGGCACCGCCTATCGCGGCGGTAACCACTTAGCTCACCGCCACCAGACTGCCGGCAAAGCCCACCGCATTTCGCCACTTCCGCTTGCCACCTCCTATCGCCATCAACTTTCTCGATGCTGCTCGACCTAGCTCCGCTCGGTTGGGGAATCTTTCGTACTAAGGGTTCTTTCTCATGGACAACAAGGTAACTAATTTAATGAGATATTATCTCACTTATCCCAGTTCATCTGCCTCCTTTAATCACTCGGTCGAAATCGCTGTGAATTCATTTTTATTCGAGCTGATTTGAGGGTTTTCTTCCGTTCATAGAGTGTACACTGTGCGGACACATCAGGACCTTGCAACCTCCGCCAGACATTCCATCTCACCGTACTAGATGACTTGAGAATGCGCGCGGTATGTTCAATCTCACCCTAAATCAGCTGGCATGGCCTACTTTCCTGAACATATTCTAAATATTACTACATTTGGATAAAAGGTGCCACATGCACCATATACGTCAAAGGGGATTTTCCCCCTCTTCTTTCTATATTAGGCAAATTAATGATGTATTGTTCTTTCGATTACTCTCATCTTTCCATGACATCATGTTTACCCTATCAGTTTAATTATAGATTTTTGTCCTTTGATTTCGACTGCTGTACAGTTCTTTCAATTTGGGCCCACATTTGCATGTTACCATATTTTATTTAATAACTGTACCATTTTCTGCAGCGCGTCCCTTGCTATCCAACAGAATCTGTAGTGCACAATCTCCCCCTTTACATAAATTAAGACTGTAGGGATGTCATACTGCACACAAACCATGGATTTACAATCGTTGCTACTGTAAGACTTGATGAACGTGGTGACTCCTATTTTGGCACCGGCTTTGGAAAGAAATTTCTAAGTTTTATGAACTGAAAGATGGCACTAGAATTGCACTGCACATATAAGGGCCTGGTCATGAGATATATGCTACCTTCCCCGATGATATCATCCGTCCAGACTTTGTTCGAAGTAAGTTTTCTTTTCAACTATCTGCATGTTGACTTACCCAGCAATATCGAATGAATTGTGTAGTATTTAAGCAACCAATTGTTATTCCCTTCTCTTACTATATTCCTACCTAATAACTTATAGTTACCAATACACTTTTATATTACCCTGTTTTAACTAAAATATTCCATGTACTCCCATTTCTATCAGAAAGCGCAGCTAACAAGGAGAATCCGGAGGTGGAGAACGGGGCTGCCAACAAGCGGAGGTGGGGCGAGCTAGAATCACAAGCGACTCCAGCAGGCCTAGACTTCATCAGCAGTCTCCCTATGGAACTCCAGCCCTCTCGACCTCATCGACACCCACGAGCTTTGCCATGGCTATCGCAAAAGCTTGGATGCATTCTCCAAGATCCTCGGCAGTCACCTTGGCCCAACCAGAGGCCTTAGAATGGGCAAGTTCTGTTCCAACGGCAAGGATCGAGCCAAGCTTAATGACTGGTTCAATCCCCCGCCCTAGATCAGCTCGAGGAGCTCACTTTTGATGATGGGCATATGCGCTCCCTGCCAACGTCCGCGCTCCACCTCGTGCCCACACTGCGCGTCGCCAAGTTCAGGAACTTCCATTTCCCCCTTAATGACGCGCCCGCTCTTATTCTACCACGACTGAAGCACCTCGAGCTCGTCGCCATCTGCCTCTCAAACGATGACGTGGAGCGCCTGCTGCGTGGTTGTACTGCACTCGAGTACCTTCGTCTTCAGGCGATCAATGGGTTGAGTACCTTCCACATCACCTCCATGACTCTCCGGACTATTTATGTGTGTTGCTGGTCCGGCAGGAAGACATCACAAGATGTGTACCACGGTATGGTCATTAAGGACACACCTGCACTTGAGAGATTACTTGTAGTTGATCAAGAAGGTCCTGCAAGAATCAATGTCATTTCTACGCCGAAATTGTGAGTGGTGGGCTACTCGGCTGACAAATACTCCGAACTTGTTATTGGATCCACACCCGTTCAGGTACAACATCTGCCTTCTACCTCTCCTTCTACAAATTAACATTATTTTTAATTATGAAGATGTTTGTTCGTTTGTCATTCAAAAAATGATTCCGACAAGCTTGACCCCGAAACTATGCACAGTGAAGGTCTTGGCACTAGAACCTATCGGCCCTAACCTGGAGCAAATTCTCAGTTTCCTGAGATGCTTTCCGTGCCTGGAGAAGCTATATATCGAGGTGATGTTCCTTTCCTGTTAAACGTTAACCTTAAGGGAGTTCAATTTGTGACACCTTTTCCCAAGTTTACAATGCCAATGTACTACAATTTCTGAAGGGTTCTTTTGGAGGATTTCAGTACATACATATTCCCCCCATATTGGTTGCTTCATCCATATGGTTACAATCAATAAGAATTTCTCCTTTTGATTCATCTGTACTAGTTTTCTTATGGAACTTTTCATCCACTCCAACCTCTTGTGAAGAAGGCTACATTTTTCTAGAATTTAATCAAATGCCCATGTTAATCATGTCAGATCGAAGATGGCATGTTAGTGCATTTTACAAATCATGCAAACCAAATAGGCCTGTAGTAGTGTTCAAAACAGCATGTAGGCACTAACACGTTTTCTTATTTTGCAGATAAGATTAGATCCAGTGGTGGATAATGTGATACAATATAACAATCATGTCGAATGCCTAGATCTGCATCTCTTAGAAATTACTTTGAACTCCTACCGAGGGACCTTACCGGAGATTATATTCACCAGATTCTTTGTTGTCAGAGCAAGGGTGCTGAAGGTAATGAGGTTTGCCCTACATTTATTTTGCAAAAATGAATGGTTTGTTGATCAGCGCTGGTGCCTGTGGCAGAATGGACTAGGCTCCAAAAATGCTGAATTTAATCTTGGAACTTCATATGACAGAGTAATCAGAAGTCATCGTGTCAACCCCATACATGACTTCTCTGTGGTTGAACCCTTTGCAAAAGTTGCGAGGTTTCCAAACCAGACTTAGAAGTGGTAATATTAGTTTGAATCTCTTGGATATCCATGTTCAGCGGATTAGCGCGAGCGTTTGCACCTGATGAGCTGAATTCCATTTCTAATATCAGTTTAAACCTTGTAATATTCGAATTTGAGCCATATAACTCTGGAATTTGAACCTTGTAATATTTCGAGCTTTTGTGGTACAATCATCGAAATAGCATCGTACGAGACTTGTATATTGGTAGCACAATTTTGACCTTAATATGCAATGGTCTTAGATTTTATTAACCATTCTCGAATCTGTTTACCTTGTCGATCTCATAGCACACGATCTGTATTGCTAACTCAACTGCGATCTTCGACATTATTGCACACAGTTGGTTTCTTCCACCGTGTGCCTTGTAGAGCGCATAATTAATTATCGCACTCAAGTGTCCATCATCACCCTTTTGTGTAACTTTGACCTCATCACCCACGGGTAAACTTATGACCGAATTCATTCCACACACTTTGTTTTTACAAAGCTTTTTGCCAATAAACGCCCATGATTTGTCCCTCTTCTAGCCGACGCGTGGCCAAACTAGCTGGGCAGGAAGCTTGCGCGGTAAACTTCGCGGTAGCACGGGAACAGGCTCATCGATGATACATTTGGCGCCTCTTCGAGCCCACGCATGGTCAAACGAAACGTGTGTGGTGTGGTGTTGTCAAGCGTGCACTGGAATCCTCTGCTATGAACGCCGTGACAAGACGTGACGATTATAGGCCGGCCGCCCCCCATTTAACCCTTGTGTCTCTTCAACCTTTCGATCGCGCCCCACCATTGCAAGAAGCACACCCACCACGAGAAGTTCTTAGAGGGTATCCTGTGTGGCTCCAATGGCGCTCCGAGCGGCTACCGACAACGAGCAGCAGTTCACCATGCGTGCCATGGTGGACACCCACAGAAGGTTCATGGAACTCTCGGTGGTGTACACCAACAACTCGGACTGGGTGGAGCACTCCATCCACATCATGGAGCTGTTGCTTGCCGAGGAGAAGTACAAGGTGGTCGGGTTCAACCTCGAGTACACCAGCGCTCGTGCTGGGTCTCGTCCCAAGGTCACCGTCGCCCAGATGTGCGTGCGCCACCAAGGCCTTGTCTACCACTACTGCTTGGAGACAAGGCCTTGCGAGCGTTTCACCAGGTTTGCCAACAGCCCCACTACATATTCGCTACGGTGGACATCACCAATGATGTAAAGGCGCTCGAGAATTCGGGAATCCCCTATTAGAATCTTGTCAACATCCAGGGCCAATACAAGGTCTGGGGTAGTAAGGAGCATGGGAAGGACTCATTGGTTCACCTCGCCGAGGCCATCATCGATCCCTACTACAGAGACATGAAGGATTCATGCAAGGACAAGCGTGCTTGGCACTCGGCCTGGATGGAGAAACTCGTCAAAGCTCACGTCGTGTACGCGGCCAAGGAGGCGTACACGAGCTATGACATGTACAGGCGAATCGTTGACATGAGGGAGTGCCTCCTTCCCCAAAATGGCCAGGGATCTAGCCGGAAGCATAGCAATGACAAGTGTCGTCGCAACAATAAGTAGATCATTAGATCCTCGTTTCTGCTAGTTTAGTATGCATGTAATTGCTTACTTTGGTGTGTGGAAATGTTATATGTGTAGTCACTTGTGTAATTGTATGCTTAATTTGGTTATGCAATGTTGTCTTTTTAAGTATATATGTTGATGCTCTGTAGACAGAGCGTAGATGTTGTGCGTACAAAGAAAATCACATCGCACACGAACTAAACAATGGAACCTGTCGGTGATGTTTTCATCAATTACTCACAATTGTATACCAGCAATTGTTTGCTCACAACACACACGGCTTGTTAGTAGCAATCGTCTGTGTTGTTATTGGTCTTCGCACACGTTTCCGATTACAGACCTGTTTGTCGCGTATCACACACATCTTGTTAAGTTGAACTGTTTCTGTTCTCTTGTCTCAACACAAACAATTCATCTGAGTGAACTGCATGCTGTATATCGCACACACCTTGATCTGGCTGACCGTTTCTTTTGTGTTGTATAATCACAAATAGTTCATCCGAGTGAACCATATGTTGTATATCGCACACACCTTCATCTGGCTGCCCGTTTCTTTTGTTCCTCCTCGTCGCAAAAAGTTAATTGAACTGAACCATATGCCCCGTATCCCACACGCAACTAAAATCTGAACCGTGTTTGATGCATCCTCCATCACAAATGTTTTGCACCTTTTTGACAGTTTTTAACACCACCATTTGTGATTATTGCATCGCACACAGTTTCATCGAAGGGTCTCTGATCGTAGTGTCGCGTTAGCAACATCCTGCAGTAGTGTTTGGCCAACTAGATTAGTTTTTCTTGCTATAGGACAAGTGCTTAGCTTTGGGTTCAATCTTGTGGTGTCCTCTCCCAGTGACAGTAGGGCCAGCAACGCACGTATTGTATTGTTGCCATTGAGGATAAAAAGATGGGATTTACATCATATTTCTTGAGTTTATTCCTCTACATCATGTCATCTTACTTAAAGCGTTACTCTTCATGCACTTAATACTCTAGATGCAGGCAGGAGTTGGTCGATGTGTGGAGTAATAGTAGTAGATGCAGGCAGGAGTCGGTCTACTTGACACGAATGTGATGCCTATATTTCATAATCATTGCCTTGGATATCGTCATAACTTTGCGCTTTTCTATCAATTGCTCGACAGTAATTTGTTCACCCATCGTATTATTTGCCATCTTGAGATAAGCCTCTAGTGAAACCTATGCCCCCCGGGTCTATTTTCCATCATATAAGTTTCCAGTCTACTATTTTGCAATCTTTTACTTTCCGATCTATAAACCAAAATACCCACAAATATTTACTTTATCCTTTGTTTAGTTTTATCTATCTCTATCAGATCTCACCTTTGCAAGTGACCTGAAGGGATTGACAAGCCCTTTATCACATTGGGTGCAAGTGTTTGATTGTTTGTGCAGGTATTGGTGATTTGTGCATTGTCTCCTACTAGATTGATACCTTGGTTATCTAACTGAGGGAAATACTTATCTCTACTTTGCTACATCACCCTTTCCTCTTCAAGGGAAAAACCAATGCAAGCTCAAGAAGTAGCAGCAAGAATTTCTGGCGCCGTTGCCCGGGAGATCTACGCCAAGTCAAGACATACCATGTACCCATCATAAAACTCTCATCTCTTGCATTATATTATTCGCCATTTGCCTCTCGTTTTCCTCTTCCCCACTTGTAAAACGATTTTTGAAAAGATTTGCCTTTTCTTTCACCCTTCTTCCATTTGTCTTCTTCGTTTACTTTTTGTTTGCTCGTGTGTTAGATTGCTTGCTTTGTCACGATGTCTCAAGAGAATAGCAAAACGTGTGACTATTCTAGTACTAATAACAATGATTTTATAAGTACTCCGATTGCTCCTGCCACTAGTGCGGAATATTATGAAATTAATGCCGCTTTGCTGAATCTTGTTATGAAAGATCAATTTTCTGGCCTTCCTAGTGAAAATGCCGCATCCCATCAGATTAATTCCGTTGAGTTGTGTGATATGCAAAATAACAAATATGTGGATAATGATATTGTTAAATTTAAGCTATTTCCGCTCTCACTATGAGATCGTGCTAAAACTTGGTTTTCATCTTTGCCTGAAAATAGTATTGATTCATGGAATAAGTGTAAAGATGCTTTTATTTCCAAGTATTTTCCTCCCGCTAAGATCATCTCCCTTAGTAACGATATTATGAATTTTAAGCAACTTGATCATGAACATGTTGCACAATCTTGGGAGAGGATGAAATTGATGATACGAAATTGCCCTACTCATGGTTTGAATTTGTGGATGATTATACAGAATTTCTATTCCGGATTGAATTTTGCTTCTAGAAATCTCTTAGATTCGGCCACGGAAGTACTTTTATGGAAATTACTTTAGGAGAAGCTACTAAACTCCTAGATAAGATTACGGTTAATTATTCACAATGGCATACCGAAAGATCTTCCACTAGTAAAAAGTGCATACGATTGAAGAGATTAATGTTTTGAGTGGAAAGATGGATGAACTTATGAAATTATTTGCTAGCAAGAGTGCTTCTATTGATCCTAATGCTATGCCTTTGTCTACTTTGATTGAAAATAATAATGAATCTATGGATGGGAATTTTGTTGGTAGGAAGAATTTTGGTAATAACGCGTATAGAGGTAATTTTAATCCTAGGCCGTTTCCTACTAATTTCTCTAATAATTTTGGTAATTCCTACAACAATTCTTATGTAAATTATAATAAGATGCCCTCTGATTTTGAGAATAGTGTTAAAGAATTTATGAGTTCGCAAAAGAATTTCAATGCTTTGGTTGAAGAAAAATTGCTTAAGATTGATGATTTGGCTCGGAACGTGGATAGAATTTCTCTTGATGTTGATTATTTGAAAATTCGATCTATTCCACCGAAGCATGATATCAATTAATCTCTAAAGGCTATGAGAATCTCCATTGATGAGTGCAAAGAAAAAACCGCTAAGATGCGTGCTAAGCAAGATTGGTTTGCAAAAGCATGTTCTTCTAGTTTTTGTGAAAATAATGACGAAGATCTTAAAGTGATTGATGTGACTCTGAAAGTGCAACTATCCCTTGGTGGTTTTGGTAATTCCTAACAACATATAGCTCATTGAGCTAATGCTATTTTAAGATAAATATTTTAGGAAAGCTCAATGATTGGCATGGCATGGATTAGAAAGTGGACCCCTCAAAATGCTAAGGACAAAAGATTGGCTCAAGCTCAAAGCACAAGACTCTACATTTTACTTTTAGTGATCTAAGATCACATTGAGTCCATAGGAAAAGCCAATACTATTAAAAGGGGGTGAGGTGTTGCTTAATGAGTTACTTGCTCAAAATGCTTAGTGATATGCTCCAAAAACCTCAACTACTTTCTCATATCCACCTATGTCCCAAACCAAAAGCCAAACTTGGCCCCACTGAAATCTTCTATCTGCACTACAAAAAAAATACACTTCCGTGATGATACGTGTTTGTCATAGTAGGTCACGTTTTTTTTCATGCATGTACATCCATGACAAATTTATGACAGAATCAAGATAGTCATACCTGTGCTGTCTTAGAAGTGTTCCATGACATTACCAAAATTATCATCACGGAAGTGTCCACTTCCATGATGATAAATCGCGCGTCATAGAAGTGCTTTCGTCAAGGGTGACCGACACGTGGCATCCACCGTAACGGAACGCCGTTATGCTATCAGGTCGGGTTTTGGATCCGATAACCCGTTAACAGCCCCGACCAATGGAAAATTTCCACGTGTAAAATTCTTATTGGCCGAACGAAACACGTGTCAGCTCGTCAGTGGGTCAGATAGGCGCCTATGATATGTCGACACGTGCCACGGCCCACCACTGGCCCATTTATCTTACAAATCCGGCCCGTTTGACTTGGTCAAAAGTTAATGGGCTGGCCCATGAAAAGCTTGTTAACGGTCTCTTCGCAAATAGCCCATTTTACGGCCCGTTAACTCATGGCCCGTTAGGCCCTAAAGGAAATCGGCCCAACAACGTCATGTGGGCCATCGAATATAACACCAGCCCATTTCACTTTTGGCCCATGTATGGCCCACGACGTCTTTCGTCCCATATGAGGCCTTCGTATCTTTCGGCCCTTTACAGGCCCATGGTGACTCTAGCCCATAATGAACAGTAATTTTGTTTATACCCGTTAATGACCCGTGATTTACATGGGCTATTTCCAGCCCGTGTTAGCTTTCGGCCTTTTGACGGCCCATACGTTCTTAGGCTCCTTTTCGGCCCTCGATTACTTCCAGCCCGTTACTGGCCTGTTCCCCTAATGGACCAAATTCGGCCCATGGCAAGAGTCGGCCCGTTACTGGCTTGTTCCCCTAATGGGCCAAATTTGGCCCATGGCAAGAGTCGGCCCGTTACTGGCCTGTTACCCTAATGGGCCAAATTCGGCCCATGGCAAGAGTCGGCCCGTTTCTGGCCTGTTAGCCCGTTGCGCCGTTTCCAGCCCGTCCTATATTCTGGCCCATTAATGACCCGTTATGCCTGTGAAAGAATTAAGCCTTTGCTGTCCTACGGCCTATTAACAGCCTGTTACCGTGCTGGGCCGACACCAACTACGCCTGATCATGGCCCATGTAGACCCATTTATCCGACGGCCCGAGGCCCACCGATTACAGGCCCATTTATCGACGGCCCGTAGGAGACCCATGGATCCTATGGCCCGTATATGGCCCATGGTAGTTGTGGCCACTAGCAATCCAGGGAAAAAGAAGACTAGGAAATAAATAAGGCCGAAACTAACGCTAGGCTATTAAGGCGATTGCACAGATTACATCCACTCGGCATCAAAGATTGCCACCAGTGCAAATATAGGGAACACCCTACACTATACAAAAATGGCTTGGTGTTTTCTTCAGCCGGTGGCTGCACGTTAAGAATAAATTTTGTATCGCACCAAAACAAATTACAACTATATAACAAAAGGAAGGTTGGCATAAAACTTAACAGTCTAGCAGATAAATGCACCACCGGAAGTTCAGAAGCTCAGTTCATTTGACCTGACTGTTATGTTTTCATGTTGTATTGTCCGATGGAGCACCATAACCCTCTCCTTCATTTCCCCTAGGCTCCTGAACAACATAGCAAATGTCTGATAGTCTGGTTTCAAAACCATGCATATCTTGATGACATTGAGCAATGTTTCTCCTTGTTTCACAAAGGGTCTCTGTTAGGGAATGGACTTGTGTCTGGAGCACAGATACAACATTGCTTTGAGCTTGCATATCTTGATCATGAGGCAGTTTGGACGATATTGCCTTAACAACTAACCCAGTATTACGCAGGAACATGCTTTTGGCACTGTTAGTGGACAGGTACTGACCCACTACAGCAAGAGCTGGCATTGCGGTTATAGTTGCCTCGCCACCTTCAGAAGGTGGCGGTTCCACCATTTTTTCCATAGCTTCGCTGAAAAGTTTAGGTTTTACATTAGTAGTACCAGAACAGAAGATATTAAGGAGGCAGCAAAACCAAACAAAATAGCTTTGGTCTATATACAGAACTTATTCTGGTGAACCCATGTAAAATATTAGTTGTATTTTATTGCAAAGTACATAATAAAACCAGGTTCCAAACATATGACCATGTACCATCGCTAATGTATTGTCTATTTCTTCACATTGTATTGAGGGCTAAGGATAAAGAGACGAAGTTTATAATACGGTAAGCATAGTATGACATCATTCATATCACAAAACAACTGAGAACAGACAAACAGGCAATTGTAACGTTGTGTGGGCAAGTCCAGCACGGAACTAGATTACGGGTCAAGATCAAAGGAACATCATGCCTCTCTTTTAAACCTTGTAAGGTGCAATGATACGCTAAGACAATTGTGTATAAAATTGAAAAGAGTAATAGACATTGGCTGCAAACCATGCAGTTCAAGGCACAAGTCAGAGTAAGTAGTAGTTAAAAGGCATGAGGATTAAGGACTTAGAACAGCGGCTTTGACTGGTGTAGTCATGCCCTTCTTCTTGCTGGTGTGACAGTCCTTGAAGATTTCCACAGCATTTGGTTCAGGTACTTTTTGGTCCTTGCGGGCTTTCCTCTGCATTTCGAACAAGTCAATATAGATCTGATAATATGGTATAGCGAAAAGAGTGAAACAACAGCTAATTACAAGAGCCTCGCAGTGTCCAATATAGCTACAAGATCCTGTCGTCTGTTGGAATTTCACTTTCGTACGGTTGGCCTTGTTCTTTGAACAGTTCACCTACAAGAAGATAGATTTGTGTGGCACATGCGTAAATAGGACTTCAACATGTGATCTGACCACATATATATATAATGTACCTGATACTTCAGATCAGACCAGTGTTTAACAAGGCCCCATTAGTCTTCATCCGATATATTTTCCACTGAGATGTTTGGGAAAGTTCACTGTTAGCCTTGCCTTCAAAGTGAGTTTTCCTCAAGTTATACCGATACTGTCGTAGAGCATACTTGAAAACATGGGTGCAAGCTTGTCTGGTTGCATCATCTTGGCTATCCAACTTGAACCTCATCTGTTGAAAATTATGGGAGTCTCATTATCAGCAACCTAGAAAGTATGGGACAGAGCAAGACGATATTACTAGTTTCCATACATAACCATACTTACAGATAAATGGTCGAGGAAGGTGTTGAACTGGGTTTCGTCTTTGTCATTCCTGTACTGAATCCATGTTGGGAGGATACGTACATGACACCTAACGGCAACCACTGCCTCTGATACTAACTTGGCTGACTCTGTAGCATCACTTGGCCTTTTTAAACCTACCTCAAAACGGATCTCCATTCTTCCTCCCCTAGATTTAGTTAACCTATTGAGCATTATCCCTAATGTTTGTTTCCTCTTGCGCCTAGGTGCTAGTCCAACAACGAACATAGGAAGTGTTAGTGTACATCAAACTGTGAGACTACATATAACGAAGCATGCAACTATAACTTGACTCCGGCAACTACCTTCTTGCTGTTGAAGCTCACAAGGTTCATCTGATATTGCCAACTCGTCTTGTGTCAAGAGTGCTTGGGAAGTAGTGTCAGGTGGCAAGGGAGCTTGGGAACGTGCTGCTAGCTCAGTTGACGCACGAGTAAGTCGTGCAGCTGGTAGTACTGTGGTAGGTGTTGCAAGAACTAGGGCTGTCTCTGCTTGTTTGGTGGAAGCTATTTGTTTCTATTTGGCTTTTTTTGCAACTTGTGTAGCATGGGATGTCGTGTTTGTAGAATTTTCCGCTGGACTTTGACCTTCTATTGCACCATCAGTACCAGCAGAATCTGCAGGATTCACCCGCTTCTCATTCCCTGCCATTCTGTGTTTCTTCCTATTTCTCTGTGCCATGTTAAGTCAAGCCGACAAGAAAAACGAATAACAATTTAGTTCTTCAGAACAAATTGATGCGTGATGCAGACAAACTGAACTTTGATGTTAGACAACCTCATGATAGGAGGATGTAATATGTATGAAAAACAGGACGAAAGAGATAACCAGAACTATGATGTGTAAACTAAGAAGAAGACATTTCACCAAATTAGAAGCAATGCAATGGAAGGTAGACACCATATGAAAGATGCTACAAATATCGCTCTGCCAAGTTAACAGTGTCTCATCATAAATGGCGTTTAAACAAATGTGAAGCAGTACAAGAAATAAATCATATGCAAGATGCAAAAAACATCACACTAACATGTTAGAGGTCTCTCGTCATTAGTGCCATTGCATATTCACAGCTTATGATGTGTAAACTAAGGAGAAGGCATTTCAACAAATTAGAAGCAATGAAAGCTAGACACCATATGAAAGATGCAACGAATATCACTCTACCAAGTTAAAACAGTCTTGTCATAAGTGCCATTTCAATAAATTAGTAGTACAAGCTAGAAAAGAATGTGAGATGTAACCTATATCACACTTCAAAGTCAAACGTGTCTTATGATAAGTGATTGTTGCAAGTTACACAACAGTAGTAATTTGATGTAAGAACATGGTGTGATAGATAGATATTGTATGTTCTAGAAACAGGAACATGTGTCTTATTCAAGTATAATGTGTAAAGTAAGCAGATGGAATTCAACAAAATTAGAAGCAATACAAGCTAGACATCACACATAACATGCAACCACATATAACAGTGCCAAGTTAGAGGGAGCACCGGTGATGCTGCACTAGGGGAGACGTGCTCATCATAAACACAACTTTGTTGAGTGTCTATGCATGTGTTGTCTTGGAAATCATCTTGGGGGTGTGGAGGAGTAGAAGCTGTAGAGGCCCTCCGTTCGGAAGGAGCACCTTTATCCGCTACATTGCTAACTTCCTTCCGCTTTATTGATTTTGAATTGTCAAGTAAAACCGACAAGAAAAAGCAATAAAATTCTCTCTTCAGAACTCATTCATGCATGATACTGACAATCACTACTTTTATGTAAGGCAAACACATGATACCAGGATGGAATATGTACGAAAAATAGGACGGCATGGCATGTTCACAACTGTTTGTGTAAACTAAGCAGAAACCATTCCAGCAAATAAGAAGCAATGCAAGCTAGACACCACATGAAAGATGCAACCAATATGACTCTGCCAAGTTAAAAGTGTCCCATCATAAATGGAATTTCAACAAATTAGAAGCAGTGCATGCTATAAATCAAATGAAAGATGTAACTAATATCGCACTGCATATACTAAAGGTGTCTCGTCATGTTGATTGACGCGGGATACAAAAAAACAATAGTTTTATGTAAGGACATGCTTAATAGATAGATGTACTATGTACTAAATACAGGAAGATATGTCACATTAACAGGTATAATGTATAAGCTAAGCATACTAGCACATGTAGTTTAACCAGATTGGAAGAATTAGAATCTAGACAGCATATGCAACATGCAACCACATATCATGTTGCCTAGTTAGAGCAAGCACCTGCGATGCTAGTGTAGGGGAAATGCTGTAATAAACTACAGAGCTATGTTCACTATCTTCATCTAGCATTTCTGTTTCTTGAGAATCATGTCGGGAGGCTAACGCTGCATTCTTTAAATGAGGAGTAGTCCCCTTGCCTGCATGCCTCGTCGTAAGTGATTGATTAGGGATACACAAGAACATTAGTTTGATGTAAGAACATGGTTAATACACAGATGTACTAGTATGTACCAAAAACAGAAATGCATGTCATATTCAAAGGTATAATGTGTAAGCTAAGTAGATGCAATTTAACCAAATTGGAAGCAATACAAGCTAGACATCCGGCTGGAGTGGTGAGCATGATCATCTAGGACCTGAGAGCCTGGTGGGAGGCGGGCTGCTTCGCCACCATCACAGCTTTTTAGTTGGCTTCCAGGTGATGCCTATCTTTGTTGGGCTTGTCACTGGCTCGGCCAGTGCCATGACTAGCTATTTGTCTTCTGGTGCTCACGAGATGGTGGTTCATGTAAAAAATATCGTTCCTTATCTTACCGAATTCGGCCTTTCGAATACAAGCTAGACACCATATGGAACATGCAACCACATATGACACCATGAAGTTAAAGAAAGTACCTGGGATGGTGGTTCATTGCGAGCGAGGTCATCAACTCCAGAGCTACGTTTACCGTCTCCATCTGCTCACACTATACTCTTTATAGCGTTGTAACGTGTCTTGCCTACCCGCATACGAAGCTGGAGCGACTTCTCTCTTTTCTTTTTGGCTTTTCTCATGGCAGCAGAGTCTGAAATACCCTTGCATAAAAACACAATAGTGAGAGTAAGGGTGAAGTGTGTGCAGAACTAGTGCACTGTAAAAGTAGCAAATAGCAGGTGGCTGAAAAATAAATGATAGGAGACATATGATAGCTCTACAACATTGCATGGCAAACAAAATTAGATTATACTCCGTATGATTTTGTAATATATGAGCACTGGAAATGCAGGTACTCCTCCAGCACACCACCACATGTGGTCATATCTAAGATAAAAGTTGACTGAAAATAAATAGGTCAGTCGATTTTTTTAATGAATTGTCCGATCTATAAGGAATGGGCAGATGGCCTTCGTCTACCTCCCGCCAGTCATTGTTGATGATCTTTCTCGAACCGCCAGCGACCACCGGCCCAGACCCCCGCCTACGCTGCCCCGCCCTCCCATCTACCTCACACCACCGCCGTGCTTGGCACCGCCTCCAGGCCATCCCTTCAATCCCGGCCGACCTCCAGATCGGGCGCCGGTAGCTCTAGGCCGCTCATGCCCCTAAGATAAACACCAAGGCGCTACTTCCCCGGTGTAATATGCGTACTAGCGCCTATTGCACCAGGGAATGCTTCCGTTAATTGGGAATCAACTGGCCAGAAATTGAAATTCAGGGGGGCGACGGACCTCTAGCTATGGTGAAATAGTATATGAGGAGAAACCTTGTGCATCGCAACTTACTAGGAACATCTAGTATCAAGAAGAAGCGGTCAACTAGTGTCTTCTGTGGGATGAATACCGTGCAATCAGAGATGTAAGATTTGCACGAATAAGGGAAGAGGAGTACCTTTTTCGGTTGCCGGTGTGGTCACCTCCACATGTCGCGCCGATCTTCTTCTTTTTACCGGGGAAACCGATGTTCTGGAGGGTGCAGGCTTGGACGAACCCATGGCCAAATTGTTGACTGTGTTGCCGTGGCCGTATGTCAGCGGAGGGGAGGCAGATCCGAGGCGGCGAAGGACAGCGTAGTAGGAACAACTCCGGTGCGGTGGAGGGTGGCGAAGTTGGAGCGGCAGCGGTGAGGTGCAGGACGGCGTGGTTGAACTGGCTCGGGTACGGACGGCTCGGACTCGGCTTCAACTACTAGCCGTGGAGGACGTTGCGGTGGACGACGACGTCAGGGTATCGGCTTCGGCGTGATAGAGGAGCGCGGCGGTTGATGGGTGGGATGGGGTGGCGAATGAAGGACGCCGGGGTTTCGCGGCTGGTGGAGAGGTAGTTTTGGTGCCCACGGAGTACGAATGGGGAATCAGACGGGTGGGGGGAACCATGTTTCGATCTGGGACGCGCTTGTTTTTGCCTTTTTTGAACAGAAGATGGGACGCGCTTGTTTGAAATTTGGGGAAAGTACAAACTTTGCCCCTCTTAAATTTCGGACCTACTATGGGTAGGGGGTAGGATGGTAATCCCAGGTGTCCCAAATAGTGGGCGGGAGCGATTTGGGCCGCGCGCATGTGTGCTTAGGCGGCCATTGTGTATGAATGTTTTTCGGATGCGGTTGCGTGGCGTCTAGATGAAGCTACAAACCTACCCCGGTTTAGACCTTTGGACGTCGGACCGGTAGGTTTCATGGGTCGGAGTTATTAGAAAAGTAATTTCCTTGTACTACCAAACTTTGGTCTCGCGCAGTTTCGGGCGAGTAGAGGCTCTTTTGGCGCTTCATTTGAAATTTTGAAACACAAGCATTCACGTTTAGAGTACTCTTGAACTATGAGGATTGACCTAAATAGACAACGTTATATTTCACCTTGTATTTTTGAAAACCTCATTAAATTATCCACTTCTTTTTGAAATTTTGACACTTGAAAATCCTATAACTTTGATTATTTTGGAATGGAGGAGCTAAATTTGAATCTATTTTGTACACGACTACATATGCTATTATGTACAAAATCAGAGCAAAGATTGGTGCCCCCATAATTTAGGTATGGTTTACAAATGCCATGATATCAAATTCAAATAATTGAATGGACTTCATGTTGAATTCGATTTTATAAACCACCTTAAGTTGAATTCAAATGTATGCTAGTTCATAGGTAGCTATTTATAATCTCCATTGTGTAACTTCCGTATGTATAATGTGCTTTACACACACAACATGAACTATACCCACGTTTATATTCGATTGCTAAAGCGATGCATTGTCTGGAGTTCAAAATACTAACTATGTGGATCAATTGTGTCAAAAAATAACATAGACATGCTCAAATTCGATAGAATCTAGATGTCTGATGGATCAATGACCGCTCCTTACGCGAATTGCAAATATCATGATCCCTTCCTAATATTTGGATACAATTTATATCTTTAATCAATGTGTAGAGCAGTCTTTTACGTGTAGTTTCACTCTCCATCGGTGGTCTCTCACACATGCTCACACACTCTCTCCCGAGGTGTCTTTCTCGCACACATGCTCTAGATATAACCCTCCCTCCCTCTCATAACCATTTACAACTGTTTCCACTAACCTTTATCACAAGCACTCTTCCTCTCGCAAACATACACACGCACAATCCTCATCGACCCTTTCTATATGCATGGACCTGCCTACGTGTCTCATGTACGCACATTATCTTTATGCCTGTCTCTCACGCATTGTCTCACACCTCTCTTCCTAATCGACGAGTATGATTCTAGCAGAGCATTCTGTAGGATGCCCCTTAAAGTTAGGTTGGATGAATAGTAATATCAG
Organism: Triticum dicoccoides; assembly: GCF_002162155.2. NCBI lineage: Eukaryota > Viridiplantae > Streptophyta > Magnoliopsida > Poales > Poaceae > Triticum > Triticum dicoccoides. Next base: position 317,792,826 of record NC_041392.1, on the reverse strand, counting down.
AGATAAAGGGGTTACCTTAGTCCGAGAACCTAGGGTTACAAATCCTAGCCGACTTTGTCAGTGGACACAGAGTCCTTCACAATTCTCCTATCTTTCTCTTGTACGACTAGTCATCCATGGGTCTTCCTAAATGCGTCACGGGCCAACCAATGTGGCATAGGACGGAACCGAACGAAGGGCCTTACCTCGACCCACCGGACCTCATGTGGTGACACACCCTCTGCCCCCACGTCTCATTATCTTCTCACACCCACACATACCAACACAAACACCACACACACAGAAAATTTCTCCTGGTGCCTCTATTCCCTCCCCCCTTGCATATTCCTCTCTCTCTAGACCACTTGTTGTGACGTCATATTCCTCTCTCTCTAGACCACTCTCATTTCTCGTGCTATCTCTCTCATGCCCCCCCGTCGGCCCCTCTATCCATGCCTCTCTCGAATACGTAACACACACACACACGTCTCTAGGCCCCGCCAAATGCATCAACTACACATTCACACATGTTACATCACGTACCCCATTGATCTAAAAAGCCCTCTCTTCACGTTTATTTCGCATACAACATTCCTTTTGAATAAAGTGTGGCCAACAAATTATTTTAGAGTTTCTACATATATACAACATTACAAAGTTATATAGAGGAGTACGAACGCTAATTTTCATTGGATGGTGCCCGCAATGATATTTATTCTGCATTGTGAATTTGTATATTTTATACTATATACAAAGTTAGTCATAATAAAGAGAAATGAAGAGCATCTCTCTCTCCATCGCATACCCCCCTGTACGCCCCTTTCACGTATGCACACAAAACTATCTCCAGGTCCTCTAAAAGTAAGCCCCCAAAAAATTCACGCATGTTTCATCTTTCTCTCGCGATATATGCAATGACGATCATTGTATTTGAAGCGAAAGCACGATACGTACATTGGACTTCAGAATCCACTCATTATGGTCACCATTTACGTTTAGTGGTTATTATACAGTCACGGGCTCACCGTACAACTCTGTATTTTCTCATGACATGGCACCTCTAGTGTTGCATCACATTATCTCACTACCATCGTGCCCACCTGTCGACTTGTATCTACTCTACATCTACACTCTTATAAAATACATAAATTACACTCTTATAAAAAACAGAGTTGGTGATGATGGTGTGCCTGCCATCCTGCAATATAGGCCGTCCGATTTATATCTGACGGATAGGAAAGAAACTATGGCAATTTTGCAAAAAGGTACCCAAACACCTCTCCACATTTGCAAATAAAGCCTTCCCTCGTTCATCCTTTTCTCTCACAAGATAAACAAGTCATACAAATGCATCTTGATCTTACGTGCAACGCACGGGCATCTTGCTAGTAAGAATGAAAACAAACGACAAAAAAATATTTGGATGGTGGTTCGAAGTCATGACTGCGGGCACAGCGGACAAGGTGGCCTTGTATTGGTATGCTGAGCCGTCTGTTTTAACACACAGGAGATGGTGTGGTGATTATACACACATGCACGCATGCACACGAACTGCATCCACGCAAAACTCACACAAACACATGCACCCACGCACGCACGCAACACTCACACGTACACACGCATCCACGTATGCACGCAACACTCACACACACGCACGCAACACTCACTCACTCACACACACACACACACGCATGCATGGATGCACACACCAGTACACCACACGACCAATACACACTCTCATGCTCAAGTGCTCAACCTACACGTGCATGCGCACACATCAGGCCCTGACAGACACACACACAACCAGGTGATTCCCACGCACGGGTTGGAGCCTTGTCGCACCTGCGTAAATTTGTGTTTATCTGACCTTTTGCCTATGCGAACTAACAGGTGGGACCCACAAGGAACATGGTCAATTTAACTAGTCAACATGGCGCCATGCAGACTATTTGGTCGGTCAACAGAGTGCAATCCGATGCTGAACTATGAGCAAGTGACCGTATAATCACCGCAAAACATATATGGTGACCGTAATCAGCTTATTCTGAAGTTCGGTGACCGTATTACGCTTTTCTCTCTGTAGGCCCTCCAAAACTACATCTCTACACGTTCTCACATGTTACATCTAACAACTATGCAATACAGCACTACTGCTACACTCTAACACAATAAATCATATGTGTTTTTAGTTTTACTAGATATCATATTGTTACTTATAATTATTCAGTTTGCGTACATTAAAATTGTCTTTGAAATGTATGGCCAATATCATCTACCGCGCGGGAAAAATCCCGCCCTTTCCTGTTTAATCGGGTTTGTATCGATGGATCACGCGAAACAGCAAAACTATAGTACTATACAGTACAAGTGATAGTTCACTGGGCCGTCGTGTCGTCTACTCCTCCGTCGTAAGAGTGGAGCGCTCGCTTTCATAAATCTTCTAGTCCCTTTCGCTGACATGTGGGACATCAAGCTACCGGGTCCACATGCCATACCGGAATACAGTGCAGAGTAGCCGGGGTGAAGCACCCTAGTCATGGCGCCGGCGTAGTAATGAGCAACGAGGCGTCAAATCAAAAAGTTGCACCTTTCCCGCAGTTAAGTTGGAGGGACGAAGCAACCATCATTTCACTCGTTGCTGAATCCGCTTCTCCATCATCTTCTTCAACTTAACCACATGTTGCTTCTGCCGTTGTTCTGCCTCATGTGGGACGCGGATCGGCTTGGTAAAGCACTGACACGTGGGACCGCATGTTAGCAAACCGCCAGGACAACGTCCTCCGAAAATAAGAAGCCTAATCCTAGACTTACAAAGGGTACGTAGCTGCTACGTATACTTTCCATCTAATCTATATATGCCCCCTGATTTTCAGGTGGGGTGGGCCTAATCATCTCCTTTAATCCAATCAAATAGTCCCACATCACATCAGTTTGTAACTTTACGTAAACCATTACGTGGATGTAGCATTTCTCAAATAAGAAACCTCCCCCGCCATCCGCGCGACAAAATCACCTCCTTTTTACTAATCTTGATTCTATAATTTTTTAGATCAATATAATTGAGATTTGTATAGATAGCACACAGGAGCAAAACCAAGTGGTACGGTTAAGGGCATCCACAATGTGTAGCCAAATGTGAAAATAGCTTTTGGCATCGTGGGAACCATTGTGGACGATGTTGCCAAAGCCAAAAAGATGGAACCGAAGCTCCCTGATTGATTGATTGAAGGCATAGAAAAGTGCAACGTCTCTCCTCTTTCTCCCATGCTTGGACGCATGTAGTACAGTATAAAGCACAGAGTCTACTCCCCTGTCCCTTCTATCACAAATCACAAAGCAGTGAGGCGTCAAATCACAAAAGCACGGACGAAGCAACCATCATTTCACTCTTTGCTGACTCCGCTTCTCCATCGTCTTCTTCAAGAAACCATCTCACCGCACTAGTACTCCTAGTAGTACTCCCTCCGGTCCTTTTTTGTCTGCGTCTAAGAAAATTTCGTTTTCCCCACAATGCTCTGCGCATTGGCATTTTTTCGCTGCTCTTTCCAACCAGGCCCTCCATCCCTTTCCACCGCATGCATGCCTGCAGTAATGCCATCTCTCTTTCCCATGTGCTTCGCATCTTCCCAAGGCAGAAAGAGCTGCTTGCATGCAGAAATAGGAGAGAGAGTGAGAGGCGCATGCCTGCAGAGAGATGGACAGGGGAGAGAGAGAGACGACATGCATGCAAAGTCTGAGCCAATCTCGCATGCAACTAGGGTCTCCTCAGATGAATCCAGGGGCAAAACAGTCCATTTTTTTGCTAATTGCTCCTCTCCTTGGTATACGGGCTGGACCTTAGATGCAAAGAAAAAAGGACTAGAGGGGGTACTAGTAAAGGACTTCCTGGATGCAAATAATGCGGTTGTCTCGGCTTGCAGGCGGCACTTGCGAATGACTTACCGTGGTCTCCCTCAATGGTGTTCTCCGTCGAACGCACTTCACCAAACCACCAAAAAAAGATATCGTCGACGTCACCGCAATGGGGAAGGAAGTCAAATATAGTTACTACCTCCATTTTTGTACACAAGGCCAGTATATCAAAATTACAATTTGCAAAGGGCCACTAACACTAATCGAGGCAAAATTGATGGGGTTAGCAACCAAGGACAGTAATATCCCTGCATGCATGTGGAAGTGAGAAGGCTGGTTTGCATGGCGCTGCATTAATCAAGCGATGAGGAGTGAGATAGTTAGCTCTTTGGTCTTTGGAGAAAAAAATATGCATTAATTGACACGTGAAATGAGGATTTGTATTGATTAAATCTCGCGAAGGAAAACCCCGCCTTTCTTTTTTAACACTAGTACTCCTAGCACATACATACTTATCCTGTTTGGGTCTAGGCCTTGCATTGCCAAACTTCGCCACACATTTTTGCCAAGCTTGCCTAAAGTTTTCAAAATGAGAAGGAGGTACACTTGCGCACGGCTGTCGCGGTCGCACCGCACCCTCACACGGTCGCTCCTGCACGTCGCGGTCGCACCGCACCCTCACACAGTCGCTCCTGCACGCCGCAAACCCAACCAAGGGAACACACCCTCACTGACACGTGCTGTCGCATGTGAACAAACCAAACTCAGCCATCCTATCGCTGACACATAATTTTCGTTCATAGAGTATGTTTATCCAATTACATGTTGGGGAGTATCCGTACGACCGATGCGGTAGTCTGTTGGGGAAGAAGAAGAGGTGAGGAAGAAGGAAAGAAGGGTTAGGAGACGTAGGATATTCATCCAACCGCCTAAAATGGTAGACCGGCCCAAGTTAGGCAACTTGCACAACAAACATATGTTTTTACACAGCAAAAGATCCATCAAAACAACAACATAAAGAAAAACTATCACTACTCGTGGAAAGAGACGGCCTCGTCGTCTTTGGCTGCCAGCGCGAACCAGCCGTCGCTGCCGATGTGTGTCTCCGCACCGTGGTTGTCCTCGGCCTCCAGCTACTCGTCTAAGCGGAGCGTGCGGGCGCTCTGCACGGAAGAGAGCACAACCCGGTTCAAGTCGAGGACGTCCAGTTTCGCCTGCAGGAGGGCCTCGATGGCAGCGGCATCCGCGTGCTCCGCGTCGAGTCAGGCCTCCGCCGCCCGGTTCAAGTCGAGGATGTCCGGTTCCGCCTGCAGGAGGGCGTCGATGAGAGCGGCATCCGCGCGCTGTCACAGCCCTAGAATTTGTTTGTCATTAGTTGCATTAAGGCATTCATGCATCATGTTTAAAGTTCATGAAACTTGAACTGGGGATGACAAACCCTAGCACTAAATAAAATGCAATTAGGATCAAAATAAAAATATTTTCAATAAACCGAGAATGCCCTTTAGTAAAGTTCATTATTTTTGTTAAAGGTGAAAACCCTTGCCAACAATGATGCACATATTTCTAGGCCATTCTGGATTTTTGAATTAAATCCTATTGTATTTGACCTTGGGCATTTAAATACTATAAATAATTTAAATGTTCAAATAAATGTTGGAAATTGTTAAGGGTCACTGAAATAATTCAGAAAGCACCCATAATTGTTTCGAGGATTTTATAAAATGATTTGATATTTTTAAATCAAATCAAAACAAACTACAGAAAATAGAAAAATAGAATTAAATAGAAATAAGAGAGAGAGAGCAGAAGATCTACCTGTGCGGCCTGCTGCAGAAGCCGGCCCAGCCCACCAGGGGCTCCCCTCCTGTCGTCTTCCCCGCGCCAGTAGGCAGCGCGCGTGGCCGACGGGCGCCGACGCTGCCTCGGCCACCTCCTGCTTGCCGCTCTCCTTCCTCGACGCTCTGGACGCCTTCCCCGAGCGCCACACACCTCCCTGCCTCTCTCCCTCACTCTCCCGCGCTCTCACCCCCTTCCCTGGATCTCTCCCTCTCTCACCCGAGAGTCGCCGCCGACGTCGCTCGCAACCACCGCGGCCACAGCCACTTCCTCGCTCCCTCTCTGCGTACCCGAGCTCAGCCCGGACCCCAAGCCCCTCTACGTCGACCCACCGAAGCCCGGATGCCCCAAGACAATGTCGCGGCGCTTCTTCCCGACCATGACCGCCGGATGCTGCCGTCCGATTCATCCTCTCCGCCATCTCCCCGAGCACGCCGACCTGCTCTTCGAACTCACTGTGAGCTCCTACGCCTCCCCTCTCTCTTCCCCGCCTCGATTGCACACTGTAGCCTCGATCCCACCGGAGCCGGAGCTTGCTTGCCGCCGGCCATGTCGCCGCCGTAGCCACCGTTAGCTAGAGCTGCAACCGAGCACGCGGTCGTGCTCAGTGCAACCCCAGGAGGTCGTAACACCCCTCTTTGCCTCCTGTCGTGCTCCCTAACCCCGAAACCCAGCTCACCCGAACGCCGGCGCCGCCGCGAGCTCCATTCCGGCGAACCCCGGCCACCCCACACCTCCCGTTGGTCCCCCTAGATGCGCACGGGCACGGGCTACCTCCTGGTGCCCTTGGCGCGTCGATCCGTCACCTCTGGCGTAACTCCGGCGAGCCACCGCCGCTCTGGGTCGTCGCCGTCGTCCAACCGCCGGCGTGGCCGGTCATTAGGACCTAACCACCCCGCTAACCCAGGCCTAGGGCCACTGACAGGTGGGCCCTACCGTTTAATTAACCCGGCTAACAATTTAGTTAAGTTAATTAAACTTTGTTAAATCACTGTGCAGCTGACATATGGGACCCACAGGTCAGATTTGACCTGGACAACGCCCGTTGACTTGCTGACGTCACCATGAAGTCATGCTGACGTAGTAATAGGTTTTTTGGATTTATTTTAATTCAGGAAATTCCAGAAAATTGTATAAACTTCTAAAAATCATAGAAATTCAACCGTAACTCCAAATTAAATAATTTATATATGAAAAATTATCAGAAAAATTCAAGGAATCCATCTGTACCATTTTCATGCATGTTAGAACAACTTATAGCTGCTGTTTAGCACAAATCAATTAAATGGCATTTGAATAATCACATATGGAGTTTGAATTTGAATCTTGTATTCAAACCAACTTCATTTAATCTGTTGCTAGTTGCATTAGCTCAAAACACATTCATATTGCCATGTCATGAGCATGCATCATATTGTGCATTGCATTGATTGTATTTCTTCTTTGTTGCCGGTATCTGTTCCCTCCCGGTAGACGATGTTCCGACGTTGTGATCGTTGACACTGATGAAGACTCAATGTTATCTTCAGAAGTGCCAGGCAAGCAAAACCCCCTTGTTCATTCCGATACAATCCCACTCTCTCGCTCCTGCTCTCTTTTACTGCATTAGGACAACAACGATTCATCTGTTACTTGCTGCGGTAGCTGAACCCCTTTATCCTTTGCATGACCTGTCATTGCCACAGTAAATAGATGAAACCCACTAGCATGAGTAGGAGTTGTTTGAGCCCTGTTGTGCCTACTCATTCATGCTTGTTTGTCATGCCTGCTGCTGCTTAGAGTTGTGTCAGGTCTGATTCATCCGGGATGAATTAGAGGTGTGTGAACATGTCCTACTGTGTGTGAGCTAAGTGTGTGAACACGATTTGGTAAAAGGTGTCGGTGAGAGGCCATGTAGGAGTACATGGTGGGTTGTCTCATTGAAGCTGTCCTTAGGAACTGAGTTCTGTGTTTGTGATCCATGATTCAGCTACTACCATGCATTGGGCCCTGAAATATGACCCCGCTCGACTTCTTATTCACCCTAGTCCTCTGTCCAGGAGTTGCAAGTAGTTTCTGGTGTTTGTAGCTTACTGGAGGCCGTGGACAGCGCTGACCGTAGGGGTGGGCTGTGATGCGGTAGGTATGTGGCACGGTGTACCGGATGCCCGTTTGGTATCTCGGGAACCCTGTTCACATCGTTTGGGGCTGTGAGCGAAACTCCGGCCAGATCTCCTCATGGATGGAACCCGAATAGGCGATAAACCTGGACTAGAGACTTGAGTGTTTAGGTAGGTCGTGGTCTACACCCACGTCGGCTTTCGCTTGAAGTCTGCCGAGCACATGTCGTGTGCAGACGCTAAATGGTGGAAACATGTATGAAGAAGTACACCCCTGCAGGGTTAACATCATCTATTCGAATAGCCGTGTCCGCGGTAAAGGACTTCTGGGTTGCTTATATCAGTTCATAGACAAGTGAAAGTGGATACTCTAAAATACGCAAGATAAGCGTGAGTGCTATGGATGGCGTTCTCGTAGGGAGACGGGAGCGGTTCCATAGTGGTGTATTGGTTGGTGAATATGTGGACTCGTGTGCGCCACCTCAAAAGAGTTACCTTGCAGTCGTAGTTCAGGATAGCCACCGAGTCAAAGCTGGCTTGCTGCAGTTAAACCCCACCACCCCCTTTGTTGATAATGATGCATATGTAGTTAGTTCTGATGTAAGTCTTGCTGGGTACATTTGTACTCACGTTGCTTAATTTATGTTTTTGCAGAGAGACTTCAGTCTCACTAGTAGTTCCACGTGGACTTCGACGTTTAGCTTGTTACCTCAGCTACGATCTTGTGCCCTCGACAGGATCTGGTAGATAGTCAGGCTTTCAAGCCTTTTTCATTTATAGATGTCTGTACTCAGACATGATAGCTTCCGCTTGTGCTTGACTTGTATGCTCTGAATGTTGGGTCATGAGACTCGTGTTTGTAATATCTCACTCCTCGGAGCCTATTGAATAAATTACTTGTGTCGTAGAGTCATCTTGTGATGCCATGTTTTATTTGCACATATCGGGCATACTGTGTGTATGTTATTGAAATGCTTGGTATGTGTGGGATCTGACTATCTAGTTGTTTATCCTTAGTAGCCCCTCTTACCGGGAAATGTCTCCTAGTGTTTCCACCGAGCCATGGTAGCTTGCTACTGCTCCGGAACACTTAGGCTGGCCGGCATGTGTCCCTCTTCGTTCCTGTGTCTGTCCCTTCGGGGAAATGTCACGCGATGAATACCGGAGTCCTGTTAGCCCGCTACAGCCCGGTTCACCGGAGTCCTGCTAGCCCAGTGCTACAGCCTGGATTCACTCGCTGATGACCGACACGTTCGATGCTGGGTCATGGATGCCTGTCCCTGTAAGTTTGTGCCACTTTGGGTTTACGACTAGCCATGTCAGCCCGGGCTCCTTATCATATGGATGCTAGCGACACTATCATATACGTGTGCCAAAAGACGCAAACGGTCCCGGGCAAAGGTAAGGCGACACCCGTGGGAATACCGTGCGTGAGGTCGCAAAGTGATATGAGGTGTTACATGCTAGATCGATGTGGCATTGAGTCGGGGTCCTGACAGCGTTGGTATCAGAGCTTGACTGCCTGTAGGATTACCAAGCCAAACTGGTCGAAGTTGAGTCTAGAAATTCTTTAGTTATATAAGGGAATTGATTGTGGGATGGAACGTAAGGCTCTTTTTACTCCTTATACCTTATGCCCTTCTGATCTGAGTCATCTTATCTTTTCTATGGGGTTAAGGAACTAGGCTTTCTCTTCTTTCTATCTGGATCACGTGTTACTAATCCGTAGACTTATAAGATTGTTGGATTTAAGCTTGAGTTCAGTTCCTACTACTTCTGTATGTTAACTATTGATCTCCAAACGTTGATATTGTGCCTCTGAGTGGCTATGCCACCATTTTTGTAGCATGTCTCAAATCTTTTCTAAGCATTTATAGCCGTTATGCTGTCCGAGTCATCCCAGGTTTCTAAATAGTCTGATGCATTTGCAAAATCCTTTCCCTTTGGTTTCGGTGTTCCTTTATGCCAGCTCAATCACACTAATTGTTGAGTTGAGGTATTCTATTGCCTTGACATTTATGTTGGAGTTACTATTATGACCCTAGGTGTTTAGGGAGTCACCTAGTAATCTAGCAATGTTTAGTGTTCTCAGTGTGAAGATTCTGGCCTTTATTATCGAAAGCATCCTGTGATGCCATTTAGTTAGTAGGCATTCTATTCCTGGGTTTTGAACCCGAGATTCACTCTACTTACCTCATGTTGATAGTGTTTGCTAGTTCCTTTAGGATATTAGTAACCTTTGCGATAGTCCTTGAAGTCCGTGGTATCTTATTCTTCCAAATACCATGAACTACTTATGGCAGAAGTTCCTCGTTGAACTGAAATATCACAACAGGATTATTCTTGATGAGTTCTCCATTATATATTATGGCTCTGCTAGTTCTACCTTTCTGCATGGGTTATCCGGAAGAAATATGTTGAACTTCGTTCGACATGCTAAACCATGCATCCACAACTCAGAAAATCGTATGTTCCTTTGAGTTGTCCCTCTTTAGTTGTCTTCTGACCCTCGTTTATCAATTGATAGTCAAGAGTATGCGTGCAATCGTTCATCGATACCTATTACTCTTGTGGTCCGTCAAGCCATTCTATTCCGGAATGACTAGGAGAAACAAACTCCAGTACCTCATCCATATCTAGGATTGGGTCAAAACAATTGTACTCCGCAGATCAAAATGCCAATCCAGCTTTTGCTCTGTTCTACCTTGGAGTATTACCATCTTTATATCAAGAATGTCATGGGAATTGCACACCATCCTATGAACTCTTGACACAGTGATACTTCTCACCATCATTAGTCATTCCTCGGTCTTCGTGTTGATGCAACCGGAATGTCGACAAGTGAGTCGTGATGTGTGAAATCAATACTGCTAGCAACTCCGTTGTTTGGTAGTTAAAGGACAATAATTTCATTCTTAGCATGATGGTTAGTGAATCATCATTCTAAGATTGATCGTGCTACCTAGTCCACTCTCCTGGTTCACTCCTCGATCGATGAGTTAGGATTATTTCAAATCCTTGCCCTATTGATCATATCGTCTTGCCCTGGAAAGCAAGATTGTTCTCGAGCTTAGTAACATACCGGTGGTTCGTGACTTCCCAAATGTCTTCTTGGAAGTGTTACCGGGTTGTTTCTGACTGTTATGTTGAGCTCGTGATCAAGTTGGTTTCTTGTGAACCACCCTTTCTCCAAGAATCTGTGTTGGATATCCCTGAGCTAGTTGGTTAAGCTAGACAACAACTTGGAGAATTGGAAGATAAAAGCTTGCCTAACTTAGTTCGTTCCAAAGGGATATTCTTGTGTAGTGTGTGTTGAAGAAAGATGATATCTTCATCGATTGGTCCCTGTGATCAGTTGCTGGACCTATTGTCTTATCAATCCTTTGATTTGAGTGTGGGCTATCGTCAAATCAAATCAGTACCAACGATGCTCGTAATGTTGTCTTATTCGTGGTTGATCCCTCGAGCATACACCATTACATCTTTGGTCTGACCAATGCTATCGCTTGTTCACATAATTATGGAATTCCATTTACATGGAAATCTCGATGAGTTGTTGTTGAGCCCATTGACAACATCCTTATCTCCTCCATGATTTTGTTGAACATTAAGCTAGTGTTGGAAACTTTTGAAAGCATTTGTTCATGCTAGCTCATGAAGCATATGTTTGGATGAAGGTAGTGACTTCCTTTAATTCATGTGCATCTGATGCAAGTTGCCGCCGTGGATTCGAGAAAGTCAATGTTGCTTTCTTTGGAATCATTCCAAATCAGTCATGCACACGTGCGAAGAATTCTGTGGTTTGAAGACTTGCAACCTTCAATCTATATGTATCCCTAGCACACCAAGCCACTGATTGATTTGTTCAAGGAGAAGGAGTTCCTTCCTAAGAGCTAATCCGGACTTATGTAAGGACTTCGATACCCTCGTTGATGGTTCCCCCTCCTGAACTCGGTAGTGTTTTATTATAAGACTACTTTGTGGTCATGTTTGTCTTGGACATCGTGTTCACACGTGTGTAGCAGAACCAGCTCATGTTTTGGAGTTTGCTATCGTAGTTCATTTCCCGAGAATCTGGCAACGTTATCTCGTCGAATTGTGTTGCAAACTTTCATTTTTCTTCCTAGACTCGATGAGTCTGGAATATCCTGACACCAACCAGATCTGAATCTCAAGCAGATATGATGGTTGGAACATTTTCCAAGAACTATAATATTGGTCCCTCGATAACTGGTAAGGTGGATGTCGTGGCCAACACACCCAGCCGGAAGACCCATTATTATAGTATCTTGATTGAGGAAGTTGGCCACCTCCCCATAGGGATTTCGTAGGATTTACTCCCTAGCTGCCCCTATGGATTTCTGAGATCCCGAAGTCCGACCTTTTCACTTGATGTTCTAGATATCAAACCATATCTATGAATGGGTTACACTAGCACATCAAGGAGAACATTAGAAGCGGAGTGCTAAATGTCTCTCGGTCGATCATCCAGATTTTATTTCCTTGGCCTCACCAAGGGTGAAATCTGAGAAAGTGTTATCCCCCCTTGCATCTGCATCGTCCATCAGTATTCATCGTGGTAGTACGTTGTGTTGTCAGCACCCTTGACACGGATGTTGATAAAACCTTGATGATTATGGAAATGCTCAAGTTCTTGAGAGCACGCGCAAGTGCTAGGTGTTATCATCGGCACTAACTGGGTTTGCTCTCAGTTTCCTCGGCAATGCTATGACCTTTTCAAATAGTGAATTCACTCTCTATTGTTGGGTTCTTTCCCAGTTACCAGAATCATTCCCAGCATTTGCATTTTGTTTCCAGCTTGCACCGCCAATGTGCCATTCTACCATGGGTCTCTTCCATTTCCGGTGGTAAGCAAATTCATCCATTACGTTGTCTTCAACAAGGTAATCCACATCATCCAAGTCCGAGTATGCCATTCTACCGACCCCCTCCAAACGATCGCTCGAGAATTGCCTTAGGCTGGTTTAAAGAGTTTCAATGATCTCTGAATCAAAGGTAATTCTTTTTGCCACTTGAGGGGATATATCTTCGAGTCACCTTCCCTAAGGTGCATCATTATGGTGTCATGTCAACTTAACTCCTCGCTACGTTGACAACCGTTCACCACCCTCTTAGGTGAGGAATTGTTGTCTACCTAGTGAACCCTCATCATCTGTTCCACTCCATTCCGCTAGAGGTGTGCTTCGTCTCTCAGCTCGAGAGATGTTGCTATATCTCATTCCGAGAGTTAATCCTGAGTTGTTCGACCTTCGAGAAGAACAATTCTTTTAGGGTCTTTCCTTTCCCCTCGTTGTCATGATAGTTGGAGTTCTCAAGGCAAGACTTCGAGACAATGATGGTGAACGAATCAATGTTCAATTGAAGTGTAACCTGGATCCTGAAGATCGTGCTAGTTTGCGTTTCCCCTTCACCTTACCCTACGCTTGAATCTCGGGACGAGATTTTTGTTTAGTGGGGGTGAGTTGTCACAGCCCTAGAATTTGTTTGTCATTAGTTGCATTAAGGCATTCATGCATCATGTTTAAAGTTCATGAAACTTGAACTGGGGATGACAAACCCTAGCACTAAATAAAATGCAATTAGGATCAAAATAAAAATATTTTCAATAAACCCAGAATGCCCTTTAGGAAAGTTCATTATTTTTGTTAAAGGTGAAAACCCCTGCCAACAATGATGCACATATTTCTAGGCCATTCTGGATTTTTGAATTAAATCCTATTGTATTTGACCTTGGGCATTTAAATACTATAAATAATTTAAATGTTCAAATAAATGTTGGAAATTGTTAAGGGTCACTAAAATAATTCAGAAAGCACCCATAATTGTTTCCAGGATTTTATAAAATGATTTGATATTTTTAAATCAAATCAAAACAAACTACAGAAAATAGAAAAACAGAATTAAATAGAAATAAGAGAGAGAGAGAGCAGAAGATCTACCTGGCGCCTACCTGTGCGGCCTGCTGCAGAAGCCGGCCCAGCCCACCAGGGGCTCCCCTCCTGTCGTCTTCCCCGCGCCAGTAGGCAGCGCGCGTGGCCGACGGGCGCCGACGCTGCCTCGGCCACCTCCTGCTTGCCGCTCTCCTTCCTCGACGCTCTGGACGCCTTCCCCGAGCGCCACACACCTCCCTGCCTCTCTCCCTCACTCTCCCGCGCTCTCACCCCCTTCCCTGGATCTCTCCCTCTCTCACCCGAGAGTCGCCGCCGACGTCGCTCGCAACCACCGCGGCCACAGCCACTTCCTCGCTCCCTCTCTGCGTACCCGAGCTCAGCCCGGACCCCAAGCCCCTCTACGTCGACCCACCGAAGCCCGGATGCCCCAAGACAATGCCGCGGCGCTTCTTCCCGACCATGACCGCCGGATGCCGCCGTCCGATTCATCCTCTCCGCCATCTCCCCGAGCACGCCGACCTGCTCTTCGAACTCACTGTGAGCTCCTACGCCTCCCCTCTCTCTTCCCCGCCTCGATTGCGCCCTGTAGCCTCGATCCCACCGGAGCCGGAGCTTGCTTGCCACCAGCCATGTCGCAGTCGTAGCCACAGTTAGCTAGAGCTGCAACCGAGCACGCGGTCGTGCTCAGTGCAACCCCAGGAGGTCGTAACACCCCTCTTTGCCTCCTGTCGTGCTCCCTAACCCCGAAACCCAGTTCACCCGAACGCCGGCGCCACCGCGAGCTCCATTCCGGCGAACCCCGGCCACCCCCGCACCTCCCGTTGGTCCCCCTAGATGCGCACGGGCACGGGCTACCTCCTGGTGCCCTTGGCGCGTCGATCCGTCGCCTCTGGCGTAACTCCGGCGAGCCACCGCCGCTCTGGGTCGTCGCCGTCGTCCAACCGCCGGCGTGTCCAGTCATTAGGACCTAACCACCCCGCTAACCCAGGCCTAGGGCCACTGACAGGTGGGCCCTACCGTTTAATTAACCCGGCTAACAATTTAGTTAAGTTAATTAAACTCTGTTAAATCACTGTGGAGCTGACATATGGGACCCACAGGTCAGATTTGACCTGGACAATGCCCGTTGACTTGCTGACGTCACCGTGAAGTCATGCTGACGTAGTAATAGGTTTTCTGGATTTATTTTAATTCAGGAAATTCCAGAAAATTGTATAAACTTCTAAAAATCATAGAAATTCAACCGTAACTCCAAATTAAATAATTTATATATGAAAAATTATCAGAAAAATTCAAGGAATCCATCTGTACCATTTTCATGCATGTTAGAACAACTTATAGCTGCTGTTTAGCACAAATCAATTAAATGGCATTTGAATAATCACATATGGAGTTTGAATTTGAATCTTGTATTCAAACCAACTTCATTTAATCTGTTGCTAGTTGCATTAGCTCAAAACACATTCATATTGCCATGTCATGAGCATGCATCATATTGTGCATTGCATTGATTGTATTTCTTCTTTGTTGCCGGTATTTGTTCCCTCC
>NC_041392.1:317769147-317777133 GCF_002162155.2 Triticum dicoccoides | reverse complement strand
GTAGCTGAACCCCTTTATCCTTTGCATGACCTGTCATTGCCACAGTAAATAGATGAAACCCACTAGCATGAGTAGGAGTTGTTTGAGCCCTGTTGTGCCTACTCATTCATGCTTGTTTGTCATGCCTGCTACTGCTTAGAGTTGTGTCAGGTCTGATTCATCCGGGATGAATTAGAGGTGTGTGAACATGTCCTACTGTGTGTGAGCTAAGTGTGTGAACACGATTTGGTAAAAGGTGTCGGTGAGAGGCCATGTAGGAGTACATGGTGGGTTGTCTCATTGAAGCTGTCCTTAGGAACTGAGTTCTGTGTTTGTGATCCATGATTCAGCTACTACCATGCATTGGGCCCTGAAATATGACCCCGCTCGACTTCTTATTCACCCTAGTCCTCTGTCCAGGAGTTGCAAGTAGTTTCTGGTGTTTGTAGCTTACTGGAGGCCGTGGACAGCGCTGACCGTAGGGGTGGGCTGTGATGCGGTAGGTATGTGGCACGGTGTACCGGATGCCCGTTTGGTATCTCGGGAACCCTGTTCACATCGTTTGGGGCTGTGAGCGAAACTCCGGCCGGATCTCCTCATGGATGGAACCCGAATAGGCGATAAACCTGGACTAGAGACTTGAGTGTTTAGGTAGGTCGTGGTCTACACCCACGTCGGCTTTCGCTTGAAGTCTGCCGAGCACATGTCGTGTGCAGACGCTAAGTGGTGGAAACATGTATGAAGAAGTACACCCCTGCAGGGTTAACATCATCTATTCGAATAGCCGTGTCCGCGGTAAAGGACTTCTGGGTTGCTTATATCAGTTCATAGACAAGTGAAAGTGGATACTCTAAAATACGCAAGATAAGCGTGAGTGCTATGGATGGCGTTCTCGTAGGGAGACGGGAGCGAATCCATAGTGGTGTATTGATATGGTGAATATGTGGACTCGTGTGCGCCACCTCAAGAGTTACTTGCAGTCGTAGTTTAGGATAGCCACCGAGTCAAAGCTGGCTTGCTGCAGTCAAACCCCTCCACCCCCTTGTTGATAATGATGCATATGTAGATAGATCTGATGTAAGTCTTGCTGGGTACATTTGTACTCACGTTTGCCCATTTATGTTTTTGCAGAGAGACTTCGGTCTCGCTAGTAGTTCCGCTTGGACTTCGACGTTTAGCTTGATACCTCAGCTACGATCTTGTGCCCTCGGCAGGATCTGATAGATAGTCAGGCTTCTCAGCCTTTTTCATTTATAGATGTCTGTACCCAGACATGATAGCTCCCGCTTGTGCTTTGATTTGTATGCTCTGATTGTTGGGTCATGAGACCCCTGTTTGTAATATCTCGCTCCTCGGAGCCTATTGAATAAGTACTTGTGTCGTAGAGTCATGTTGTGATGCTTCGTTGTATTTGCACATATCGAGCATATTGTGTGTATGATTGAAATGCTTGGTATGTGTGGGATCTGACTATCTAGTTGTTTATCTTTAGTAGCCTCTCTTACCGGGAAATGTCTCCTAGTGTTACCGCTGAGCCATGGTAGCTTGCTACTGCTCTGGAACACTTAGGCTGGCCGGCAT
The DNA here is from genome assembly GCF_002162155.2 of Triticum dicoccoides. NCBI lineage: Eukaryota > Viridiplantae > Streptophyta > Magnoliopsida > Poales > Poaceae > Triticum > Triticum dicoccoides. The sequence goes on along the minus strand of NC_041392.1, from coordinate 317,775,573 downwards.
GTGTCCTTCTTCGTTCCTGTGTCTGTCCCTTCGGGGAAATATCACGCATTGAGTACCGGAGTCCTGTTAGCCCGCTACAGCCCGGTTTACCGGAGTCCTGCTAGCCCAGTGCTACAGCCCGGACCCACTTGCTGATGACCGACACGTTCGAAGCTGGGTCATGGATGCCTGTCCCTGTAAGTCTGTGCCACTTTGGGTTTACGACTAGTCATGTCAGCCCGGGCTCCTTATCATATGGATGCTAGCGACACTATCATATACGTGAGCCAAAAGGCGCAAACGGTCCCGGGCAAAGGTAAGGCGACACCCGTGGGGATACCGTGCGTGAGGCCGCAAAGTGATATGAGGTGTTACCGGCTAGATCGATGTGACATCGAGTCGGGGTCCTGACAGTGTTGGTATAGAGGCCATGTAGGAGTACATGGTGGGTTGTCTCATTGAAGCCGTCCTCAGGAACTGAGTTCTGTGTTTGTGATCCATGATTCAGCTACTACCATACATTGGGCCCTGAAATATGACCCCGCTCGACTTCTTATTCACCCTAGTCCTCTGTCCAGGAGTTGCAAGTAGTTTCTGGTGTTTGTAGCTTACTGGAGGCCGTGGACAGCGCTGACCGTAGGGGTGGGCTGTGATGCGGTAGGTACGTGGCACGGTGTACCGGATGCCCGTTTGGTATCTCGGGAACCCTGTTCACATCGTTTGGGGCTGTGAGCGAAACTCCGGCCGGATCTCCTCATGGATGGAACCCGAATAGGCGATAAACCTGGACTAGAGACTTGAGTGTTTAGGTAGGTCGTGGTCTACACCCACGTCGGCTTTCGCTTGAAGTCTGCCGAGCACATGTCGTGTGCAGACGCTAAATGGTGGAAACATGTATGAAGAAGTACACCCCTGCAGGGTTAACATCATCTATTCGAATAGCCGTGTCCGCGGTAAAGGACTTCTGGGTTGCTTATATCAGTTCATAGACAAGTGAAAGTGGATACTCTAAAATACGCAAGATAAGCGTGAGTGCTATGGATGGCGTTCTCGTAGGGAGACGGGAGCGGTTCCATAGTGGTGTATTGGTTGGTGAATATGTGGACTCGTGTGCGCCACCTCAAAAGAGTTACCTTGCAGTCGTAGTTCAGGATAGCCACCGAGTCAAAGCTGGCTTGCTGCAGTTAAACCCCACCATCCCCTTTGTTGATAATGATGCATATGTAGTTAGTTCTGATGTAAGTCTTGCTGGGTACATTTGTACTCACGTTGCTTAATTTATGTTTTTGCAGAGAGACTTCAGTCTCACTAGTAGTTCCACGTGGACTTCGATGTTTAGCTTGTTACCTCAGCTACGATCTTGTGCCCTCGACAGGATCTGGTAGATAGTCAGGCTTTCAAGCCTTTTTCATTTATAGATGTCTGTACTCAGACATGATAGCTTCCGCTTGTGCTTGACTTGTATGCTCTGAATGTTGGGTCATGAGACTCATGTTTGTAATATCTCACTCCTCGGAGCCTATTGAATAAATTACTTGTGTCGTAGAGTCATCTTGTGATGCCATGTTGTATTTGCACATATCGGGCATACTGTGTGTATGTTATTGAAATGCTTGGTATGTGTGGGATCTGACTATCTAGTTGTTTATCCTTAGTAGCCCCTCTTACCGGGAAATGTCTCCTAGTGTTTCCACCAAGCCATGGTAGCTTGCTACTGCTCCAGAACACTTAGGTTGGCCGGCATGTGTCCCTCTTCGTTCCTGTGTCTGTCCCTTCGGGGAAATGTCACGCGATGAATACCGGAGTCCTGTTAGCCCGCTACAGCCCGGTTCACCGGAGTCCTGCTAGCCCAGTGCTACAGCCTGGATTCACTCGCTGATGACCGACACGTTCGATGCTGGGTCATGGATGCCTGTCCCTGTAAGTTTGTGCCACTTTGGGTTTACGACTAGCCATGTCAGCCCGGGCTCCTTATCATATGGATGCTAGCAACACTATCATATACGTGTGCCAAAAGACGCAAACGGTCCCGGGCAAAGGTAAGGCGACACCCGTGGGAATACCGTGCGTGAGGTCGCAAAGTGATATGAGGTGTTACATGCTAGATCGATGTGGCATTGAGTTGGGGTCCTGACACGCGCTCTGCGTCGAGTCGAGCCTCTGCCGCCCGGTTCAAGTCCAGGACGTCCGGTTCCGCCTATAGGAGGGCCTTGATGGCAGTGGCATCCGCGAGCTCTGCCTCAAGTTGAGCCTCCGCCGCCTGGTTCACATCCACGACATCCGGTTCCACCTGCAGGAGAGCCTCGATGGCAGCGGCATGCGTGCGCTCCGCGTCGAGTTGAGCCTCTGCCTCCCGGTCCTCCTTTAGTATCGCCATGTTGAACCGCTCGTCCGCCTGCACCATGGGGTACTCGGACGCCGGCACGAAGTCGACGTCCATCGTCTCATACCCATCGGGGGCCTTCTGCGTCGCGACCTCCGCCATGAACATTGGATCGGCTTCCTCCTCCTCGTAGCTTGGCTCCAGAGAACTCGGGGATTGGCCCACCGCAAAGCGAGCTTGGGAACGGAGGTCTGTGGCGCCGACAGCCGCCGCGATTTCTGCGCGGCGCTCCGGCGTCAGCATCTTGTAGTAAGTGATCTTGCGGCGCACCATGGCTTTCCGGCAAACTAGGGGACGCTTGATGCGGGCTAGGGGATCGAAAGGTGGGGGAATGGGCTGGAGATTTGGTGTGGTTTTAGGGCAGTGGCTGGCGTAGGCCGAGCAGCGAAGGTTCTGGTGTGAATAGTGGTTCTGGTGATGACCGGTTAATCGGTTTTGACGGTATATCGCTCTTGTCGCATTCGCGTTGCAGCCCAGCACGCTGGACCGTCCACGTCGCTCACCGAATGGAACGCGCTTCGTCTTGTGTTTTCGCTTGCTTGTGGGACCGCAGTTGAGAGCAAACCGACGTCCCTCACCCTCCCCCGCCCGCGTCATTTATTATACCACCACTCCCTCCGTTTTATGAGGAGTAAATAAAAACAGAGGGAGTATACTACGGATGAGGATCCCCTGACATGGCCGAACCCATTGAGTAACTGCCATGCGGGGCCTAGCAAGCATGGGGTCCGCCAGTAAGTGACCGAAAGGGAGGGTAAGGTAGGGATACCTACGTCAGAGGATCCACTTCCACTATACTACTTTGACCCAATGTTAGAGTAATAATATATGACATGCAACTTACACAAATGTTAGAGTAATAATATATGACATGCAACTTACACAAAGCATACAGGGTCTAATGCGTTTTTCGAGGCTAACTTTGACCAAATGTTAGAGTAATAATATATGACATGCAACTTACACAAAGCATACGGTCAAATTCGTATGTGAAAGGAGTTTCCAATGATATAATTTTCACATTATACATCTCATGTACTATTAATCTTGTCAATAGTCAAATTGGAAACAATCTCGAGTACAAATCTAGGAGTACGTACGAATCTAACAATATTGATTGGGCGTTGTTGAATGTTGATACCTTTTTGATCAAAGTAGAGATACTTTGACTACACATAAAACTTATATGTAAACTAGAAAGGATAGGAGGGAGTATATTGTACGTTCAAAAACGAAACGAACATTTAATACCCTTTATATATGATTTGCGGATGCTATGATCACCGGTTCAAAATTCTGAATCCACCTTAGGTATCACGTGCCCCCACTCGTCCCCTCTCGATTTCATCTCGGGGTCCAGAGATCTATTGAAAGACGGCTAGGGTGGGTACATGCGAATGATACTCGGTGGAATGTTCAAATGAGGCATGCGGGAGGATGGACTCGACTAGAGGGCAACATAATCGATGGAGAAGAGGGTTGGAGAGGAATGAGAAATAAGCAAACACCACATGATTATACTTGAACGGCTCAAATAAACAATAAGTTGTCTCGCTTGGCCTACATAGTGAAAGGCCTAATGCGCAACGCGGAGCACTGATGCTCGAATATGGCCGGGAAAACAGGGAAACCGACATGTGGGGCACACCCGCCGGGACGACATAGCGCAGACTAGTCCAATGGAGGAGCTAGCCCACGACCTCCTCGCGACCGACAACCGTTCATGTGGGTCGTTGGGGCCAACAACGGGGCGCAGCTTCAGCACAGCCTCTGGACACGATGACCCGGTGAGCGACATGCTCATATCATAGCTAGACACGGTCGGTTTCAGTGTGCCGAGGGTGGCGTTAGTGCTGTGGCACGACCAACGGTATGTTTGGTCTGTGCCCATGGTTGCCCCATCAAAGCATTGGGTAGCCAAAATTTTGGTTGAGGTATTGGTTGCCCATGATTTGGCCGACATTGGCAAGAAAAATGAACTAGAGTTGGCTAGAGTTCATTGGCATGTCAAAGAAATGGCAACCATCCAAACAAAGACCAATCTTTGGGTCATGACCAAAATTTTGGTTGAGGTATTGGTTGCCCATGATTTGGCCGACATTGGCAAGAAAAATGAACTAGAGTTGGCTAGAGTTCATTGGCATGCCAAAAAAATGGCAACCATCCAAACAAAGACCAATCTTTGGGTCATGACCAAAATTTTGGTAAGGTGCACTTTGGCCACAATCCAAACACACCCCAACACCCGGCTCGTCGAGGATGCACGGGGAGCCGCGATGCGTCCGTGGAGTGGTGTAGCATAGCCAACTGCATCCTCTGGACCTGAGACCATGCCGGGTCATCGTGCTTTTCAATGACATGCGGGGATCGCATGTGAGCAAAGGGCATCTCCAACGTTGGCACGACCACAGCTGACTACTCTAGCACACCAAAACCCTCGTCCCTCGCGCCGTCGCGCGGTGCGTTCCCAGCCGGCGCCAGCTGCCCGCATTCATGTTGTTCGTTCGTATGTCATCGTTAAGAGGCTTGGTGCCCGAGGAACCAACTTTGGCGACTTAATGACGCACCCAGATGCTTGGCCTCACCGGAATGCGCTACTTAAAGCGGCAACACCCAGCTAACCTCCACACCATAGCACATCGTCCTCCTACCTAGCACCACATCCGCCAAGACCACAAGTGCGAACGCTCTGCGGGAGAGCTTGTCTTCGGGGATGAAGCTCGAGGTCACTGCCCTCTCTCAAGTCGCCTCTCACGACGCAATAGCGGCGTAGCCGGACGCGGACGCGACCGCACAAGCGGTGGCCACGCTGGCGGCCGATGACGGGAGCACCGTCAGCCACGCGTCCTACTTGCCGCCGTCTAATGTATGGAACCGCCGAGGTCGGGGACTCCTCCGAGGATGAGTAGGGCATGGGAGGTGGCAGGGCATGGTGTGCCAATTGGCCGGTCCGTATCCCGTGTTCTACTCTTCCTCGCTGGAGACCGCACCTTCACTTCATGGGTCTTGAACCCCGCCCCCGTACATAGAGATCGCAGATGGAGGACGCCGGTCGCCACCATAGAATAGGTTTAGGGTCGGGTTTCTTTTATTTTTCTGTCCTATAAAAGTTCGAAATGTAATGAAAGTCTGCCGTGTTTGCATTAATCACGGCCGGTGTATATGAACTTTCACAATAATATACATATTGTAGGAGTACTAGCAAGATGCCCATGCGTTGCATGGAAGATCAAGATCTTGTGGGAGAAAAGGATGAACGAGGGAAAGCCTTATCTGCAAATGTGGAGAGGAGTGCGGGTAAATTGTCATAGTTTCCTTCCAATCCGTTAGATATAGATCGGACGGCCTATATTGCAGGATGACAGGCACACCATCATCACCAACTCTGCTTTTTATTGAACCGAGACAAATCTAACATGCAAATAAAATAAACACATAGGGTCTATACATACACAAATTATCTTAGGCACTCCAATAGTACGTCCACTACACATTCACGCATTTCACATCTTTCTACATCTACGGGAACCTACGAAAGGGTTAACGTAAATTGCCTCTCTCTCTCTCCTAACCTGATTTTCATGGTGGTGGTCCCCTCCTACCCCCAATCTACAATCAGCAGCTCACACGTTTCACATTACATTAATTACATAACTGGGATTACATAGGTGTAGCATTACTCATCCTAAAAAACCCAACTAAGCCAACCTCCCAGCATATCGCGTGGGAAAAGACCCGGCCGTGCCGTTTTACTCGGGATTACCGGATTACTAGTAGTAGTATCGATGGATCGCGCGAAGCAACAATTTTTTTGAGGGGGCGAAGCACCTAGTTTAAAAGGAAAAAGGCGGTACACTCACAGCACTCCTATCGTGGTCGCATTGCACCCCACACACGTTCAGTCCTGCACACGGCTCACGCAAATGGAACGCGCTTCGGCTCGCCTCTTCACTAACACGTGGGACTGCACTTGGAGAAACTGACCATGCGCCAAACTCCCGCCACCCACCGCGCGAAAATCCCCCCCCCCCACACACACCCAAAAATTCCCCCCAAATCCGATT
>NC_041392.1:317765506-317768708 GCF_002162155.2 Triticum dicoccoides | reverse complement strand
TTGCTCCGCCAAAGCCGCCCTCCCCGCCGCGCCGATACGTCGGCACCGCGGTTTGGCGATCCTCTCGCTCCCACAGTACGCTCTCGTAGACTGTCGTCCTCTAGCCGCGCCGCCACCTCTGGCTACGTTCTTGTGGAGGCGCATGGCGGTCAGCGCCGCCACCGCTGGCGACGTTCGTGTGGAGACACACGGCGGTCAGCTTCTCCCACGGTACGTGCATTCTAGACTGAGGCCTCGTCCATGTCGGTGTAGCACTGAATGTTAGCTGATAGACGCTGTTAATCTCACTGTTTGCCGAAGTAGTTTACTGTCAATATGCTGTGCTTTAGAAGCTTACTTGCCCTGTTTTGCACTCAATCTGCTTAGCTGAGATGGCATGCCAAGGCTGATTAGTTGCTAAAATATACTGCCATATATTTATTGTGACGTAGATTGCCATGGTCTAGTAGCCAATCTATTAGGTGAAATAGCTCTACACTGTTTTATACTCGATCTTTGTTGCTGCGATGGCCTTCGATAGTTCGATGGTTGTGTGCTTGACCTCATTGACTACTGAAACAACCTGCCATAATTTGGCACTCAAATCTATTTGCTGAATTAGCTTTACATATGTTTTGTTACTTAGATCTGCTCGTCCAAATATCTTGCCATAGCTTTAGACATCGACCTAGGTATTTTTTTTCTGGACTTCATAAAAAAGCATATATGTTTTTCCTGTAATATCTAGTAGAAGAACTAATTTGTATGTCTAACAGATGGACAGGACTTGGATAACTTTTGCTCGAAGATTCTCCACTGCATGTGTCTAAGGGGTTGAAAACTTCATGAACTTTATCAGAGCTGAGTATGGTGGTCCGAAATCAGATGTGCTCTGCCCGTGTAGCAGTTGTATGAATTCAGTTACAAGACCCCAGTCAAGTGTGCAAAATCATCTACACTTGTATGGGATGTCATTCACATATACTAGGTGGGTTCATCATGGTGAAGCTATGAACGTCAATGTTATTGACTACGTGGAAGCAGCAGATCACCATCTTGATCTGCCTGATGCTCAGGTGGAAGAGGAGGAGGAGGTGGTGGTGGCGGAGCCAGTGAGTTTGAACAACATTGAAACAATGCTACGAAATGCTCGTGCATTCCGTGAACTTTCACCTGCATAAGAAAAACGGTGGGCCCGCATGTTGGAACAATGCATGTTGGAACAACGTGCTGTCAGTATTCTCAGCTATGGTCACCTTTCTTCAGGTGAAGACATCTGAGCGGATGACCAACAAATCATTTGATGCGATGTTGGCTGCTTTCCGCAAATCTTTCCCAGATGTATCTGAGCTGCCACACACCTACAGTAAAATGAAGAATTTCCTTCGTGCAGTTGGAATTGGATATGATATGATCCATGTTTGTAAGAATAATTGTGTTCTGTTCCGGAAGGGTTATGCCAACTTAAGTGAATGCCCGAAATGCAAATCATCAAGATGGAAAGATGGCGATGCTGTGAAGAGGATTCCTCATAATGTTCTGAGACATTTTCTAATTACACCAAGATTGCAGAGGTTGTTTCATGATGCTGAAACAAGAGAGGATGTACTGTGGCATTCTAGGAACCAGGAGTAGAGAGATCTGAATGTAATGAGCCATCCATCTCATGGTAGTGAGTGGAAAAGCTTCAATGATAAACACAAAGAGTTTGCTGCTGACCCGAGAAACATTAGACTTGGCTTAGCTTCAGATGGATTTAACCCATTTCGCCACCAGAGCGCCACATATAGCATGTGGCCAGTGCTTGTTATCCCTTACAACATGACTCCAAATGTCTGCGCCAAAGAATCAAACTACATGATGGCCTTGCTCATCCCAGGTCCAAAAAGTCCTAGAAAGGATTTTGATTTGTTCATGGAGCCTCTTGTGGAGGAACTTAAACAACTATGGAAGGGTGTTCTCACTCGAGACCTATATGGCAGCCCACCAGCTGATTTCTTTCTGCGTGCTGTTATAATTTGGTCCATCCATGATTATCCGGCTTCGGGCACTATGTCAGGGCGAACGACACATGGTTACAATGCATGTGTTCGCTGTGACAGGAATCCGCTATCATACGCAATACTTAGCAAGATCTATTACATTGGACACCGTCGTTTCCTTGCCAAGGACAAGCCGCATCCTAGAAAATACTGAAGACATGTGTTCAATGCAAATCATGAAAATCGTGATGCGCCAAAGAGGCTCACCGCCGATGAGTTGCAAATGGAATTAGAGAAGTTCAGGCATATTACACCAGGAAACCATCCTGGTAATGGTAGCGGGAAAAGGAAGTGTGGCAGGGTAGAAGAGAGATTATTGTTTACCCGCAGGTCCACTTTGTGGGACTTGGAGTATTGGAAAGATTTGGATCTGCGGTATAATCTTGATGTGATGCACATCGAGTAAAATATATGTGACAACATTATCGCCACACTTCTTAATATTGAAGGCAAGACGAAAGATACCTTAAAATCTAGGATTGATTTGACACACCTGGGTATCAGAAAGGATTTGCAGGTGCAAGATGAGGGTAAACCACGGGATATGGCACCAGTTGTGTACGTCTTGGACAAGGTAAAAAGAAAATAATTCTGTGAGGTCCTGTCACGTGTGAGATTCCCACATGGATTTGCTTCCAACCCTAAAAGGAGAGTCGGTGTAGATGGAAACAAGGTACAAGGGTTGAAAACTCATGACTGCCACGTCCCACTACAAAAAAAGACACATCCGTGACATTTTGGGCTGAACGAATTTTTTTCTATCATACATATGACACTTCAATGACGATAATTGTGACAAAACCCGGTATCATCATAGATGTGGTGGGCTCCTACTTCTATGATTAAAAATCATGATAAAAAATGGGCTTTTCGTCCTAGGCGGGCCGGAGACGCAGCTGCATGACATTCTTTGGGCCGTCCATGACGGAAAAAAACATGGAAGAAGCGAGGGGGAGGAAAATTTCGGGGAGTTCGCGGTTACGGTGGGAGGTCGTGGGCCAAGCGATGCGCGTTTCTCTCGTACACGTACGCGCGTGTGTGCGAGGCATTGGCTCTAACTGAACCCGAGCGAGGCATTGGGCTCTAACAGAACCCGAGCGATTGCACTGCAGGCTACATGTTAGTGAACCCGAGCGATCGATCGATGGCTGTTAACTGAACCCAATCGAGCGATTCCTTCG
>NC_041392.1:317764758-317765230 GCF_002162155.2 Triticum dicoccoides | reverse complement strand
GTTCCCGGTGGGGGTGGATGAACAGGACCCCGTGGTGTTGCCTCTAGATGAACAGGACCCCGATCGATCGAGCCGGTTGGGGCTGGATGAACAGGACCCCGTGGAGGGCTAGATGAAGAGGACCACCCCATGGAGGGAAGGATGAACAGTAGACGGTGGAGGGCAGGATGAACAGTAGCCCGTGGAGGGGTGGTTGAACAGGAGCCCGTGGAGAGGGCTGGTTGAATAGTAGCCGGTGGAGTAGCGCGCGGTGGAGGCTGGATGAACAGGAGCCCGTGGATGAACAGTCGTAGGTGGAGGCTGGAGGAGGTCGACGGTGGATGAACAGTAGCTCGTGGAGGCTGGAGGGGGTCGACGGTGGAGATGAACAGTATCCCGTGGAGTCCCGTTTTGCGGTACGCCACACCCCTCCCGATGAATAGGACCCCTGTTTCGACCGTAGTGCTCCAACACAAGTCCGTTTCCTCTATTT
>NC_041392.1:317760396-317764578 GCF_002162155.2 Triticum dicoccoides | reverse complement strand
GTTTCCTCTGTTTTGCGGTACGCCAGATCCCTCCTGATCAACAGGACCCCGTTCCGAATGTAGGAGGTCCGTTTCCTCCATTGTGCGGTACGCCAGGCCTCGCTTGCATTGCTTGTTCCATCCAAGCCCTCCCGATGAACACGACGCATACCGTTGCCTCCCCATGAACACGACGCATTCCGTTGCCTCCCCATGAACACGACGCATTCCGTTGCCTCCCCATGAACACGACGCATTCCGTTGCCTCCCCATGAACACGATGACGACGTTGTTTCTCCGTTCCGACCCAGCCATGTACATGAGCCCTGGTCGTACGTATGCGCGAGTAGTCGTTCGAGACCCCGCCCGTATGTACACATACGTGGCCGTATTTTCTTTCTTGCACCCTGGCCGTTGTACGTACGTGTACATGCTACGTGCGCGCCTCTACTACGACACGTGCGCGCGTCTACATCGACCAGTATATATGTACGTACACGTTCGCGACCAGAATGACAACGCTACGTACGCTTCGACCAGGTGGGTCCCAACTGTCAGGCACTTCCTTGCGTGCGAAGATGTAGCTGGTGGGTCCTAGCAGTCAGGGGCAAACATTTTTTTCACGAAATACGGTGGCCCGTCCGGTGGGTCCCTGCTGTCAGGTGGAGGAATAATTATTTTGCGCGTAATAAGGAGCCACTTCCTTGCTGCGGCCATGGACCCAGCTGTTAGCGTCTCCACGCACAGTACTCTTCCGATGGAAGTCAGTCATTGACCACATTGACCACATTGACCACGCCGCGCCGAGAGCACCACGGCGATGGACGACGGCGAGGCCTAAGAAGGGGACGACGCGGAGCCGGGGAAGACGCGGCGGTGGAAGCCCGCGCAGAGAGGAGTACGAGGGTTCACTGGTTCGGCTGCGGTGTGAGGCTGCCGTCGCCGCAGGGCCTGACTAGCGGTGGGAATAGTACGGGGCGGTGAGGCCTCCGTGGTAGCATAGCCGGCCACGGGAGGCAGGAGCATGCGGTACGACCGGCACTGCTTTGGGTGGCTGGAGCAAGAAGACCAGAGGTTGAAGAAGCACTAGGGCCGTTGGATGGACATCATACGGTCACTGTTGCTAGAATCGTTCATATTGACTAAGTTGACAAAGCCCTTCGTCCCCGTCAACTTAGTAGGCCCACAAGTCGGCCTCCCACCAAGGTGGGTCCCAGCTAGCCGCAGGAGTATTCATTTTTTTGTGCGTAATAAGGAGGCACTTCTGGTGGGTCCGAGCTGACAGCGGGGGGAAAGTTTTTTTTGTGAAATACGGTGGCCCGTTCGGTGGGTCCCAGCAGTCAGGGGGAAACGATTTTTTTCACAAAATACTGGTGGACCGTCCGGTGGGTCCCCGCTGTCAGGTGGAGGAATAATTATTTTGTGTGTAATAAGGAGGCACTTCCTTGCGGCTGCCATGGACCCAGCTGTCAGCCTCTCCACGTACAGTACTCTTCCGATGGAAGTCGGTCATTGACCACATTGACCACGCCGCGCCGAGAGCACCACGGCGGTGGACGACGGCGAGGCATAGGAAGGGGACGATGCGGAGCCGGGGAAGACGCGGCAGTGGATGCCCACGCGGAGAGGAGTACGAGCGTTCACTGGTTCGGCTGCGGTGTGAGGCTGCCGTCGCCGCAGGATAACAGGGGGTGTGGGTGAGTAGAGGGATGCCCTGGCTAGCGGTGGGAGTAGTAGGGGGCGCTGAGGCCTGCGCAGCAGCACAGCCGGCCACGGGAGGCGGGAGTAAGCGGTCCCGCCTGCACTGCTTTGGCGGCTGGAGCAAGAAGATCAGAGATTGAAGAAACACGACAGCCGTTGGATTGACATCCAATGGTTACGTCTGCTAGAATCATTTGTTGATGTATATAATAACTAAAAAATCTTGCATACGCGTCAACTAAACAGGCCCACAAGTCAGACCACTCCCTCTTTTTTTAATAATATATATATAGCTCATGGCAACTTCTTATGCAATTTATTGTAGTTGTTTTTTGGTTGGCCAGGGCCAATTTCGCATGTTTCTGTGGGTTCCAAACTACGAAATGTCCAGCCAGATTTAAAGTACTTTGAAGATACATTTAAATTAGGTTAATGGCCAGTGAAATAGGAATCTGAAAATGTAATAAAATTCAGAGATTATAAAGTAATTGCCAATTTGTCATCTGTTTTTATATTTACAACCCATTTCATATTACTTTCAAGATTTGTAGGCGTCTTGAAAGAGTTGCAGACCATCAGGGCGTAGAAAAATAAGTAGGCCTGGATTGGGTATTCTTCAGAAAAAATAAACTGGGCTCATTTTCACAAAGAAAAAATAGCTGGGCTGGTCACATGGTGAACATAAAATATAAGCCTGGGCTAGACGGGCCACAACCCAGTTCAAACCCTGCTCTGTCTCAACAATACCAAACAAAAAAATACTGCTCGAGTAGCTACGTCCCAGGTGTCAGCCCATCTTGTGTTGTTCTCTTGTCTATTGACTATATACGCTCCCAATGTCGTGGGTCCCAGATGTCAGGAAAACACTAGGAGGAAGCATTTTAGTTTTCCATACGTTGATGTGGTGGGCCCCTACTGTCATCCTCTCCACGTACTTCTGCCGATTCCTGTTGTTTGTTGATCATGTTGACAACGCGAGAGGGCGGCGCCGCGGCGAGCGCACCAAAGCGCGCGGAGGACGTCGGCGTTAACGATTTAGGAGACGGTGGGGCGGCGATGCGTGCGCTGAGGCGCAGCTAGCCGTGGGAGGCAGAAGCAGGCGGCCCCGCTGGCGCTGGTTTGGTTTTGGCGGCTGGAGGAAGATAGGACTGAAGAAACATGATAGACTGTAGTACTTAACAACCTTAACTGAAACCAGCAGGGGCACTTAACAACCAAAGCTGAAAGCAGTATGAGTACTTATAAAGGTTCAACTATACAAAGCACGCCTCGAACAGTGCTACTTCGCCTACAGTTAACCAAGGGTGAGGCCGCCAAGCCCCAGGACAAGGCCCAGGCGCCATCCCGCACATCCACAACCTTCTGAAAGTGGCTTCATCTCGCAACATGGTGAATAAACAGGATATTTGCTTTAGAGCCATGGAAAAGCATGAACATAATCTCCTGTCCTATTCTCCAAGATGGACGGGCCTTCATTATTTGAGACCACCCATGAATAAGTATCTTTTCACCTCCAAGGGGAATTGAGCAGGTCGACATAAACATCATGTTGTGACCAAGCGCAAGTCTGACCCGACCATGGTCAGGCATCTGTATAGGAACAATAGAACTCAGCAGTTCCTGTTTCAAGAAGATCACAACTGTAAAACTGTATATAAGCAATAGTTTATGAACAACATATATAACAGAAAATAGCTCGTACCATAAGTTTCTCGACACAGTTGGACCTGTTCAACGAGTGCAGCAGTGGCCCACATATCCCACGTGGCCTTCCACCATTGAAACGCCCCACAAGGACCTCAAGACGATCAATAAAGTGTAGGAACTTGTGGATGTCGATCTAGTCAACTTCAGTGCCATTAGTAACAGCCAAGTTATTACAGAGTAACAAACAAGCAGACTGCTTTACTCTGAAAAAACCTACACGTGCCACCAATTATAAGAAAATATTAGTTAGAAGTAGCATCTTCATGAGAGATTCGTTGCTACTTCTAAAGTTAAATTGTGATTAGTTAGACAGAATAGGTGGATTAAGAAGTAATCGAGGCAACAAGCAAGAACCAGATACAAAAATAACATGGATGAACAATTGGAACAACGTCGGGGTGAAAGATCACGGTGAAGATGTGTAACGCCCGGATAATCATGCTACAGTAATTCCTCGCTAATCATGCCACGTCATCCCGATTACTGTTGCTAAACGTCCGTTAGTTCAAACCGCGTCAATTTCAAATTCAAACAAATGTCAAGCGGCAAAAGTTTTCAAAATTAAAACTAAAATGTTCGGTGGTTGTCAAATATTACAAAGGTAATTGTGGTGAGGTAAGCACATTTTTATAAAAGGAATAAATAATTTAGAAGGATTTAAAACAGAAAGAAAAAAAAGGAGGAGAAGCCCCCCCCCCTGCTGGACCGCGGCCCAGCTGGCCATCGGGCCAACCAGGCCGGCCCAGGTCGGCCCCCACTCCTCTCCCTTATCCACTCCTCCCCCCACTCCCCACC
>NC_041392.1:317759715-317760290 GCF_002162155.2 Triticum dicoccoides | reverse complement strand
GATCTGGATCGGGAGGAGACCACCGCCGAACCCCACCGCCGCCCGGTGCCGCCCCGGCCCCGTCACCAACCCGCGCCACTCGCCGGGGCCCTGCCGCCCGCCACGCCGTCTCCATCGCCTGCACCTCGACGTCGCCTCGGAGCCGACGACCTCCCCGCCTCGTCACCTCCCCGACCCCGGTGGCCGCCGCTCGCCGCCCCACCGTCGCTACCTCGCCGGCGCCTCATCCCCGCCGGCCTTCTTCCTCTTCGTCGGTGTCCCCATCAACCCCCATGAGCCCCACTGCCCCGTCCCTGCTCCTCGATGTGAGCCTCGCCTCCTCCCCTTCCCCCGTACGCCCGAGTTCCGGGCGACGCAAGCCTCCGCCCTTCTCACCGTGGCCTCGCCTCGCAACCGGCCGCCTTAGCCGCCTATCCGCGTTGCCGGCACCTGGCCGCACCGGCCAGGGTCGCCGCCATCCCCGCCTCCCAGCACCCCGGCCACCCACTGGCCGCTGACGGCCCTCTCGTGCAACCCCGCACCGGCGCCAGGCTGCGCCTCTTGCTCCCGCCCCTCTGCCCCGCCCCCGGACATCG
>NC_041392.1:317750588-317759275 GCF_002162155.2 Triticum dicoccoides | reverse complement strand
AAAATTGATTTAATAAAATTAATTATTAATTAATTAATTATCTAATGAATTAATTAAGTTAATTAATCCGGTTTAAATTAATTTAATTAACTAGTTAGGTTAATTAAATAGTAATTAAATTAGCTAATCTGTAATTAACCTAAACAGTGTATGACATGTAGGTCCCACTGGACCCACCTGTCAGGTTGACCAAGTCAACTCTGTTGACTGCTGATGTCAGCATGACATCATGCTGATGTCATTAATCTGTTTTCTGAATTAATTAAATAATTAACTAAATTCTAGAAATTAATAAAATCTTTAGAAAATCATATCTTTTAATCCGTAACTCGGATTAAAATATTTTCAACATGAAAGTTGCTCAGAACGACGAGACGATTCCGGATACGCAACCTGTTCGTCCGCCACACACCCCTAACCTATCGAACTCACAACTTTCCCCCTCCGGCTCCTCTTCCCGAAAACACGGAACACCAGGAATACTTTCCCGGATGTCTTCCCCCTTCGTCGGTATCACCTCCTACCGCGTTAGGGCACACCTAGCATCGTTACTTGTCATGTCATGCATCGATATGCATCTGTTTACATGGTATTCATTGTTTCTTCCCCCTCTTCTCTTCGGTAGACTACGAGACCGACGCTGCTGCTGCCCAGTTCGACTATGGAGTTGACGACCCCTCTCTCTTGCCAGAGCAACCAGGCAAGCCCCCCCCCCTTGATCACCAGATATTGCCTATTCTACTCTATACTGCTTGCATTAGAGTAGTGTAGCATGTTACTGCTTTCAGTTAATCCTATACTGCTGCATAGCCTGTCCTTGCTACTACTGTTGTTACCTTTACCTGCAATCCTACATGCTTAGTATAGGATGCTAGTATTTTTCATCTGTGGCCCTACATTCTTGTCCGTCTGTTGTGCTATACTATCGGGCCGTGATCACTCGGGAGGTGATCACGGGTATATACCATATACGTTATACATGATACATGTGGTGACCAAAGACGGGTCGGCTCGTGGAGCACCCGTGAGTGGATCTTTGTGGCGGAGCGACAGGGCAGGTTGAGACCGCCTAGGAGAGAGGTGGGCCTGGCCCTGTTCGGCGTTCGCGGATATTTAACACGCTTAACGAGATCTTGGTATTTGATCTGAGTTGGCTACGAGCCTATACGCACTAACCAACTACGTGGGAAAGATATGGGCACTCGGCGTCGTGGTATCACCCGAAGCACTTCGTGACATCAGCGACTGAGCGGCGCGCGCCGAATTGGACTGGAACGCCACTAGGCTAGGTCTGCTTTCGGCCGCCCTCGCAACGTGCAGGTGTGTTCAGGGTGATGGGCCCAGACCCCTGGGCGCCCAGGTTTAGACCGGCGTGCTGACCTCTCTGTTGAGCATAGGTGGGGCTGCGACGTGTTGATCTTCCGCGACCGGGCATGACCCAGGGAAGTGTGTCCGGCCAAATGGGATCAAGCGTGTTGGGTAAGTTGGTGCACCCCTGCAGGGAAGTTGATCTATTCGAATAGCCGTGATCTTCGGTAACAGGACGACTTGGAGTTGTACCTTGACCTTATGACAACTAGAACCGGATACTTAATAAAACACACCCTTCCAAGTGCCAGATACAACCAGTGGTCGCTCTCTCTCAGGGATACGAGGAGGGGATCGCCGGGTAGGATTATTGCTATGTGATGTTTCTTGGAGGACTTCAACCTACCCTCTTCTACCTGTTGCAAGACGAAGGTGACCAGAAGCGTAGTCTTCGATAAGACTAGCTATCCCCCTCTTATTCTGGCATTTTGCAGTTCAGTCCACCGATATGGCCTCCTTACACATATACCCATGCATATGTAGTGTAGCTCCTTGCTTGCGAGTACTTTGGATGAGTACTCACGGTTTGCTTTGTTCCCCCTTTTCCCCCTATCTCTACTCGATTGCTGCAACCAGACGATGGAGCCCAGGAGCCAGACGTCACCGTCGCCGACGACTACTACACCGGAGGTGCCTACTACTACGTGCAGCCCGTTGACGACGACCAGGAGTAGTTAGGAGGATCCCAGGCAGGAGGCCTGCGCCTCTTTCGATCTGTATCCCAGTTTGTGTTAGCCATCTATGGCTACTTGTTTGTTTATGTCTGTACTCAGATATTGTTGCTTCCGCTGACTCGTCTATGATCGAGCACTTGTATTCGAGCCCTCGAGGCCCCTGGCTTGTATTATGATGCTTGTATGACTTATTTATGTTTTAGAGTTGTGTTGTGATATCTTCCCGTGAGTCCCTGATCTTGATCGTACACATTTGCGTGCATGATTAGTGTACGATTGAATCGGGGGCGTCACAAGTTGGTATCAGAGCCGACTGCCTGTAGGAATCCCCCTTCCACACTCCTTGGCCGAAGTCGAGTCTAGATATTGCAAAAACTTTTACTAACATGGCTGTGTGCCTTACGGGCCCACGTTGCCATCGGGTGGTACTAGGATCTTTTACTCCTCGACCTTTACTCTGGGACTCTGAACTCTCTTCTTCTACTCGGGTTAAACGAATTTACTAACTAACACTAGGATCCCGTGACCACATTCACCCCAAAGTTGGATAAAGCCATAGTTATTCTTTAGAATAGTATTTTGGACAATTTCTACACTGTCATTGACTCCTTTGAAACATCTTTGTTTTCAGATGGAACCCACGAGGCAGGTCATGCGCCACACGACGGCCATTGGTGCCTCGGGATCACCTGCGGTGCTAGCAGAGATGATGACCTATCTGGGTTATCGCTGGCACCCTGAGTACACCGTCTCTAAGGAGTACCAGGACTTTAACCAGGAGCAGTACCGTGCCATCGTCCACCTCTACTCTCGGGAGTATGACTCCACTACTGTGCTGCACGCCGCACATGGTGTTGGGGTGACTATCGATATGGCAGTCCACGATGCTGCTTATGCTGCTCTGACACGTCTTCGTGGAGAGTATCAGGAGTTGGACTCCTCCCCCTTCAAGCACATTGCTATCACATCTGATGTTGGTGCGGAGGGTTACTACACTGCTGCCTACTCCACTGTCACCCGAGAGCCCTTCTACCATCAGAACTTTGTTCTGCATGCTGATGGGCTGGATCGAGCTAACCGAGCTCTTCGCCACGAGTTGTACACCACCCGTCAGCACCTTTACCGTGCTCTGACGCTGTTGCACCCCTTTGTCCGATCCAGAGAGCTGCCGCATTCTGCGATCTACCTAGCCAGGACCGTGATGCCCCAGGGTGTCGGATGGCCAGATGTGGGAGGCTACTCTCCCGCACTGGGTCCTCTTCTACCACCTGAGCGTCGGGTTCTGCACCAGAGTATCCGCGGCCCCCAGGCCACTGATGTGGAGGACTATCCACTGCCGCACTACCAGCTTTCAGGCTACAGCTACCTCTGCAGTACCGCGTGGGACTGATGTAGGCTTGCTTGTTGGTGTTAGATGCATTCGCAGCGAGCCTGCGTGCCGCCTATGATGTCTTAGTCTATGTACTGAACTCTGTGTACCGAACTCTATGCATGATCCCTTTTGTAAGTTATGCCGACTACTATGTAGTTTCTATCGTGCTGCTTTCATCATGCATGTTTGACCATGAATGATTCTTGTCCTTTGCAAATTTCTCAAATGCTGAACTACCCCTGTTATATATTAGCAGGATGGTTAGACCAGCTGGTCGTGGTCGTGGTGGCAACTTCCCACCACCGCCTGAGTACATGGCTGGTATGATCCAACAGCTTGAGATGAATCGCTAGTTCATGGAGAACATGATGGCTCAGTTTCCTCGCCCCAATATGAACCAGCAGCCAAACACAAAAACTCTGCAGGATTTCATACGCCTCAACCCAAGTGTGTACCGCAGCTCAACCCAGCCGCTGGATGCTGATGACTAGCTCCATGACATCACCTATGAGATGGAGTCTGCTGATGTAGCCCCTGCCAGCTATGTCACCTTTGCTTCCTTCTTCCTGAAGGGACCCGCAGCTCAATGGTGGGACAGCCACAGGCGTACTCAGCCAGCTGGAACAATCATCACCTGGCCAGACTTCCAAGCTGCTTTCCGTTCCCGCTTCATCCCTCAAGGAGTCATGGACCGGAAGAAGCGTGAGTTCCGCAACCTCACCCAAGGCAACAAGACTATTGAAGCTTATCAGCGAGAGTTCCTGGACTTGTCTCGCTATGCTGAAGAGGACATTGCAACTGATGCACGCAGACAGGAGAAGTTCCGTGACGGCCTTCAAGCTGACATCAAGCTCGCACTTCTAGTGCACGACTTTGCTGATTTCGCCACCTTGGTGAACAAGACTATCAATGTCGAAACTGGTCTGTAGGAATACCAGAGCTCTAACAGGCGCAACCGTGACACGGGCTCATCTTCGGGCCCGTCCTCGCAGAAGCGCAAGATATGGATTCCCAACAGCATGTACCAGCCAAATGCACCTGCCCCAAGGCAGAGCTATGCTGCACCTCGTCTGCCTACTCCAACTAGGCAGCCAAAGCTTCCAGCTCCACCACCCCAAGCTCCTGTTCCCACTCCCAATAATGGCTTGTGCTTCAGGTGTGGTCAACCAGGGCACCGTGCTAGAGAATGAAACCAGAACCAGAATCAGCTGGCCCTTCCAGCGACTGGCCGTGGAAGCAACCAGCCCCGCAACAACAATGCCAAGCCTTATGGTCGAGTTCATGCCAACCACGTTGATCTGAACGAAGCTCAAGACCAACCTGCTACTGTGATGGGTACACTCCTCATAAATTCAGTACCAGCATGCGTTTTATTTGATACAGGGGCATTGCATTCATTCATGTCTGAAGATTTTGCATTCATGCATGGCATTAAAAGTGAAGACATGAATGCTTCACTATTAGTACACACCCCTGCGGGCCAATGTCAAACCTCCATGATTTGCAACGACGTCCCCGTTGAAATCGAAGGACTGGAATTCCTTGTCTCCCCCATCGTACTGAAGTCTTGTAGCATTGACCTCATTCTGGGAATGAATTGGTTAAAGGCGCATACTGCTTCCATAGTTTGCGCCACTAAGACTGTCCATCTGCTACACCCTTCAGATGAAATAGTTAATTACCAAGCTCATTTGGTGCAAAATGCCGAAGCACGGCTTTATGCCCTGAATGCATTGAACGCTGCACCACTCGAGGGTATTGAAAACATTCCCGTCATGCGTGAATTCCTCGACGTCTTTCCTGAAGAACTTCCTAGGATTCCCCCTGCTAGAGCTGTCGAATTCGTCATCGATTTGAAACCAGGCACCACTCCTATAGCCAAGCGACCCTACAAGATGCCGCCGCATGAACTCCTTGAGCTCAAGGAGGAAATCGACAAGTCTCTTCGCAGTGGTTTCATTCGCCCAAGTTGCTCTCCCTGGGGAGCACCTTCTCTCTTTGTCAAGAAGAAGGATGGGACAAACCGATTGGTCCAAGACTACCGTCCTATAAACCAAGCTACCATTCAGAATAAGTATCCTCTTCCTCGGATAAATGATCTGTATGATCAACTGGCTGGTTCATCAGTGTTCTCTAAACTCGACTTGAGGTTGGGTTACCACCAGATCCGTGTTCGCGAAGAGGATATCCCAAAGACCGCATTCGTGACTCGTTATGGTTCATACGAGTACACCGTCATGTCTTTCGGCTTAACCAATGCTCCAGCCACCTTCTCTTGACTGATGAACTATATATTCATGGATTACCTCGACAAGTTCGTCGTGGTTTATCTGGATGATATCCTGATATTTTCCAAGAATGAAGAAGAACATGCTGAACATCTTCGTCTTGTGCTGGAAAAGCTACGAGAGCATCAACTTTATGCCAAGTTCTCCAAATGTGAATTCTGGCTTCCCGAAGTAATCTATCTCGGGCATGTCATCTCTAAGGATGGTATTGCCGTCAACCCTGAACGAGTTCAGGCTATTCTCGATTGGACTCCTCCGAAGAATGTCAAGCAAGTTAGAAGTTTTCTCGGTCTCGCCAGCTATTGCTGTCGATTCGTCGAGAACTTCTCCAAGATTGCCAGGCCTCTGACTAACCTGTTGCATAAGGGCGTCAAGTTCCAATGGACAGATAAATGTCAGGAAAGTTTCCAGGCACTCAAAGACAAGTTGACTTCTGCCCCAGTACTAGCTCCTCCTGATACTAAGAAGGACTTCGTCATTTACTGCGACGCTTCCTGTCAAGGATTAGGCTGTGTCCTAATGCAAGAGCGCAAAGTGGTTGCTTATGCCTCGCGGCAATTGCGCCCTCGCAAAGAGAACTACCCAGTTCACGACCTCGAACTTGCTGCTGTTATTCATGCACTGAAGCAGTGGCGACATTACCTTCTCGGTAATCGTTGCGAGATCTTCACTGACCACCAAAGTCTGAAGTATCTGTTTACTCAGCCAGACCTGAACCTCCGTCAGCAGAGATGGATGGAGACTGTTGCAGACTTTGATTTGGGTATTTCCTATACACCAGGCAAGGCTAATGTAATGGTTGATGCCTTGAGCCGCAAGTCTTACTGCAACCACCTCCAGGTTCACAAAGTTCAGCCCTCACTCGTTGAAGAGTTCAGAAAGCTGAACCTCCATATTGTTCCTCCGGGTGCACTCGCTCCCCCTCCTCCGAAGTTACGCAAGATGAACCTCCATGTTGTTTCCAGGGGTTCTCTCAATACCCTGGTTGCGAAACCAGATCTTGTGGACACCATCAAATGGATACAGAATTGTGACGATGAAGTCGAGAGGATTAAACTTTATCTCGCAGAAGGAAAGCCCTCATTCTTCACTGTGGATGACGCAGGCACCCTATTCTTCAAAGGTCGCCCAGTGGTACCGAGTAAGAGGGAAAACTTGAATCTGACTCCAAAGGTTATGAAATAAGCTCATGATACGCCTTTGTCTATTCATCCCGGTAGCACCAAGATGTACCAAGACATTCGTCAGAGATTCTGGTGGTCTAATATGAAGCAAGACATTGCTCGTTATGTTGCTGAATGTGACGTTTGCTGTCGTATCAAAGCAGAACATCAAAGGCCTGCTGGAACTCTGCAACCTATCTCTATTCCTGAATGGAAATGGGACCATGTTGAAATGGACTTCGTCACTGGATTTCCCAAGTCGCAGAAAGGTAATGATGCTATTCTTGTCGTCATTGACCGGCTTTCTAAAGTTGCACATTTTCTGGCGGTCAAGGAAACGATCACTGCTAGTCAGCTTGCAACTCTCTATATGTCCAGAATTGTTCACTTCATGGTATTCCACTGGTTATCAGTTCGGACCGTGGCAGCTTATTCACTTCCAGATTCTGGGCAAGTTTCCAAGAAGCTATGGGGACTCACTTATCTTTCAGTACTGCGTTTCATCCGCAGTCACAAGGGCAAGTTGAACGTGTCAACCAAGTTCTCGAAGACATGCTTCGAGCTTGTGTTATGTCCTTCGGCAAGAAATGGGAGGAATCTCTCCTGTATGCTGAGTTCTCTTATAATAATAGCTATCAAGCTAGTCTGAAGATGGCCCCCTTCGAAGTGTTATATGGACGAAAGTGCCGAACCCCTCTGAACTGGTCAGAAACTGGGGAACGTCCACTCTTCGGTCTGGATATTATCCAACATGCCGAAGAACAAGTCCGCATTATTCGCGAGAATCTCAAGACTGCTCAGTCTCGTCAAAAGAGTAATTATGACCGTCATCATAAAGACATGGTCTATCAACCTGGCGAAAAGTCCTATCTTCGCGTTACACCAATGAAGGGTGCTCACCGCTTCGGGATCAATGGCAAGCTAGCTCCTCGCTATATTGGCCCATTCACTATTCTGGAAAGGCGTGGAAAAGTGGCATATCAACTGGAACTGCCGCCAAACCTTTCTCAGGTTCATGATGTGTTCCACGTGTCACAACTCCGACGCTGCTTCAAGGACCCAATCCGAGCAGTAGATCATGAAGTGCTCGAATTGCAACAGGACCTCTCCTAAAAAGAGCATCCGGTCCGCATTCTCGACCAAGCTGAACGCCGCACACGTCAGAAGGCGATCAAGTTCCTCAAAGTCCAGTGGTCGTACCATTCTGAAGATGAAGCCACCTGGGAACGCGAGGATCGCCTACGTGATGAATACCCCGCACTGTTTCCTTCTACCTCCTAAATCTCGGGACGAGGTTTCTTGTAGTGGAGGAGATTTGTAACGCCCAGATAATCATGCTACAGTAATTCCTCGCTAATCATGCCACGTCATCCCGATTACTATTGCTAAACGTCCGTTAGTTCAAACCGCGTCAATTTCAAATTCAAACAAATGTCAAGCGGCAAAAGTTTTCAAAATTAAAACTAAAATGTTCGGTGGTTGTCAAATATTACAAAGGTAATTGTGGTGAGGTAAGCACATTTTTATAAAAGGCCTAAATAATTTAGAATGATTTAAAACAGAAAGAAAGAAAAAAGGAGGAGACGCCCCCCCTGCTGGACCGCGGCCCAGCTGGCCATCGGGCCAACCAGGCCGGCCCAGGTCGGCCCCCACTCCTCTCCCTTATCCACTCCTCCCCCCACTCCCCACCGACAGCCCCCACTTCCCCTCGAAATATCCCCCCTCTCCCCCGATCTGGATCGGGAGGAGACCACCGCCGAACCCCACCGCCGCCCGGTGCCGCCCCGGCCCCGTCACCGACCCGCGCCACTCGCCGGGGCCC
>NC_041392.1:317735133-317749995 GCF_002162155.2 Triticum dicoccoides | reverse complement strand
AAAGAGAATTAAAAATAAAAATAATAAATAAAAATAAAAATGATTTAATAAAATTAATTATTAATTAATTAATTATCTAATGAATTAATTAAGTTAATTAATCCGGCTTAAATTAATTTAATTAACTAGTTAGGTTAATTAAATAGTAATTAAATTAGCTAATCTGAAATTAACCTAAACAGTGTATGACAGGTAGGTCCCACTGGACCCACCTGTCAGGTTGACCAAGTCAACTCTGTTGACTGCTGATGTCAGCATGACATCATGCTGATGTCATTAATCTATTTTCTGAATTAATTAAATAATTAACTAAATTCTAGAAATTAATAAAATCTTTAGAAAATCATATCTTTTAATCCGTAACTCGGATTAAAATATTTTCAACATGAAAGTTGCTCAGAACGACGAGACGATTCCGGATACGCAACCTGTTCGTCCGCCACACACCCCTAACCTATCGAACTCACAACTTTCCCCCTCCGGCTCCTCTTCCCGAAAACAAGGAACACCGGGAATACTTTCCCAGATGTCTTCCCCCTTCGTCGGTATCACCTCCTACCGCGTTAGGGCACACCTAGCATCGTTACTTGTCATGTCATGCATCGATATGCATCTGTTTACATGGTATTCATTGTTTCTTCCCCCTCTTCTCTTCGGTAGACTACGAGACCGACGCTGCTGCTGCCCAGTTCGACTACGGAGTTGACGACCCCTCTCTCTTGCCAGAGCAACCAGGCAAGCCCCCCCCCCTTGATCACCAGATATCGCCTATTCTACTCTATACTGCTTGCATTAGAGTAGTGTAGCATGTTACTGCTTTCAGTTAATCCTATACTGCTGCATAGCCTGTCCTTGCTACTACTGTTGTTACCTTTACCTGCAATCCTACATGCTTAGTATAGGATGCTAGTATTTTTCATCTGTGGCCCTACATTCTTGTCCATCTGCTGTGCTATACTATCGGGCCGTGATCACTCGGGAGGTGATCACGGGTATATACCATATACGTTATACATGATACATGTGGTGACCAAAGACGGGTCGGCTGGTGGAGCACCCGTGAGTGGATCTTTGTGGTGGAGCGACAGAGCAGGTTGAGACCGCCTAGGAGAGAGGTGGGCCTGGCCCTGTTCGGCGTTTGCGGATATTTAACACGCTTAACGAGATCTTGGTATTTGATCTGAGTTGGCTACGAGCCTATACGCACTAACCAACTACGTGGGAAAGATATGGGCACTCGGCGTCGTGGTATCAGCCGAAGCACTTCGTGACGTCAGCGACTGAGCGGCGCGCGCCGAATTGGACTGGAACGCCACTAGGCTAGGTCTGCTTTCGGCCGCCCTCGCAACGTGCAATTGTGTTCAGGGTGATGGGCCCAGACCCCTGGGCGCCTAGGTTTAGACCGGCGTGCTGACCTCTCTGTTGAGCCTAGGTGGGGCTGCGACGTGTTGATCTTCCGCGGCCGGGCATGACCCAGGGAAGTGTGTCCGGCCAAATGGGATCAAGCGTGTTGGGTAAGTTGGTGCACCCCTGCAGGGAAGTTGATCTATTCGAATAGCCGTGATCTTCGGTAACAGGACGACTTGGAGTTGTACCTTGACCTTATGACAACTAGAACCGGATACTTAATAAAACACACCCTTCCAAGTGCCAGATACAACCGGTGGTCGCTCTCTCTCAGGGATACAAGGAGGGGATCGCCGGGTAGGATTATTGCTATGTGATGTTTCTTGGAGGACTTCAACCTACCCTCTTCTACCTGTTGCAAGATGAAGGTGACCAGAAGCGTAGTCTTCGATAAGACTAGCTATCCCCCTCTTATTCTGGCATTCTGCAGTTCAGTCCACCGATATGGCCTCCTTACACATATACCCATGCATATGTAGTGTAGCTCCTTGCTTGCGAGTACTTTGGATGAGTACTCACGGTTTGCTTTGTTCCCCCTTTTCCCCCTATCTCTACTCGATTGCTGCAACCAGACGATGGAGCCCAGGAGCCAGACGCCACCGTCGCTGACGACTACTACACCGGAGGTGCCTACTACTACGTGCAGCCCGTTGACGACGACCAGGAGTAGTTAGGAGGATCCTAGGCAGGAGGCCTGCGCCTCTTTTGATCTATATCCCAGTTTATGTTAGCCATCTATGGCTACTTGTTTGTTTATGTCTGTACTCAGATATTGTTGCTTCCGCTGACTCGTCTATGATCGAGCACTTGTATTCGATCCCTCGAGGCCCCTGGCTTGTATTATGATGCTTGTATGACTTATTTATGTTTTAGAGTTGTGTTGTGATATCTTCCCGTGAGTCCCTGATCTTGATCGTACACATTTGCGTGCATGATTAGTGTACGATTGAATCGGGGGCGTCACAAGATGAGACCAGGTTTTGCTATTTCCATCAACATTTGTGTGCCAACTTTCAGTCCGTAACACTTGAGAAAGTTTATCCAAGTTCGGCCATAAAAAAAGCAGCGATCTTCTTGGTTCATGAACCCAACTCGAAACTTATATCCATGGCTTGTCTTCACTGTGACCATTAAACTAGTGTATTCAGTTATGGCAAGGCCGAGCATCTTGAGTACATGTGTTCTGGCAGAGCAAATAATACACTGCAGGAAAAATAATATGAGAACACAGCATGTTCAAAAAAACCCCACCCTCCCGGATAGAAAAGAGGATTCTAGGAACATACTGTGCGCGTTTCAAAATGCTATGTTAGGATGAGAAGGAACAAGTGTGGCGTCTCGCCGAGGGTGTAGAAACCTGTAGGGTACTTGCACTTTGGGCACTGCAAATGAAACACACTAGATTTAGTAGGAAGAAAAATGCATCAACGGCGGCGGCTGCCATCATAGGATTACCTGCGACCAAGGGACTTGGGTTTATCAAGGATGGATGAAGAATTCGTACCTGGTTCTCCATGAGAAAACCCTATGCAATCGCCGAGAGGGGGTTTTCTCTGAACAAGTAGACAAGGGAGAAAGGGATTCAGGCCCAGTGAAATATTGCCGGTTCGTCCGTCTAGCTTACTGCTAAAGCTGGAAAGGGGGGGGGTTGTGATTTGATGGCTCATTGGGCATTACTGCGGCGCTATGACCGGGGTGTGTCTACCGTGAAGTTGTGCACTCTAATTTGTGCATATGGCACGTGGACCCCGTTGCCGGTTGCCCCACATATCAGCGAAAGGAAGTAGAAAGACAGGAGTAACTGGTTACACATAAATATATTTTTTGACAGAGAGATACTCCCTCTGTAAAGAAATATACAAATCTTTTATATCACAGGCTCACCTTGCCGAGAAAAATACTCCCTCTGCAACGCACGGGCATTATGGGGGTTCAGCTGAGAATATAATACTCAGATGTTTTTTTTGAGGGATAAAAGCTGCTTTATTGAAGATTAACAGTCATAGGTATACAAATAATTTCGGGGGTTCCTGTGAGCCAAAGATGGCGTCCACAGGGCAAAGAAGTAGCAGCTTTTGCGAGCACATGCGCTTCAACATTACACTCGCGTTTTTCATGTATGATCTCCATGGTTTGGAACATATTCTTCTTCATCTTGATCTCGTCCATAATAACTTTGCTGGGCCCCAAGTATGCCTCTCCGATATGCTTGACTGTTGCTGAACAATCAGTGCTAATCTGAACTTGTTGCAGGTTTAAGTCAAGAGCCAGAGATAGCGCCTCGCAACATGCCATTGCCTCTAGGATCTCTGGATCAGTAACACTTTCGCACACCAGTGCCGATGCTCCAAGGAAGAAGCCTGTATGATCCCAGTTCACAACTGCCAGGGCTCCTCTTTCACCATTGTGAGATAACGCAGCATCAACATTCATCTTCACCCAACCCACAGCAGGAGGAGGACGCCACTTCTGCACTGAGCTAGTGCTACTCGAAACCAGGTTTTGGACTTTGGGCCGCAGGCCGACCCTGCATGTTTGGGGGCCCATGTGTTCTACCTCAGCGCTTTTCATATTGCAAGCGATCGGTACGGCGCTGGTTTTAGATGCTGTCGCAAGGCGAATACACAAAATTGAATAAAGCACGACAGTTGTTGGAATGAAATCGAACGACAGTTCCTAACCAGCAATCAGAGTTGCAATTCTATCAATGATATACCATGTGATAAATAATACTATCGTACTACTTACACACATAGGACACTTGTTTCACCATGCCAGATTATTACATCAAAATCTCTCGGAGGATAGATCAGTTAGGCAGTTGTGTGCGGCTACTGAAGAATTTCAAAGTTGATTTGGACCAGCTCTCCTTGCCGAGAAAGTTCAATTTTGACATCATCCCCTACCGCAAGATATGATTTAGATTTGAACCTTGACCACCCTTTATCATCAATCATCATGCGACCATCCTTTGTACTTACAATATATTGAGTAGGTTCATTCACAGCAAGGCTGCGCATGGTAAGAGAAACTTGGCCGCGGTCGCCTGGATTGTTGAACGACTCCCTCGTTGCTCTAGGAATTCTCTGTTCGCAAACAAGAAGACATACCCAAACAGTTATATTAACACAGTGAATCATGTGAAACAACATGGAAAGAAAAAAGAACAAAGCACTTGGGCGGCCAATGCTTACCAAGAAGGTGGACAAGTCGTTTTTTGTAAGGACTTTGGTATATGAAGTGCAAACTGCAGCCCAGTCTATTGCCGGTGCAACTGCACGGGCCGGAGAAGATGCAAGTGCAAGTGTTGGTGCAGGTGCCGAAGCCGCTGCTGCTGCCGGAGATGGTGCTCCTTGTAGAGTTGGTGCCGGTGTCGATGCCCGATCCTCCGGTAGATCAGAATGATCCGCTGACACGGTCGGTGCCCAATCCTCAGCTGTATCAGACTAAGCTGCTGCCGGTGTAAGTGCAAGAGCAACTGTCGGTGCTCGATCTGTGCGAGACAGCGGCGATCGTGTCTGGTCTGCTATGATCAGCTTTCTAACTTGACTAGGATCCGTGACCGTGATCCAGTCTTTTTCTTCATTTCTTTTAAACGCAAGAAGGACTAATTGTGGCATTTTTGTTAAACCAAACTGCAGTTCATCATAGGGATTCAGCTTGTACTCCACTACTAGGAAAAGGGCTACTAATGGCGCACCAGTTTTGCCTACTAATGGCGCATCACTGGTGCGCCATTAGTATCACGCCACTAGTATTTTTTACTAATGGCGCACTACATGGGAATCTTATTTTCTTTTATTTTTTTGACATTTCTATCATTTTATTTTACTTTTTTGAAACTGAAAAGGCGGTCCATAGGGGGGTGCATTCGGGCGAATGTTTGGGCCAAGTTACTAATGGCGCACCGTGGCATGGTGCGCCATTACTAGTTCAACTAGTAATGGTGCACCACTCTCACGGTGCGCCATTAGTAGTTTTGAAAAAAAATTTACTAATGGCGCAACGTGGATGTGGTGCGCCATTACTAGTTCAACTAGTAATGGCGCACCACTCCCATGGTGCGCCATTGGTAGTTTTGAAAAAAAATATTTTTTTTACTAATGGCGCACCGTGGATGTGGTACGCCATTAGTATTTGCACACTAATGCCGCACCAACACATGGTGCGCCATTAGTATATAGTAATGGCGCACCACATGTCTGGTGCGCCATTAGTGTCAATTCCATCTATAGCCCTTTTCCTAGTAGTGCTCAGACAACAGACTGATCCAATTTTTTCCAGTAATATAAGTGATGGACAGTGCCTTCGTTACTGACATGACATAAGAAGTGAAACCTGCAAAAATAGCCATCGTAGAGCAAACCAAACGGTTTATTCTGTGATGAATGTCACATGGCAAAACCTGCATCGTAAAATTGCAGGAAAAGAAAGAAAACATGACATTAAATCAATGAGATTTAGACAGTAAATCAATAAGATTTACTTGATGTGACACGAGTGAATCCTTACCAGGAAATCACTATGTTGAAGTACTAAATAGAAGATTGATCGTTCAACTACGCGTGGCATGCAGGGGCCCCGCCTACTCCCACAAGCAGGACAGTCCAAAGGTCATGACAAATCGTATGGACCGAACATCCATGGGGCTGGAAATCCTGGTGGGTGCGATAAACCCTGCAATGCATACATATATTGGAGTATAACCATAATTGATAGACCATCCTCACAAAAAATATGATATGGATACTTCAAAATACACAGACCGAATTGAGTGGACAGACATTAACATAGACCGTTCTCAGGACTGACCGCACACCTAAAGCGGCAGTACTAATAAACAATAGAGGGTTCACAAACATAAATCAAGTACTGAACACTAGTACTTACTACAGACAAGCATTGCACTAACTAAACTCTGCAGACTATTTTTTGCCACCGACCTACGGGATGAACCCCGCATAACTGACTAGGCCATGGACTTCGTGTGAGATGTCTACATGCACCATCACCATCTTGTCAACCTTGGAGAACCTAACAGAGTGGTCTTTACACTTATAAACATGATGATGAAGACATGCCGCATCAGATTTGTTCGGAAGCTTTACAAGAACCACACCCTTCGTAATCGAAGGCACAGTCAGGAAATTGTTGTGGGCAAGTACAGCCTCAAGAACACGCCTGACAACAATGCTACAGGAAAACACTAGTTCAGGACACGTGGCGACAAGGACACAGCAGTTGGATAGTTCAGCAGTAGAACTCATCATCAGGTCTTCAAATTCACACGGCATGACTTTGAGAACTTCATCTCCACCGCGAACCTGGTTCTAATTCAAACAGAAACCATATTTTATTACTACCTCCATTCAGAAATATAAGATGATTTTTGATATTATACTCCATATATGACTACATATACGCACAGAAATGAGTGAACAAAGACACTAGAACATGTCTTCAAAGGCATGAGAGTAGAGGAATTACATGCAATATCCATAACACAAGTTACTGAGGCAAATATACCCTCTTAAAAGGTACCATTGATGTTCATAAAGTACTCCCTCCATCCCAAAATTCTTGTCTTAGATTTGTCTAGATACGGATGTATCAAGTCACATTTTAGTATTAGATACATCCGTATCTAGACAAATCTAAGACAAGAAATTTGGAACAGAGGGAGTAGTTGAAAGTACTCTATAAAAAATCAGTGTCAACCTCTCGCATGTTTTGGTCAAAAGGGGAATTTAGAATCGTCATTTGGCACACAAAAATCACATGCAAGATCACCCAGAAAGTTGTACTACTAGTACTAGTACTGCGTGTTAGATGAAAAAACACGGTCAAGATCGAGAAAAAAGATCGTCAAGAAGAGATATTACCTGGACTTGCTTAATGAGGGATCCCGGAGAGGGGGTCTTGGACAGGGCGATGGCTTTGAGCTTGTCTGCGGTAGTCTCGGCGGGGTGCTTGCGCTTTTTCGTACCATGAGCCTCGACGGTTTTGGCCGGAGCCATAGACATCACTTCGGCCGGTGCTCCAGCGTCCATCAAGAAACTGTCAAATAGAAATAAAAGAAAAGAAACCATAATCACAAACCCAAAAGAAGAAAAGAGAGGGAGTTATAGGATCGGTCTCCGGGTTGCAAGACCGGGCCTTGGCCAGAATCAACACCATTGATGCGCTCACCTTTCCTTCTTTGGGAGAGAAGAATAATGGCAGAAGCAGGTCGGGGTTTTCTTGAAGAAATGAGGAAAAAGATGAGGCAGAAGCGAGGGTTGGATAGAGATGAAGCTGAGAGAGAAGAGTGAAATGATGGTTGCTTCGTTCGTCCAACTTACTGCTGGAAAGGAGGGGGTTTTGTGATTTGACGGCTCATTGGGCATTATTGCGGCGCTTCGATCGGGGTAGTCTACCATCACTCTACTACGGAGTAATTTAGTACATGGCTGGTGGACCCCGATGCTGGCTGTCCCACATGTCGGCGAAAGTGAGTACTTTAGTGCATGGCCGGAGGAGGATCCGCACGGTAGAGCGTGTCCACTGTTTTTCAGAAGAAAAAAAATGATTACAGCAAGCGTTTCCACTCTTACGACGGAGGAGTGCGAAACACGGCAGCCACTTGAACATACACAGTGCTCCTACTACTAGGCATGTGCAGTGGTTCATACGTCAGTACTACACAATCTTGTTGCTAGTGTAGTAAGATATGACGATAACAAATGATGTTGTGCGCATGTCAACTACTCCTATATGTAACATAGTACCGCTTTTTCGACTGTCCGGTCGAGAATGGACGGTGAGATCAATGTTAACAGAACTAGGTCCACAACGCACGGAGAGTACGGTGCTACAGTACTCCATGAAACATGAACCACATGAAGCACGAATAGTGTTAGGCATGGTGTATGAAGGGTGCACGGGATGGGAGCAAAAGTTCCCTTCTCGACCCACTTTTGGGTGTTTGGCAGAGTGCATGAGTCCACACTAGTAGGTTGACAAAAATACACGAAGAGGAAACAACTATGTTGAGATGAGAATGCAACCAAACACACCCACATGCTTTGATCTGCATCGTCTGAGTTTGATCCAACGGTCATGTTGCGCCGAGACATGGACATGCCCATGCAGAGGGTTTAGCCCGACGGCCGGCATCATCGCGCTGGCACGACGGTAGGCATCGCGCAGCCGCAACACGTGCGTGGCAACTTGGTTCACCAAGTGGCTGAGGCGATCCTGGACCTCGTCACGATCGGCCCGCTCGCGGTCCAGCCGGCTCCCCTGACGGCCTATCATATCTCCCGCTTTCTGCAGCAATGCCGCTGATGCCTCGAGCATCTTTGTGGTGGACGCCTGCCACTTTTGAAGCTCCGTGAACTCCCGCACATAACGGAGGAGCATGGCACTCCTCTCCTCCTTGAGCTCACGGAGCTCCACGTCCTTGGCCCTGAGCTCCGCATCCTTGGCATGGAGCTCCTATGTCAGGAGCCTCACCTCGGACTCCATGATCTGCTGCGCCGCCATGGCACCAGGTAGAAGCAATGGGGAGAGGAAGCAAAGGGGGCGAAACGGCTGAAAGGCAATGCAATCTACGGAAAGGCGGAGGGAGAGGGGAATCTTTTGGTTTTCACCACGGTAAAACACCAGTCGACGACTTCTCACATCAGGGAGGAGTGTGTACAGGCGGAGTAATCGTGACTAATTGCTGCCGCGCCTGCTCCCGTCAATCAAAAAATTAAAAATCCTGCCGCGCCTGCTCTCGTCAATCAAAAAATTAAAAATCCTGCCGCACCCAAACACTAGAGCAACGCCTCGGTGGATATTTAAATTTACCTACCGGCAAGTAGATAAAAAAGGGGTGAAAAAACAAATGTGGCGGCGGCCTAGCTAATCGCTATCTTCTATTATTTCTTCCGGAGGCATTGTGATGTTTCACTCTTCGACCCATCATTCCATTTTTGTCAAATATCATGTTCTTTACTTTGCTAATCCATTCAAGCAGAGTGTTGTGTCATCCCTTCGATTTCTTTTCATCTTATCAAGTTTTCTTCTCTTTTCTGCTGGAGTGCTGTCCAAATTATATCATTCTTATTCCTTCTCTATCTTGTGTTAACCGGAGTGTTGTCGTAATTGATTTTTCTCATTCCTTGTACATCTTGTTTCTACCGGAGTGCTTGCATATACTTCTTGTCCATTGTAATCCTTTTCTTATGTCTTTCAACCTACAAGGTTCTCATAATGTTGCTTGTTCCTCGTGTCTAACGGAGTGTTTTCAATCTCGTTCATCTCCCTTGTATTCTCTCTTTCAGTTTGTTCAGCCTCTCAAGGTTCGTGGTTTCACTCGTTTGTCAAAGAAGCAACTTAGTTGTACCTCTCCTCTTCCTTTTCCGTTTCCCTCTGGTGCCATCCTAGATCTCGGGACGAGATCCTCTCGTAGTGGTAAAGTGTTGTGACGCCCCGAGGCCATTGCGCCAGGTGTCTTCCAGTTATTCGCTGACGTTGCCATGTCATTTGTTTGCTTGTTGCATTTCATCATGTCACCTCTTGCATCGCATCATGTCATCATGCCATCATATCATTAATCTTATAACTTTTATAAATAAGTTGTATGGATCTTTGATCCATTTAAATCGAGGGAAATGCATATGGTGATTTTCTCTTTATAACATATATCCTCCCAATATTATTAGGGAGCTATAATAAATATTCCCTCCTTATGGAATCAACCATAACACACGTGCAAAGTATTTTCCATGTCTTTTCGTCTTCGAGTTTGACCTTCAAACTTGCCAATATTTTTTTCATCTCTTTTATCGAGGATCCTCTAAAATCTCAGCCCATTTTGAGTCTTTTCGAATGGGCTTCAAAATTCAAACATGTCGAATTATATTCAACATGTGCAAATCTTTTTTCTCAAAAAATCCCCTTGCCATTTTATTTAAATTTCTCACATTTTTGTGAGTCCAGAAATATTACCCTCGTGCGCTAATTCTTTTCCCTACCCACCTTGTTTTTCCTTTCTCTCTATTTCTTTTCGGTTAAAGAAGAAAGAGAGGAGAGAGGAGCCCAACATCCCAGCAGGCTCCTGGTTTTTTTCCTCTCCCCACCTATTTGGCACCAAGGCCCCGCCGCCGGCCTCCCTAGGCCCATCTCCCGCAGCCCGCACCGGCTCTAACCCTAGCGACCACTAGGCCCAACCGAACCCTCGCTCTCTCCCTCTCCCTCGACCTCCCCTTGCGCCGCCGCGCACACACACCCTCACAGCGCCCCCGCAGCCAGCACCAGGAGCCCGCGTCCCCTCGCTCGACCTCACAGCCCGATCCCCATGGCTCCAGGGTCGCCGCCAAGCATCTGCACGCCGAGCCCTGCCCGACCTCCTCCTACGCCGTCGCCTCGCCATGGAGCCGCTTCGCTCGGACCTCTTCTGCGTCTCCATGCCGTCTTCTGCACCCCGGCCTCCTCGTCACTATTGCGCCCGTCCCCGGCCACCGGTGCCCTTGCCGGACCCACCTTGCCTCGCCTCCTCCTGCGGGTCCCGACGACACAAACCCCGACGCGTCCGCCCTTGGCTCGCCTGCCTTGCCTCGCGCGACCCGCATGGCC
This sequence comes from Triticum dicoccoides, assembly GCF_002162155.2. Taxonomy (NCBI): domain Eukaryota; kingdom Viridiplantae; phylum Streptophyta; class Magnoliopsida; order Poales; family Poaceae; genus Triticum; species Triticum dicoccoides. Next base: position 317,738,985 of record NC_041392.1, on the reverse strand, counting down.
GCCGGCCATGGAGGCCACCATGCTGGCCTACAGCTTCGTGCACACCGCCGCTGCCCTCCTCTGCTCCGCCTCCATTGCGCCAAGGAACCCCAGACATCTCCTGCCCCTCACAGGCCTTCACTGTGTGCGCCGCCGCTTCTCTGCTTCAGGCCAAGGCCGACGCCGGCCACTTCTTCTAGCCGCGGCTCGGCCACGCACCAACAACCAGCAGCTCAGGTTGCCTCCATTCATCTCCGGTGACCTACTGAGGCAGAGCCGTGCAATCCCTCGATGCCCCTTCAGTTCATCAAGATCGCCAAGTCCAGTGATGCGTCAAGTTTCCCTGGATTCGTCAAGTACCACGACCATCACATTTCGTTTCATCACTGTCAAGGCTGAGAGGACGCCAAGTACCAGGACGACGAGGACCGCCAAGTTCGTTCACCGCCGTCAAGTGAACGACTACCATGATTCCAAAACCCAAATAACTGCGACGACATGAACATCCACGAACCGTGTTTAGCTACCGTTTCCTACCTAGAACGACTACCGTCGACGTGCACTTCGCCTGAAGGACTTGGAGTCATCAAGTACCTCTTCGAACAAACGGGAATGACTACCGTCGCCATGAGAACGTCTACTTCCTCTACTTTGCACCGTACAAGAACCGTCCCATTTGCACGCTTCGAAGGTATAACCCCGAGACGACGTTGTGGACCGTATGCATGTGTGTTGTATGAGATCCTTGTGGTTGCATCGCGTCCGAGTTGTTCTTTGCGCGTTCCTTGTTTTCCATGTTACCGATACGTGGGACACCCGGTAACCCGGATCACCCCACCATCTCTAGTTATTCTGCTCCCGTCACACTCTCTTTTGCATCGGCATCTCAAGCGAGTTACCGGAACCCGGAATGTTGCCTTGGCATCATTTTCATTATCGTTGCCGTGGCACCCCTTTCGTTTCCGCCATGATGACAAATGCTTCATAATGCTCATGTCAACATTTTCATAAAAATTGCATAAACTTGAACATGTCATCCGCATCATGATAACAACTTTTAAAATGTTTAATTTGCTATTGCATTAAATTGCTAATGCACATGAGGTTTTACCGAAATTGTTGCGTGATGATTCCGGCCTCATTTAGCCTTGCCTAAATAGACAATTTCTTTATGCTTCTCCTCTTGCCATGTTTAACGACATTTAATTTTGTTGGGTACATAGACGGGAGAGAACTAAATAAGCCATGTGGTGTTCCGTCAATATGCAACTCATTGCATATTGATCTCCACTTAATTTGTAGTTTTGTTTGTTGCACTTTGCTATGCCATGCCATGCATCATTAAACCGGACATGCATCATACTTGCTTCTGCATCATTCCATGATTATGTGATGGTTGTTTACTATGTTGTTTGCTTCTTTCCGGTGTTGCTTCTTCGGGTTAGTTCCGATAACGTCGCGTTTGTGAGGATTCGTTCGACTTCGTCCGTTTGTCTTCTTCATGGACTCGTTCCTCTTCCTTGCGGGATCTCAGGGAAGATGACCATACCCTCGAAATCACTTCTATCTTTGCTTGCTAGTTGTTCGCTCTATTGCTCTGCCGCGATACCTACCACTTGCTATATCATGCCTCCCATATTGCCATGTCAAGCCTCTAACCCACCTTTCCTAGCAAATTGTTGTTTGGCTATGTTACCTCTTTGCTCAACCCCTCTTATAGCGTTGCTAGTTGCGGGTGAAGATGGAGTTTGTTCCATGTTGGAACATGGATATTGTTGGGATATCACAATATCTCTTATTTAATTAATGCACCTATATACTTGGTAAAGGGTGGAAGGCTCGGCCTTATGCCTGGTGTTTTGTTCCACTCTTGCCGCCCTAGTTTCCATCATACTGGTGTTATGTTCCTTGATTTTGCGTTCCTTACGCGGTTGGGGGAATGGGACCCCCTTGACAGTTCGCCTTGAATAAAACTCCTCCAACAAGACCCAACCTTGGTTTTACCATTTGCCACCTAAGCCTTTTTCCCTCGGGTTTTCGGAGCCCGAGGGTCATCTTTATTTTAAACCCCCGGGCCAGTGCTCCTCTGAGTTGGTCCAACCTGTCAGCAGCCGGTGGCCACCAGAGGCAACTCTGGGTTGGCCTACCGGAATCTTGGACAATCCGGTGTGCCTTGAGAACGAGATATGTGCAGCTCCTATCGGGATTTGTCGGCACATTCGGGTGCCTTTCCTGGTCTTGTTTTACCATCGTCGAAATGTCTTGTAACCGGGATTCTGAGTCTGATCGGGTCTTCCTGGGAGAAGGAATATCCTTCGTTTACCGTGAGAGCTTGTGATGGGCTAAGTTGGGACACCCCTGCAGGGTTTTGAACTTTCGAAAGCCGTGCCCGCGGTTATGGGCAGATGGGAATTTGTTAATATCCGGTTGTAGAAAACTTGACACTTAACTTTAACTAAAATGCATCAACCGCGTGTGTAGCCATGATGGTCTCTTTTTGGTGGAGTCCGGGAAGTGAACATGGTTTTGGAGTTATGTTTGTGCGTAAGTAGTTTCAGGATCACTTCTTGATCACTTCTAGTTCACGACCGTTGCTTTGCTTCTCTTTTCGCTCTTATTTGCGTATGTTAGCCACCATCTTTGCTTAGTGCTTGCTGCAGCTCCACCTCACTACCCTTTCCTACCCATAAGCTTAAATAGTCTTGATCTCGCGGGTGTGAGATTGCCGAGTCCTCGTGGCTCACAGATACTTCCAAACAGTTGCAGGTGCCAATGATACCAGTGCATATGTCTCAACCGAGCTAAAGTGGGAGCTCGATGAAGATCGTGTTCGTTGTGTTGTTTCGTTCCAGTTGATCAGTAGTGGAGCCCAGTTGGGGCGATCGGGGATCTATCATTGGGTGTTGTCTTTCTTTATTTTGGTTCCGTAGTCGGACCTTGGTTGTATTCTGGATGATGTAATGTTGTATTTATGTACTGTGTGAAGTGGTGATTGTAAGCCAACTCTTTATCCCTTTCTTATTCAGTACATGGGATGTGTAAAGATTACCCCTCTTGAGACATGACTACTATGCGGTTATGCCTCTAAGTCGTGCTCTGACATGTGGGAGATATAGCCGCATCATGGGTGTTACATACTTGCCTTGCTGACGATCTGAAAACCCTAGTGACTCGTAGTAGCAAGCCTCGCACTCCGAAAACTCTACTGTGAACAAACAATAGCATACATAAGCACTCAAGCATAAGATGCAAGGGTAAAACTAAAGAGAAAAGATCTAAACTGAAAGTTCAACTGAAGAACTTTGATTTGCAAAAAGAATCAATTGAATCGGAGCTACGAAACTTAAACTGCAATCAAAAGAAGTTCGAATTCAAATCTCCTTGAAATCAAATTTTAAATTTTCAAAACCATGTTCAAGTTGGTTATCTGGAAAGAGGGGAACAATACGAAGATTTAGGCGTTGGTTTCACTGGATTTGGATAAATGAGCAAAAAGTAACGAAGATTTGAAGATCAGGGACTAATCTGTGATAAAAGTATTCGCAGATAGGTCCCTGGCTGAAAATAAAACTAAAAAGAAAAATCTATTAGACGAATGTCCGCTATCAGAGGCTAAGGAACGAAAACCGTTCGTTAACAGAAGTTAACCGGTGAACATGCGCTAAATAAACTAAAACTGAAACGAAAAACCGAAAAAAATAAACCGTCGAAACACAAAAAAACCGATCTAGGTTTTTACCTAAAAACCGATGAAAATCGGCGGCGGGTTTCGGCGAGGCGGGGTGCGGCGACAGCGCTGCGGCAGCAGCGACGGGGCGCGGCGCGACGCGGGACACGATTGCGGGCGACGAGCGGCGGTGGCGCGGCAGCAGC
>NC_041392.1:317672412-317734581 GCF_002162155.2 Triticum dicoccoides | reverse complement strand
GCGGCAGCGGCATCGGGGAGGCGGCGGTGGCTGGGGTGGCGGCGGGGCTGGGGCGGCTTCTAAAGGGGCCGGGGGGCTTCTTGTGGAAGGAGGCACGAGGCGGCGGCGGACCCGGAGTCCGGCTCGGACTCCGGCGAGTTGGGCGGCGGCGGGACTCTCCCGAGCAGGAGGCGGCGCGCGGTGGGCCGGCTCGGCTGGGCCTTAGGCCCAGTCGGGTGACGAAGTTTTTTTATAAAAAAAATAAATTTCACCCAAAATAAAAATCCTAATAGAATATAAAAAAATACTAAAAATACCAGAAATAATTTTCACCGTCCAAACCTAATATTTAGGACAAAGTGAACATTTTTCTGGCCTGAGATGCAATTTTCAAAAATGCATATTTTTCTAATTCAAATAAAATGCAAATAAACTATTAATTTGATTTTAAAATTTCTTCTCCAATATTCCTCTCTTGTGAAGAAGTCATTTTATATTCTCTCATTTATTTTTATTATTGGAAGTAATTGGAGAGAAAAAATTAAAATCAAATTGATCCTCTTTTAAAATTTTAGAAAAATTCAAATATGAAAATTTGTGAAATCTCCAACTCTCTCCTTGGGTCCTTGAGTTGCTTAAGATTTCTAGGATCACAACCAAAAATGTAAATAAAATATGATATGCATATGATGACCTATGTATAACATCCAAATTGAAAATTGGGATGTTACAAAAACATCATTCTTCAAACAACGGTTTTCTATGTGAAGAGAAACAGGCAATCCAAACTTCAAATGATATAAGTGAAGCACATGAAGCATTCTATAAAGCCATACTCAAACGACATAAGTGAAGTGCAATGAGCATTCTATAAATCAGCCATGGACTATCTCATACCAGCATGGTGCATAAAAGAAAAATGAAAACTAAAAGAAAAAAGATTTGCACATGTCACGCGAACGAAACGAAACCGAAAACATACCGATACTTGTTGAAGAAAGATGGGATGGCTTCCGGGGAATCCCCAAGCTTAGATGCTTGGGTCTCCTTGAATATTTACTTGGGGTGCCCTGGGCATCCCAAAGCTTGAGCTCTTGCTTCTCCTCCATCTCCTCACGTCAAGACCTCCTCGATCTTCGAACACTTCATCCACACAAAACTTAACCGAACTTTTAGTGGTGGGGTTAGTGAATATGGCAATGAAATCCCATCATGTACTGCTGTTACATTATTGTATAATTATAAACAAACATTACCCACTATATTCTATCACAATTCTATGGCCCCAAATCAAGGAGGCTTCAACAAAAATTCAAACATACGCAAATAATGAAGCTATAACACCAATCTATGAAAACAGGACAGTCTGTAAAGATTTGAACATCCACCATACTTCTGTAACTCAAAAAAATTCTGAAACATTAGGATACAATAAATTTGTATAAAAATACTATGCAAATAGTTTCAGAAACGTTTGGCTTTCTAGTAAGAAATGAAAATTCACGCGCGACAGCCAAAGTTTCTGTTTCTGCACCGCACAAACAAAACATGCAATCTAATCATCCTAAAGGCAAACCTTGGCACATTATTTTATAATACAATGGAATTGTACAAGGGGATAATTATTTTTGTGAGAATCTTCATGAAAAATTCTACATTGTTTCCATGAGCATGAACACAAGTGTTCAAGGTCGACCCTCACTTCTCCAATCCATAACTTCCAATCGCTTCTCTTTTTGTGAAAAAGGTTTTTAAGTTCCCCTCAATATTTTTTCGTTTTAAACTTTATGAAAGCACCCAACATAAATAAATGACTCTCTCAAACTTCCAGGTTTTCTCCCTGGCAGCGCTTTCTTTAAATCCATTAAGCTAGGCATAAAGTGCTCAAGTAATGGATCCACCCGGATCCCAAGGTATATCAAAGCCAATTTTAATTAACAATGATTTGGCATTTAGTAGTGAGCACAAAGCAACATAAATCATGCAATGATGAAGTCTAACTCTCTTCCTATGCATCGGCATGTCATACAAGAATAATTCATGCAGATCAAGTAAAGGCCAATACATAGCATAATCAGTTTCTTGCAATTTTACCGTGTTGGAAACATAGAGAGGTGGAGATATAGTTCCTCTCTCATAATAATTGCAAGTAGGAGTAGCAAGAACATGCATATTATATTCATCAAAATCATCATGTGCAATAGTAAAAGGCAACCTATCAATGTAATCCTTAATAAAAGCAAACTTCTCCGATATAGTGCAGTTGGGAGAATTCAAAAATATAATAGGACTATCGTGTGTGGGTGCAATAGGAACAATTTCATTCTTAACATAAGGAACTATAGCAAGTTCATCTCCATAAGCATAATTCATATTGGCATCATGGCCACAAGCATAGCAAGCATCGGGTTCATCAAAAAGGGATATTTCAAATGAATCAATGGGATCATGACAATTATCATAGAATTCATCCTTCGGTAAGAATGAAGGGGCATTAAATAATGTATGAGTTGAAGAGTTACTCTCGTTAGAAGGTGGGAACGGGTAGCTAATCCGTTGTTCCTCCGTTTGTTATTCACTCTCCTCATCATCTTTTTCATCCACTGAGCTCATAGTTTCTTCAATTTCTTCTTCCATAAACTCCTGCAAAATATTAGTCTTTTCTTGGACAGCGGAGTTATTCTCAATAAATACATCAATATCATAATTGTATTTATAATTATCATAGCAATATTTAAGGATATCAAGATTTTCAGGTTTATAAACTGAATCATCAAAATCTTTAAACTTTTCAAACAAAGATTCAATTTCATAAGCACCCTTAAAAGCAACAAATTATTCTATTTGTTCCACATCATAATAATCATATATAACTCTAGCATAAGAAGCGATGGTTTAATTATCATTAAATTCGCATGAATATGGAAGGTGTGGAACCTCAATCTTAAAGCAACAAGTATAATCATATCTCAAGCATAAATTCCAAGCATACCATTGCAACATTTCAATTTGATCTCATAAAAGTTTTCCCTTTTGAGTCAAGTGATAATCCCTAAAGTATTCGCGTTGATCCTACGTTACTCCCATTATCAAGGTAAATGGGGTTTTCTCGGGATTATCAAAGCAGTGCATAATATTTTTCACATAACGAGCATCGAGGGTTTTAGGAGGGTATCCATTGAGGGAGTCCTAGACTAAGGGGTCCTCGGACATCCGGCCTGTTAGCCATGGGCCGGACTGATGGGCTATGAAGATGCAAAGACCAAAGACTGCACCCGTGTCCGGATGGGACTCTCCCTGGCGTGGAAGGCAAGCTGGGCTACCAAATATGTAGATTTCTTTCCTTTGTAACTGACCTGGTGTAACCCTAGATCCTCCCGATGCTTATATAAACCGGAGGACTTAGTCCGGAAAGGACAGATACTCATTACCGTAGTCATACAGGCTAGACTTCTAGGTTTTAGCCATTGCGATCTCAAGGTAGATGGACTCTTGTAATACTCGTATTCATCAATATCAATCAAGCAGGACGTAGGGTATTACCTCCATAGAGAGGGCCCGAACCTAGGTAAACATCGTGTCCCCTGTCTCCTGTTACCATCGACCTTAGACGCACAGTTCGAGACCCCCTACCCGAGATCCGCCGGTTTTGACACCGACATTAGTGCTTTCATTGAGAGTTCCACTGTGCCGTCGACGAAAGGTTCGATGGCCCCTTCAATCGTCGATAGTGACGCTGTCCAAGGAGGAACCTTCATCCCCGGGCAGATCTTCATGTTCGGCGGCTTCGCATTGCGGGCCAACTCATTTGGCCACCTGGAGCAGATCGATAGCTACGCCCCTGGCCATTAGGTCAGATTTGGGAGTATGAACTATGTTGTGGACATCCGTGGAGACTTGATCTTCGCCGGATTCGAGACCGCGGCGACCGCTCCCGATCACCTTGACGAACATGACATAAATCTGTCGTCAGACCGCATCCAGGAGATAGCTCCTGTGATCACTCCATCCTTGGATCCAGAGCGCACTGCGACATCCAAGGATTGGAGGTTCACCCCCACCACGGAGGCCATAGATTCCCTGGCGTTGGATTCGCACATGGACTTAACCTCACACAATATCTGTGTCATCGGAATTCTGGACTCGTCTCTGGTTATAAGTTCCGAACCATGTGAGCCCGCGGACGCCGAACTTGATCGTTCATTGATCTTCGAATTCAGCGCCGCAGACATCTTCCAGCACTCGCCTTTGGGCGATGTGCTAAACACATTAAAAAGCCTGTCCTTGGCGGGGGACTCGCAGCCAAACTATGTCCGGTTTGAACTAGGGGCTGATGATCGAGAATTTTGCTTCCCACCCGCCACCCACTTCATAGCCACTGTCGAGGACCTAACCGACACACTTGATTACGACTCCGAAGACATCGACGGTATGGACGACGATGCTGATGAGGAGCAAGACCAAAATCCGCCATTTACCGGATGCTGGACGACCACTTCTTCGTATGATGTGTACATGGTGGATACACCCAAAACAACCAACGACGATGACAAATAAAATCTAGTCGAGAATAAACCTCTTGAGACACAATAAAAATGCCGGCGTCCTTGGCACCGCCCTAAGTCACGTCGTTCAAAAGACAGAAACACCGGCACAGGAGAAGATAACACTCCGAAAGGTGCCGAAGACAACGAAGACCCCGTTGACGTAGCTACCGAACGGGACGAACGGGAAGATGGGCAGGTTAGCCCTGGTAGACAGGCCACGCATCTCGGAGGATAGTAATTATCTTTCGCTCTCCGAGGATGAGGTGAGCCTCGGCACCGAGGATTTCATCGTGCCTGAGAACCTCTTGAGCAGGAGCGCTTCCAGCACCAGCTAATAGCCACTGCAAGGAGCCTGAAAAAGAAGCAGCAGCAGCTTCAAGCTGACCAAGATCTGCTCAACGATAAATGGACCGACATCCTAGCAGCCGAAGAATACGGCCTTAAGCGCCTGGCCAAAAGCTACCCGAAGGGCAAATTACTACCTTAGTTCGATGACAAGGCGCCGGAACACATACCACCATCGCGCAATGCGGCTGACTGACCACCACGTGGACGGGACAAAGCGGCAACTCAAGCCGAACACCAGCCCGCCCCGCCTCATCACAAAGGCAGAGGTAAATCAGCTCACGGTCATACATATGACCTTCAACATGACCTGAAAAATAAAGCAGGATATACCCGATCAATTTACGGATCGCGAGGACGTTCCTCAACACGTGATGATGGCTACTTATTCGGACGTGACAAACCTAGTCACACCCGAGCCGACAACCATAGACGGACTCCATCGGAGCTACGTCACGATGCAGCCCGATATAGAGGCGCCGCACACCCCCTTTGCTTCACCGATGAAGTAATGGATCACGAATTCCCCGAAGGGTTCAAACTCGTAAAGATTGGATCATACGACGGAACAACCGATCCCGCGGTATGGATCGAGGATTTTATTCTCCATATCCACATGGCCCACGGAGATGATCTCCACGCTATCAAATACCTCCCACTAAAGCTCAAAGGGCCAGCTCGGCACTGGTTAAATGGCCTTCCTGGAAATTCTATCAGCAGCTGGGAGGACTTGGAAGAAGCCTTCCTCGACAACTTCCAAGGTACATATGTCCGACCACCAGACGCCGATTATTTAAGCCACATAGTCCAACAACCTAGAGAGTCAGCTAGGAAATTTTGGACTAGGTTCCTAACCAAAAAGAACCAGATCGCCGGATGTCCGGATGCCGAAGCTCTAGCGGCCTTGAAACATAGCATCCGCGACAAATGGCTCGCCCGCCACCTTAGCCAAGAAAGGCCGAAATCTATGGCAGCCCTCACGACACTTATGACCCGCTTTTGTGCGGGTGAGGATAGTTGGCTGGCTCGTAGTAAAAATACGGCCAGCGAGGCAAGCCCCTTTGAGGCCAAAAACAGCAATGACAAGCTCCGACGTAACAGACACAAGCACCGAAGCAATGGTAATAATACCGACAACGCTACAGTCAACGCCGGATTCAGCGGCTCCGAGTCCAACCAGCAGAAGAAACCGTACAAGAGAAACAATCAGGGACCATCCAGCCTGAACCACATACTCGACCGTCCGTGCCAAATCCATGGCACCCCAGACAAGCTAGCCAACCATACCAACAGAGATTGCTGGGTTTTTAAGCAAGTCGGCAAGTTAAATGCCGAGAACAAGGAAAAGGGATCGCAGAGCGAGGACGATGACGAGGAGCCCCTGCAGCCAAACACAGGGGGATAGAAGAAGTTTCCCCCTCAGGTCAAAATTGTGAACATGATATATGCTACACACATCCCCAAGAGGGAGCGCAAGCGCGCACTCAGGGACATCTACGTGATAGAGCCAGTCGCCCCAAAATTCAATTCATGGTCGTCATGCCCAATCACTTTGATCATCGGGATTATCCGACCAACATCCATCACGGCGGTTCAGCCACACTGGTCCTGGACCCAATAATTGAGGTGTTCCACCTGATGCGAGTCCTGATGGATGGTGGCAGCAGCCTCAACTTGCTCTATCTGGATACAGTGCGCAAAATGGGCATTCATTCATCATGGATCAAACCCACAAAGACTACCTTCAAAGGAGTCATACCGGGCGTAGAGGCCCACTGCACAGGCTCAATCACACTAGAGGTTGTCTTCGGATCTTTGGACAACTTCCGAAGCGAGGAGTTAATCTTCGATATCGTCCCCTTTCGCAGCGGCTATCATGCGCTGCTCGGACAAACCGCATTCGCCCGATTTAACACAGTGCCACACTATGCTTATCTCAACCTCAAGATGCCCGCCCCACGTGGCGTCATAATAGTCAATGGAAATACGAAACGCTCCCTCCGTACAGAAGAGCACACAACTGCCTTAGCAGTAGAAGTACAGAGCGACCTTCTCAAGCAGAACCTTCATTCGGCCGCCGAGCCCACGGACACCGTCAAGAGGATCCGAACTACCCTGCAGCAGGACAACTTGGTTCGTCAGGAGCTCGACTAGCAATCCGGCCTCCATCTCAATCCCGATCAAGTGGTGGCATTCACACCGTGCGTACATAACTACACACTCAAAATTCCATGGGCATCGACGGAGGCATAGCTAGCTTGTGATCCACAGCACGGCCCAACCGACATCGGATACACACATACTTTCACTTTTATTCGTTTCCTTTTCAGGTTTCAATCCCGCAGGCCCCATTTGATGGCCTGATCATCGATACTCTTGAAGGACAAACACACCAAGGCGGCAAGAAGCACATGCCTATGGGGGACTTCTCTAGGTGGTTTCATTAACGATCACTCAACCTATTTTTCAGGACCCACGTGCAGCTCTCCCTTGGTTAGGGCATAGTAACTAGCCTCCTACTTATTGCATTACTTGTATAAACGCGCTTTAACGCACCGATGAAATTATAATAAGAACAGTTTGCGGCTCAAATTTTACGGCCCTGGCTTATCACTTGTTCTTCTTTTTCTTCCTGTTTTGTCTTTTCTGGTAACTTTATCAGGTAGCACCCATACACTTCAGTATGTTTGTTGTTTTCCAGGGGCTTCATAGCACCCCACACTACGGCAACAAAAGTCCGAACACTTTTTATAAGTATAGTTCGGCACCCCGAATTTAGCATTATATGCATTGGCTCTGAATCATGTCTTTGGTCAATAGTTGGGTTGCCCAGCTCCTGTGCTTGCTACCTTACGTTCCGCTATATCAGCTAAGGTAGTAAAGGGGGAACTACTGCGATTGTGCATTGGTTTATCCAAAGGAGCACCTCGGTTCAGAAAGCTGAAAACTGACTGTCATGATGTGGCGAGAGTCGGTCAGCTGTTCGGAGGTTGCAAATCATTGGATATTTCTTCTGTGTTACGCGAAGGATCGATACTTCCTGGTCAGACGCTTATAGCACTCTAGTTTGGATACTAGGTGTTGTGCCCATGTTTTTGTTGTCGAACCCCTATGGCTAAGTGAGGGCGTTAAAGCCGCATAGGCTGGTTGCCTGGTTCATTACGCTAAACAACTCTTTCAAGGACCATCTAATTGGATTAAGATTGTTTAGATTCCATCCCGAACACCCCCGTACTACCTATGTGGGGGCATAAGCCGACGACTGGTTAACCCTCAGATTTCATACAACACGGTCGCACAGGGAGTAAAATTTTAAAAACATAACAACATTATATTGCACAATCACTTTGTTTTATCATACAAGGTAGAGGGAGCTCGAACACATTCATTCAAATATAGTGTCCTTCGCACAATGATCCACAACAATGCGGGACCCCTCCAAGACATCGCCGAAGTATCGCTTGGGTGTGCGGTGCTCCTTGCCCTTCGGCGGCCCCTCGGTCGCTAACTTGACAGCGTCCAGCTTCGCCCACCAGACCTTGCAATAGGAGAAGGCCAGACGCGCGCCCTCGATGCAGACGGACCGCTTGATGACGTCCAACCGAGGACAGGCATCCACCAGCTTCTTCACGATGCTGAAATAGCTGCTGGGTATAGCTTCGGCAGGCCACAACCGGATTATCATATCCTTCATGGATAGTTTGGCCATCCTGTGCAGTTCGACCAGTTGTTTCATCTTATCGCCGAAGGACACCGGATGTTCTGGCGCGAGATATTGCGACCAGAACAGCTTCTCCATGGAACTCCCTTCTTCGGCTCGGAAGAACTCCACGGCGTCGGTGACACTGCGTGGCAGATCAGCAAAAGCCCCTGGAGAACTCCGAATCCAGGTTAGTAAAAGACATTTTCTCTTCACATTCTTTCTTTGCATACTGAATGTCTTACCCGCCGCAATCTTCCTGGCCTCTTGGATCTCCTGGAGGGCGCCCTAGGCCTCAATCCGGGCTGTCTCCGCACTCTGACGAGCCTTAGCGAGTTCGATCTCTTGAACCAACGCATCACGCTCCAAGGTCTCGCACTTCTTCATCGCGTCCTGGAGCTCCTGTTGGACCTCGTTGACACGGGCCTTGAGCTTCTTCTGGGCAGCCTCCTCCTTGACAACCTTCCCCTCGGCTTCGGCCAGGGCCTTTCTCAGGGCCTCGACCTCGGTCGTCGCTTCTGTACATATCATGACACTTCGGTCAAATGCATCTCATTTTTTATTTTTTCGAATACATACAACATGTTATTACATACCTTGTTTTTCTTGGAGCTGCCTCTTCAACCGGTCAAGCTCCTCCTCGGCCTTTGCCAGTCTTTGCTTCAGTCCGGAGACTTCGGCAGCATGCGAGGCTGCGGCCAACAACGACGCCTCTGTATTCATTTTAGAAAAATTTAGTTAGCTTCCTGCAATAAGGGATTGATCCTTTGTCCGGATTTTTCTTCCCGAACACCAGACGGTGTCTCAGGGGCTACTGTCTATATGGGGATTTTCTCCTTTTGTGCGTCGCTTACCTCAAAACCTGTCACCAGGCTGCTGCAAGCTTTGGTTAGTCCGCTCTTGGCGGACTGAACCCTCTCAATTACCGTGCCCATAAGAGCACGGTGCTCATCCACAATGGAAGCGCCTCGCAGTGCTTCCAGCAGATTATCCGGTGCCCCTGGTTGGACAGGGGTCACCGGCGGAATAGGCATAGCCCCTTCTTTCGAAGAAGGTTGCGTGCCGGATTCCAGAGCCGCACCGGTCTCCAGAATCGTGTCTGGTTGAGGGCCGAACTGAATACGGCCCTCCTCACCACCAGCCTCCATGGAGATCGGCTCCCCCTAGTGTCCGACGACGGAGGCATCGCCTTCTGGCGCCTCCTAAGCCTCTCCCCGGCCTGGGAAAGTCCTTCGGGATAGCACCTCCGCGTCATCCTTGGCCTTGGGAGAGTGAGCGACCGGCGGTGACTTGCTGGCCATCGCCTTGGAATCCAACGAACCTCCTGACGAGGATCGCTGGGAGCTGTTGTGGGCCGGACTGTAATAACATAACCAATCATGTCAATACAATAAGGAGGAAAGACTCAATTTATGGGCAGATGTGAGGTTTAGCACTTATGATGCAACCCAAGGCTTAGTGCGGGGGCGTTGCTCCGGACTGCTCTCAACGTCCCATGCGGAGCTGCCCACGAGTGGGACTTTCCCCTTCTTGGGCGCCTCCGCCTCCAGAATTGTGGAGGCCGCCCTCTTCTTCCTCCCCCCATCAGGGGGAGAGTCGCTTTCCTCCTCCTCCTCATCCTCGTCATCTTCGGCGGCAGAGGAGAAGGTCTTGTCTTCGGACGTCACATCCGAGGTGCCCTTGCGGCGGGGGCCACTCCAAACCCCCTTGGCCTTTCCTGTGGCCTTCTTCTCTGGCACCTTATAAGGCGCCGAATCCAGCATCTTCGCTAAACGCGGGATGACTGGTTCTTTAGGTAGGTGAGCCGGACACCAGATCTTCTTTTCCCTCATCAACCAGTTCTGAAGAAGCAATGATAATAAAAGCTTGGATATCGTCCCTGAAACAAGCAAGTAGGGGATGTGTTGAAAATAACATACCTGTAAGTGCATCTAGTGCCACCCCTAGTTGGTTTTGGAGTATTGACGACAAACCTAGTTGAGGGACTAATGTTTTGTGAGAATTGCAGGATAACACAGGTAGAAGTCCCTCATTGATTCGGTTTTCCTACCAGAGATGACCCCTAAAAATGTATGAAGACATTGAAGTCAAAGGTGGTATATGAAGATATTCACATTGAAGACTGTGACAAGAGAAGACACCACATGAAGCCTATGGAGCTCGAAGACTTAGATCTTTCGTAGTTCTCTTTCTTCTGTGTTGAGTCATAGGAACCACCGTACTGTTAAGTGGGATCCAAGAGAACCAGTCAGAATGACTGAAGTGATGCTTAAACAAAACCTATGTCTTCGAGTGAAGACTTTGAGAGCGAATCTTGTCCAGAGTCGGGCAAGTCAGCTTTGCTTGAAGCCCAAGTAAAGTTGCCGTGTGAGTTTGAAATCTGACCGTTGGAACACGTGTCAGTTCCTTAGTGACCCAGCGTCATTTCGGACAAATCAGGTCGGGTTGCCAAGTGGTTATAAATAGCCCACCCCCCTACAACCATAAACGGTTGGCTACTCAGATTCAGAGTACGGCTTTTGTCGTTTGAGAGCAACCCACCTCGAAGCCTTTGAGAGAGAATTCCTTGCGATGTCGACCTATGGTATGTCGTCAAGAACGGCGTTCCCAAGGCTGGAGAAGGTGTCACTGCTGCTGATGTCAAGAAGTTCGTTCAACTGGACTCTACTGCCAAGAATATCATCTGTGGTCATATGACCAAAGGACAGTATGGCCGTGTGAGTGCTTTGGAAACATCTAAGCTGGTCTGGGACTGGCTCTCCAAGGTCAATGAAGGCGTCTCAACCCAGAGAGATCAGAGAATCAGTGTCCTTCGCAACCTCTTCAACCGCTTCAAGCGAAATGACAATGAGAATGTCCAGCTCACATTTGACCGACTCACTGACATCACAAATGAGCTTCAAGCCCTCGACACTACTGAGATCACCAAACATGAAGTCATCAAGACACTACTGAGATCACTTGATAGTTTGTTTGACACCCTAGCCCTGATGATTCAAGAACGTCCTGATTTCAAGACACTCGATCCGTCTGACATACTTGAGAGGCTCAACACACATGAGTTTCAGCTTTCTGAGAAAAGAGATATCTACGGTCCAAACTATGGGCGAACTCGTGCCTTGAAGGCAAAAGCTGTCTCCTCATCTGAAGAAGAATCTGATAGCAGTTCGGATGATCCTGAAGACATTGGAAGGGAACTTGCTATGCTTGTGAAGAAGTTCCAAAAATTCACCAAGAAGAAAGGTTTCAGAAAGTCTTCCCGATCAAGCTCAAGGAATGATGAAGCTTCTGCTCGCGACTACAAGAAGAAAACATGTCACAAGTGCAAGAAACCTGGCCACTTCATCTCTGAGTGTCCACAGTGGGACAATGAGAACAAAAAGAAGAAGAAGAGCAAGGAATATGACTCTGACGACAAGAAGAATAAGAAATACTCAAAGTCTTCTTCAAAGTCTTCCTCAGAGTCTTCATCACACAAGAAGAGCTCATCTGGCAAGGCACGTGCGTTTGTTGGCAAGGAAATGGATTCAGAGGTGGAGTCTGAGGAGGAGTCTGATTCAGGCGTCACAAGTCTGGCTACAGCATACGTTGCCAAGTCCATCTTCAACACTAAAGACAATGACTTCATCACCGACACCGATGTAAATGAAAAGGACTACTCCGCTTCTACCTACTGCTTCATGGCACGCGCTGCCAAGGTAAACACACGCACTACTCACTATCAAACATCTAGTGACGATGACTCTGATTGTGGTTCAAAACCCAGCTACAAAACACTTGCTAAAATTGCAACTGAACAACAGAAAGCTATGGAACATATTCAAAAACTGTTAGAAAGAAGCGATGATCTGTTTGGTGCTGAAATGACTCGATCTGAATCCTTAATTGAAGACATAAAAAATCTTCACGTTAAGTATGAGGAACTTGAAAGTCGTCATGAAACTCTCTCAACAACTCATGAAAAGCTTTCCTATGATTATCTTCAAAGGAAGCAAGATCTTGAGAAATTGAGAGTGGCTCATGAAGATCTTCAAAAGGAAAACGAGTCACTTCGCGCCGAACAGATCAGCTCCGCTCAGGAAGGATTTGAACCACCATGTCTTAAATGCATTGAGCGTGATAATGCTACTACTGTTGCTGAATGTTCTACTGCTGCTACTGTTGCAATATCTTCAACTGTTGATGTGGGAACTAACCCCTCTACTGAGGATTCCACTGCTATTGCTGATGATAATGCTAGGTTGAAGACATTGCTTGAAACAGGGATGTACAAAAGTCTTAAAGGGCATCAGACACTATGTGATGTCCTCCAAAAGCAGATTTTGAACCGAAACCCGAGGAAAGAGGGTGTTGGGTTCGTAAGGAAAATGAATGCTGATGGCTCTTACTGGAAACCTGAGCAGTACCCCAAAACCACATGGGTTGCTGCAAAGGAATTTTCAGCAGATCCATCCACTCTATCTGGGTTCACTTGTGCTAACCCCATTGTCATTGATGAATCCTTTGATGCAAACTATAAACTGTTTAAGAATCAGAATGGTGAAGTGTTTGCCAGGTACATTGGTACTAACTGCAGGAATGGACCGCCTATGAAGAAGATCTGGGTTCCGAAAAGGTGTCTGGAGAATCTTCCTGTGAATGTCATCATGACACCTCATGTGAAGAAGACAAACCTCAGACCAAAGGCTTCATACGGTCCAAAGGCTTCATACAGACAGAGGACTCACCTGAGTCGCACTAACGCAAATGTTTTGCAGGGAAACCATACTCATGCATATGAATATGAGAGCGGTTCATCAAACCGACATGTTCATAAGACCAAGAACTATTCTGCTTATTCTTATGAGTACTATTGTCCGCCTGCAAGACTGTTTGCTAGGGCTCCAAAGCCAAAGTTCTCAGATGCTGCACTTGGACTTATTGCTTCTAAGCCACCCTTGAAGATGTGGGTGGCTAAGAAAGCTTAACTCTCTTTTGCAGGGAAAGGTCTCCAGCAGAAAACCAAAATCGTCTGATGCTATTGCTGGGGACCTTAAACATCTTGTAGGGCGCAAGATCAAATGCCCGAATGGTCTTACTATGTACTTCGTTCCTGAATCGCTTGCTACTCTCCCTATTAGTCCTAATCTGGATCTAAGCTTTCATAACCCACTGGTTCTTCAAATGTTTTTGCTTCATAATGCTCTTCGTGAAGCCTATCCCCCTAACTGCACTGTAGGGTACGATACCAGCGTCTTCAGAATGGATTATTGATAGTGGGTGTACAAATCACATGACTCGCAAAAGAAGCCTTCTTATGGACTCAACCTTACGTCCATCCGACAAGAGCCACATCACATTTGCTGACACTGGTAAAAGTAAGGTATTGGGTCTAGGTAGAATTGCAATCTCAAGGGATCAACACATGGATAAAGTCATGCTTGTTGAATCCCTTGGCTTCAACTTAATGTATGTCTCAATGCCTTGCGATTTAAACATGATCGTAATATTTGGAGAATATCGTTGCCTTGTTCTAATGGAATCTGACAAGTCTCTAGTATTTGAAGGGTATCGAAAAGATGATTTGTACGTGGTAGATTTCTTAGCAGGACCACAACTTGCCGTATGTCTTCTAGCAAAAGCTTCAGAATGCTGGCTCTGGCATCGGAGGCTTGGGCATGCTTGCATGAGGAACCTCCACACCCTGGCAAAGAAGAAGCATGTCATAGGCATCGAGGGCGTCAAGTTCAAGAAAGATCACTTATGCGGTGCCTGTGAGGCAGGAAAGATGACGAGGGCCAAACATCCCTCGAAGACAATCATGACCACTACTCGACCCTTCGAACTGCTTCACATGGATCTTTTCGGTCCCACTCATTACTCAACTCTTACTACTACTGCTTGTCTCTATGGCTTTGTCATTGTTGATGATTATTCTAGATATACTTGGATGCACATAATCCTTTACAAGACTGAAGTGCAGGATGTCTTCAGACGCTTCGCCAATCGAGCAATGAACAACTATGGCGCCAAGATAAAGCATATCAGAAGTGACAATGGCACTGAATTCAAGAACACTGGCCTTGATACATACCTTGATACCTTGGGCATCACACATGAATTCTCAGCCCCGTACATGCCACAGCAGAATGGGGTCGTCGAACGCAAGAACAGAACACTCATTGAGATGGCCAGAATGATGCTAGATGAATACAAGACTCCAAGAAAATTCTGGCCTGAAGCCATTGATAATGCATGCCATACAATCAATCGTGTTTATCTTCACAAGCTTCTGAACAAGACATCTTATGAGCTCCTTACTGGCAAGAAGCCAAATGTCAGTTACTTCAGAGTATTTGGCACCAGGTGCTGGATCAAGGACCCACATCACACCTCAAAGTTTGCACCAAAAGCACATGAGGGTTTTATGCTTGGATATGGAAAGGATTCGCACTCCTATAGAGTCTTCAATCTCTTTCATTACAAAGTGGTTGAAACAGTGGATGTGCGGTTCGATGAGACCAACGGTTCACAAAGAGAGCAACTGCCAAATGTGCTAGATGAAGTTCCATCTAGTGAATCAATCAAGCTAATGGGAACTACAGAAATTATACCTTCTGAAGCTCATCCTGAAGAAGAACTTATCATCTCAGCACCTGATCAACATGAAGACAATGCTCAGCATGAAGACATTCCTTCTAACAACGACAATGATCAACAAGAGCAAAATCTTCGCCCTGTACATCCTCGCGTTGCCAATGAAGTGCAGATTGAAAGAATAATTGATAGCATCAATGCACCCGGTCCACTCACTCGTTCAAGGGCAACTCAGCTAGCAAATTTCTGTGGGCACTTCGCATTCGTCTCAATAACAGAACCCAAGAAAGTTGAAGAAGCCTTCATGGAACCTGAATGGATTCAAGCTATGCAAGACGAGCTTCAACAGTTTGAGCTGAATAATGTATGGGAACTGGTCAAGCGTCCCGATCCTCGGAAGCACAACATAATAGGCACCAAATGGATATACCGCAACAAGCAAGATGAGCATGGTCAAGTTGTCAGAAACAAAGCTCGTCTTGCTGCTCAAGGATATACTCAAGTGGAAGGCATTGACTTCGACGAAACATTTGCTCCTGTGGCTAGACTTGAAGCCATACGCATACTGCTGGCCTATGCAAATCATCACAACATACTTCTTTATCAAATGGATGTGAAGAGCGCCTTCCTCAATGGCAAGATTGAAGAAGAAGTGTATGTTGCACGACCTCCTGGCTTTGAAGATCCAAAACATCCTGACATGGTATACAAGCTCAACAAGGCACTGTATGGCCTCAAACAAGCCCCTCGGGCCTGGTATGACACACTCAAATACTTCCTGAAGAGCAAAGGCTTCATACCTGGTTCTCTCGACCCCACTCTCTTCATGAAGACATATGATGGTGAACTGTTTGTGTGCCAAATATATGTGGATGACATTATCTTCGGCTGCACCAATCAGAAGTACAGTGAAGAGTTTGGATATATGATGCAAGAGCAATATCAAATGTCTATGATGGGAGAGCTGAAGTTCTTTCTCGGTCTTCAAATACGACAGCAACACAACGGCATCTTCATATCTCAAGAGAAGTATCTCAAAGATTGCCTGAAGAAGTTCGGTATGCAAGACTGCAAAGGCTTCACGATGCCAATGCCAGCCAAGCATCATCTGGGTCCTGACGACAATGGTAAAGAGTTCGATCAAAAGGTATACCGCTCCATGATTGGTTCTTTACTTTATCTATGTGCATCTAGGCCAGATATTATGCTTAGTGTTTGCATGTGTGCTCGATTCCAAGCGACACCAAAGGAGTCGCATCACTTAGCTGTGAAGCGAATTCTTTGATATTTGGCTCACACCCCAAATCTAGGATTATGGTATCCAAAGGGCTCAGAGTCTGATCTGGTTGGATTCTCGGATGCTGATTATGCTAGTGACAAAGTTGATCGCAAGTCTACATCAGGCACATGTCACTTTCTGGGACGATCACTTGTATGTTGGTCTTCAAAGAAGCAGAACTGTGTATCTCTCTCCACTACTGAATCTGAATACATTGCTGCTGGATCTTGATGCGCTCAGCTTTTGTGGATGAAGCAAACGCTCAAGGACTATGGCATTCATCTGAAGCAAGTGCCACTCTACTGCGACAATGAAAGCACCATCAAGATTGCCAACAACCTAGTTCAGCACTCGAAGACAAAGCACATTGAAATTTGTCATCACTTTCTCAGAGATCATGTTGTGAAGGAAGATATTGATATCATACACGTCAACACTGAAGAGCAATTGGCAGATATCTTCACCAAGCCCTTGGATGAGAAGAGATTTTGCAAGTTACGGTGTGAGCTAAATATCCTGGAATCCTCAAATGTCCTGTGATCAGGCACACATCCTAACCCTTATGCATATTGATGACTTAGATGTGCAACACACGAAGTAAAGTATATCTTCAATCAATGAAGACATACATTCTAAGTGTGAATACATTAATGTGGAATTTTACTCCGGAGCACCACGATAATTGTGCGCCGTGTCTGGGTCTAATACTTCCTATACGGTGGGTAACGCCACCACCAAATGTTCTATTTTGAAGTGTTTCACTCATGGCGTTACCTTGCTATGTCTTCACATTTGGTTTGGCTTCAATCTCAACATGTCTTCATGATTATCTTCACTATGTTGATTATATACTAGTGTTCTGTCCTCTACAGCATTCACTTATAGCTATGTCTTCTTGTTGAATCTTTTGAACGAAGTGAATGTGATCGGACCCTAACCTCTCTATGCTATCTATCTCAAACTCTACCTCTCTCCAAATCATATGCATTCTATTGAAACTGTCGAATGTCTTCTCTGCGTCCTTGTCAGCAGAAGATACAAAGAAAAACCTTAAGTCCACTTTTAATGCTCATTCCTCCACATGAAACCCGGAGAAGTAGGAACGACCACCCAACAATCCAGGCGTGCGTGGGACGTGGAACAAACCCCAAAATTCTGCATGATGGCCACGTGTTCCTCAGATGCGAATCGCCAGGGGCACCTGTGTAATAACGCAGTGCCGCCCCTGTACCTATAAATACACACTTCACGATGGTCATTATCTCTTCTTCCACTCTCGCACGAACCCTAGCGCCACCGCTAGCCCTCGACGATGCCGGCGACGAAGCGCTTCACTGCCGCAACCTCTCCGACGCCGTCTTCACGCCGACCGTGGACATCATCCTCTCCGCCGTTGCCGTAGGTGTCCTTCGTCGCCAAGTTAGGGCACGGAAGATCGAACTGCTCGGCCTCATCTTCCACTCCGTCTAGCAGTTCTTAGTGGGGTAAATAAAACTTCCTTTTTACGGCACCGTTGATCCTATGACTTTCTCACTTTCTACCACAAGCAGTTTCTATTCACACAAGTTAGATCTCTCTCATACTGCATCTCATACCATGCCTAGTATATTCACTTATGCTTCACAAAGTAGTTAGATTCCTCACTTGTACTGATCTCTGGATTCGTACAAATCCGGAACCAACTCCTTATCTATGAGTGAATGTCTTCGCACGATGAGGTCAATGTCTTCTAAACTGATTTATATTCAAAATCTTCTGAGAATGCATATGACCTCTTCCCCTTCCCTCGCACCTTAATGCTGTCACAGCTACATGTCCGTGGGAGAATCCCTTGGTTCTCATAGTCTGCATTCATTTGCAGAATTCTTACAGCATCATATAAATTCTCCCGAAGCAAGTTCCTGTTTGTCCAGCAAGCGAAAATCTTTGAAGCCTTTGAACGTGTTGAAGCCTTTCAGTTTAAAGTTCATGGCTTCAGAGAAATCAACAAGGAAGGGTGGTAGAAAGCATCGTGGAGAAACATCTAGAGATCTGCCAGATGACCTCTCAGAACTGTACAAGACAGATCCTAAAGAGGATTACAATTAGCGCAAGACCCGAATCCAATGGATTCGAAGATATTGGGCAGAACAATGATTCAAATACCGATTTGTAACCCAGGAATATGCTGAGAAAAATGCCATCAAGAGACCGTGGGGAGACATCCTATACAAGAATCTTCAACCCAGGTCCAGAGATGAAGCCATTGAACATGGCTTCTATCCCTGCATGGTCCGTGGGCCACAGCCTGTTGATGCACACCCATCGTCACTACTATGGTGTCGTGACGACATTCTGTTCAAGCGCAACTTCCAGTTTGCCCAGAACTCAGCGAAGCAAAACAAGAAGACATTGGGACTAGACTTCAACCCTGGTCCCTCAGCTCCAAGGGCTGATGGCACACGAGATGCAGAACCCAATGTCGTCGGTCCTTTCTACAACCTTGAAGGCCTCATCACCCATATCTTGGTTCAAGGGACTGCAGTGAATGAGCTTGCAGTTGACGCTGAATCAGATGAAGCGCCTGCAGCACCGAAGCCAAAGAATTTGAAGAAGCCTAAAGCTTCAAAGCCTGCCCCTTCACGAAAAATCTCACGGGTGAAGCCACTGGCAACTACACCTCCTGAAGACAGTGTGCAGTCTGAAGATTTATCACGCATCTCCAAGCCCCAGAAGGTCAAGATGCCTCTGACACACACCGGCCAAGAGCTAACAGTTGCTGCCATTCTGCGCAATGATGCCATTGATCTGTCAAGTGATGAAGATCTTGCAGATGACGCTCTTGAGCAACTCATCAAGAGCAAAGAAGAAGCAGAAATCTTCAATGATCTGCCTCTCTTTGATGTAACAGTCATTCACAACTTCATTGATGAATGGTTTGACACGCCAAACATCAGCTTCGACGATCTCCAACTACCCATTGGCCTCAGTGTCGCCTTCCATGGCGCCATTGCTTCAGAGTTAGCTATCGCCCAGCGCATTGTTGAACTGAAGCAGAAGATTGACTTTGAGAAATCTCAGTTCAAGAAGCATATGGCCAAGCTCAGCGTGCAAGACGTGAAGAATTTCAAGATTATGTTGCACAAGCTCAAGGAAGCCTTTCTAAAGAAACATGTAGAAGCTCAGGGTTCTCGTGAGCGCATGAAGGTCCTGGCTGATAGGTGTGTGCAAGCCTACAATGAGGCTGAGAAGCGCAAGGCCCTTGGGCGTCCTAGCATCGACCCCAGGATGGCTGCCAAGAAGCAGAAGAAACCCGCTATGGCTGAACCTGAAGCACCAAGGCAGGAGGCAGATCCCCTTGTCTTCCCAACTAGCATGACTGGCCCGAAGCCAAAGGCCAGGTCAACCGCTTCAGAACTGAAGAAGACCAGGACTGCTGAGGCTGAAGCAAGGAAGAGAAAACATCCTGAAGCCTCTGCTACTGCCCCCGCCAAGAAGAAAAGAATGACCAAGAAGGAACAGGCTGCTCCCATAGAGCCCTTGATTGTTGAACCCATTTACATGGTTCACCCCGACGCCGATCCACAAGAACATCAACTGACTGTCCATGAGCCTGCTTTCACAGAGGCTCATGAAGCTGAAGACTTTCCAGCAGCTGATCCCCTCGCTGCTGAGGACATTGGTCACCATGACCATGTTGAAGATGATGCAGCCCTTCCTCAGCTAGAGCACCAATAGGTATCATCGCTTGTGCTCACGCACAGTGAACTCATCAGCATTGGTCGTCCACTGACACCAATAGCACAGGATGCTTCGT
The DNA here is from genome assembly GCF_002162155.2 of Triticum dicoccoides. Lineage (NCBI taxonomy): Eukaryota > Viridiplantae > Streptophyta > Magnoliopsida > Poales > Poaceae > Triticum > Triticum dicoccoides. The sequence continues at coordinate 317,714,359 of NC_041392.1, read as the reverse complement.
GGGCGGATCGCCCACAAGAGGAAGAAGACTCTGAGGCCCAGCCAACACAAACTCCACAGTCGTCGCCCGCGTTGCGCAGGCTTCGCAAAGGTCCAAGGCATCAAGTCTCTGCGTCTGAAGCTAAAACTGCTGAAGACATTCCGGCTGCATCAGCCGATGAAGAAGAAGTACCACAAGCTGCTACTCCCCTGTCCCACCAAGAAGCAGTTCTCGAGGAGAACGTGATCGTAAGCGACCATCCAGCTCGTCAAATGGACGTTGAAAATCTTGCGGCTGCCACCACCAACACCACTAAAGCCACTGACGCTGTCATGGCTGAAGCAAATGTGGAGCCCTCACCAACAAAAGCACCAGAAGTCAGCGAAGCCACTGATCCCGTTGCTTCTGTTCCTGTGTCTGCTGCCGGTCCCCAATTCGACTGTCATGTTGAGCACAGGCCTTAGGTACAGAAGCCAATCCCAAGATTGCCAAGGTTCCCAGGTCCTGCATCAGCACCTGGCTCCTTCAATATCAATGGCTTCAGAGCAGACAACACATTCTTCAACAGCTCCAGGAACACCTACTCCAGGGAAAGAATATCATCTGGAAAAAGCTCTGGATTGCTTCAAAGAGGTTGGACTGCTGCCATTCGTCACTGACGAAGAGCATTGGAATGAAGAGTTGCTGCTCCAATTCTATGCCACACTTCACATCCGCGGGTATAGCAGAGATCCGAAGACTTGGGTCCTGGAGTGGATGACAGAAAACGTTCATCACGAAGCCAAAGCCTTTGACATCATTGAGCTCACTAGTTTGCCCACTCCTGGCGATCTCTACGAGCATGGCTGTTAGCTTCATAGTGAAGCTATTGAGAGCATCTTTCAGAAGACTGAACCTAATATGAGTCAGATGCTTAGTATGATGAAGCCATTGCCCCAAGATGCTGCTTATCCCACGGAGTTCTTCGTTGAAGACCTTGAGTATCTGCCAAGAACCATTTATCACATCATAAGGCGAACTCTCTGGCCAATCAAAGGACATTCTCCCCATGCCAAGCTGGAAGGTGCAATGAAGACTTTGGTCTTCTACATTCTTCATGGAAAATGCTTCAATAGACAAGATTTCTTCATTCGCCAACTTGCTACATCTGGCTCTGATCTGTTTGGTTTGAAGTTCTATGCCCCTTGGGTGATGCGGCTGATCAAACTTCACTCCGCTATCTCATATCAGCCCTCGGCCCGTAACCATCGGATCTTTTTGCCTGATGTGGATATGTCTATTGAAGCCATCTATCCTGAGCCTGCCAAGGAACCTCTCAGTCTTCAGAATGCAGAGCATCAAAGTTTCACTCAGAACGTTGAAGGCGTTGAAGCCGTAACTCGTGTGTATCCTTTGGCTGGCACTACACATGCACCGCATCCTGCTCTCACTGAAGCCACTGACAGTACAACTACTCCACGACCCAAGAAGCGCACTTGTGTTCTCAACGACCGAGAGCTTCTTGTGGCTCTTCATCAGAAACAGGATAGGCATCATGACTGGCTGAAGCATCAGATGCAAAGCCTCTTGGCGGATGTTAATCGCATTCGCAGTCTTGCCACCAAGAATGCTTTTGTTGCCCATGAAACCTCTCGCCGCACATGGAAAGGGCTAACACTGATGTGTTCTGAAGATGATCTTCAAGAGGATGGCTTCACTGAGCAATTCAAGTTTGACTCCACACCTCCTCGAAGGGCAGTGCTGCGACGAACTCCATCCCTTGAAGACTCTGAGTTCTCTTCCTCTGCTGCAACTATGAATGCCAGAGTAATCGAGGATGAAGACGATGCTACTTCACCGCCACCTCCTTCAGCATGCTTTGACTCTGCTCCAAGCTCTTCAGCACCGCCAAACACAACCAACGACCCTGCTGCTTCACCTATTCCTCATGGGAACGAGTAGATGCTCTATGTCTTCAAACCTTTTTGGTCCTTACTGACAAAAGGGGGAGAAGCATATGTGGTTGATAGTCTTCAAGCGGGTCCATATGGGTGGGTGCTTTATATTTTGCTTCGTGCTTACAACTCTCGTTTTGCTACATTTGGTTCTTTGAGTTGTAACACTTAAACTCGATGGTCGTCTGCTACTTATTTGCCACCTTGTGTTGCGATGATAAATTCCGCATGTGCGACGATAAATTCCGCACTTAGATCATTCTGCAGACGTCCATTTTCCATTATGCATGTCATTATCTTCATATACTTTCACATGCATAGTGGATTGTCATCATAAGTTGAAGTGGATCTCCACAAGTACAACCTGCCATGTGCATTTGCATTCCAAAAGCAAATTACTTATATGCACATCTTCAGGGGGAGCCCTTGCAACTTATGAAGACAATTCCTTATCCTTTACAATTTCACAGATTATATTCCCCGTTGAAAACTTCAACTAGTTTGTCATCAATCACCAAAAAGGGGGATATTGTAAGTGCATCTAGTGCCACCCCTAGTTGGTTTTGGAGTATTGACGACAAACCTAGTTGAGGGACTGATGTGTTTGTGAGAATTGCAGGATAACATAGGTAGAAGTCCCTCATTGATTCGGTTTTCCTACCAGAGATGACCCCTAAAAATGTATGAAGACATTGAAGTCAAAGGTGGTATATGAAGATATTCACATTGAAGACTATGACAAGAGAAGACGCCACATGAAGCCTATGGAGCTCGAAGACTTAGATCTTTAGTAGTTCTCTTTCTTCTATGTTGAGTCATAGGAACCACCGTACTGTTAAGTGGGGTCCAAGAGAACTAGTCAGAATGACTGAAGTGATGCTTAAACAAAACCTATGTCTTCGAGTGAAGACTTTGAGAGCGAATCTTGTCCAGAGTCGGGCAAGTCAGCTTTGCTTGAAGCCCAAGTAAAGTTGCCGTGTGAGTTTGAAATCTGACTGTTGGAACATGTGTCAGTTCCTTAGTGACCCAGGGTCATTTCGGACAAATCAGGTCGGGTTGCCAAGTGGCTATAAATAGCCCAGCCCCTACAACCATAAACGGTTGGCTGCTCAGATTCAGAGTATGGCTTTTGTCGTTTGAGAGCAACCCACCTCGAAGCCTTTGAGAGAGAATTCCTTGCGAGGATAAAGCCCTAACCACCCAGAGCCAAAGAGAATTAGGCATCACTTAAGTCTTCTTGTCTGTGTGATCTGAAGACTTATTACACTTGAGGACTGTGCATCCTACAACCGGTTAGGCGTCGTGTTCTGAGCATCCAAGAGACACTGTGGATTGCCGGTGAACGAAGTATGTGAAGGTTTGGGAGTCTACCTTGAAGACTTACCAGAGTGATTGGGCGAGGTCTATGTGACCTTAGCTCAAGGGGAATACAGTGAGGACTGGGTGTCCTGAGCTGCGTGTTCAGGACTGGGTGTCCGGGACTGTGTGTCCTAAGGTTTAAATACCTAGCCGCCCTAACCAGACGTACAGTTGTCACAGCAACTAGAACTGGTCCAACAAATCATTGTCTTCAGCGAGTCACTGGTTTCATCTTCCCTTCCCTTTACTTACTGTTACTCCTTGTGAAGTCATTGTATGTTCGCACTATCTTTTGTCTTCACTGAGTGACTGCGTGTTCTGTGTGGCTTCACAATATCTTCCTACCTGATCCTTACTACATTGCTGCTATTAGTCATTGTGCTTTCACTCTATTGAATACTTGACTATGGCTTGCCTAGTGTAGTCTACCTTCCGCTGCAGGGTAATAGGTTTATTTCTATCGTTTGTCTTCATAACTTCCACGTTTTGAAGACTTTCATAAAAGTTGCCTATTCACCCCCCTCTAGTCGATATAACGCACTTTCAATACCTCATTGGGGAGGTGGTTAATGTCGTGACCGCGGTCCAAATCTGTGGCCAGCGGTATCTCGTTGCCCTTGAAGAGCAACTTCCAGGCATCTTCGTGAGTTGTTTTGAAGAGCCTCTCCAGGGTATGGTGTTTCTTCGGGTTGAAATCCCATAGAGGGCGGCTTCGGCTCTGGCAGGGGAGGATACGGCACACCAGCGTCACTTGGATTACGTCGACGAGCTTGATGTCTTTATCCATCATGCTTTGAATGCACATTTGTAGCGCAATCACCTCGTCTGATGAGCACCAGTTCAGGCTCTTCTCGACCCAGGAGGTGAGTCGCACAGGAGCGTCGGACTTGAATTCGGCAGCCGCAGCCTAGGTGGCATCGCGGGGTTCGATGATGTAGAACCATTGTTTCTGCCATTCCTTGACAGACTCCACGAATGTGCCTTTTGGCCAAGAGACATTGGTGAGCTTGCTTACCATGGCACCTCCGCACTCTGCGTGCTGGCCATCCACCACCTTTGGCTTCACATTGAAGATTTTGAGCCATAGCCCAAAGTGGGGTTGGATGCGTAGGAAGGCCTCGCACACGACGATGAATGCCGAGATATTGAGGAAGGAGTTCGGGGATTGGTCATGGAAGTCTATCCTGTAGTAGAACATTAGCCCGCGGACGAAGGGGTGGAGTGGAAACCCTAGTCCGCGGAGGAAATGGGGGATGAATACTACCCTCTCATTGGGCTTCGGCGTGGGAATGATTTCTCCCTGGGCTGGAAGACGGTGGACGATTTCCTTCGCCAGGTACCCGGTCGCCCGAAGCTCAGCGATGTCCTCCTCCTTGGCGGAAGAAGCCATCCACTTGCCTTGACCTCCGGATCCGGTCATGGTTGAGTGCTTTCTAGAGTGGGAAATAGATGAGAACTTGGGCGCTGGAGCTCAAGAGTGGAAAGGCAGAAGAAGAGAGAAGGCGTGGGAGAAGAAAGGGGAATCGTATCTCCTTATAAGGGTAGTGAATATTGAACGCCCCCCACTCGCCTTAAAATTTTCCTACTCCCAAGGGTTGTGTAAACGGCACGGTTGGGTTACCCATACCCGTATTGATGATAATCCTGTAATAAGGGGACACGATCTCTGCTTCGACAAGACATGCCAATGGCAACCACGTCTTGAAACATGGAATGGCAGACACAAAACGGTCCGAAATTATGACCGGGGGACGTGACGTCATGTTGTAAAAAGATTTCAGCGGATTGGACTCGTGGAGTATTATATTTTCTCTGTGGTTGTGTGTGGTGTGTGTGACAGGTCCGGATACAATCATCATGTCTGGAGACTATCTTGGAGATCGGAAAGAAGGGAACCCGCCTTGTAATGCCGAAGACAAATCTGCGTGCCGGACTCCTCGTAATTGAAGCCAGGTTCAGGGGCTACTGAGGGAGTCCTGGACTAAGGGGTCCTCAGACGTCCGGTCTATTAGCCATGGGCCGGATTGATGGGCTGTGAAGATGCGGAGACCGAAGACTGCACCCGTGTCCGGATGGAACTCTCCCTGGCGTGGAAGACAAGCTGGGCTACCGAATATGTAGATTCCTTTCCTTTGTAACTGACCTTGTGTAACCCTAGATCCTCCCGGTGCTTATATAAACCGGAGGACTTAGTCCGGAAAGGACATATACTCATTACCGTAGTCATACAGGCTAGACTTCTAGGGTTTAGCCATTGCGATCTCGAGGTAGATCAACTCTTGTAATAATCGTATTCGTCAATATCAATCAAGAAGGACATAGGGTATTGCCTCCATAGAGAGGGCCCGAACCTGGGTAAACATCATGTCCCCTGTCTCCTGTTACCATCGACCTTAGACGCACAGTTCGGGACCCCCTACCCGAGATCCGCCGGTTTTGACACCGACACCCATCTCCATGAGTAGCAAGTGCCATTAATTTTTTTGGTGTTTCGTGTTCCATATCCGTAACTAAAGATAGAGACTAACTTAGAACAGGAAATAAAAACTACTAAGTGATAAAGCAAACAAGCACACATGAGAATATTCACCCCACGCTATTGCTCCTCGGCAACGGCGCCGGAAAAAGGTCTTCATAACCCACAAGTGTAGGGGATCATTTGTAGACTTTTTCGATAAATAAGAGTGTCGAACCCAACGAGGAACTAAAGGCAGAACAAATATTCCCTCAAGTTCTATCGACCACCAATACAACTCTACGCACACTTGACATTTGTTTATCGGAAACAAGTATGGAACTAGTTTGTAGGAGTGATACTAGAACTACTTTGCAAGAATAAAACTAGAAGTACTTTGCAAGATAATAAAAGTTAGGTGTTTAGTAAAAGGGTTTGTGTCAACAAGAAAGTTATTTGTCCCTAGGCAATCGATAACAAGTACCGGTAATCATTCTTGCAAATTTATATGAGGGAGAGGCATGAGCTAACATACTTTATCTACTTGGATCATATGCACTTATGATTGGAACTATAGGAAGCATCCGTAACTACTAAAGATCATTAAGGTCGTGAAACCCAAGCATAGCATTAAGTATCAAGTCCTCTTTATTCCCATACGTCATACCCCGTCTACTCGGGTTTAAGTTTCTATCACTCTCGCAACCCACCATAAGTGAACCATGAACATATTGCAACACCCTACAGCGGGGCCCCCTCACATTTGCGTGAGAATGGAGGGCACCGTAGGACAGCACCATAAATAAAATATACAATCATACCAACCAAGATCATGATTAACCCAGAGGACAAAATGGATCTACTCAAACATCATAGGATAACCATAGAGGTGTTACACTGCTGCATAGAGGGGGAGAAAGTTGGTGTTGATGGTAGCAAGATTGTTGATGTAGATCGTCGTCCCGATCATTGCCCCGGTGGCACTCCGGCGCCATCGGAAGCGAGGGGGAGAGAGCCCCCTACTTCTTATTCATCCTTGTCCTCCCCCCTAGATGGGGAGGAGAATTCCCCCTCTGGTCCTTGGTCTCCATGGCCATGGAGGGGCGGGAGCCCCTCCGAGATTGGATCTCCCTCTCTGTTCTCTTCTGCTTCTCGTTCCCAGATCTGGCTGAAAACCGTTTGTTATATTCCCGGAGATCCATAACTCCGATTGCGCTGAGATTTTAACACGATTTTTTCCGAATATAAGCTTCCTTACACCTGAAGTAGAGCTCCAACTAACTTACGAGGTGGGCACAACCCACCACCACGTGCCTGGCTCAGGGGTCAGATCTTGGTGGGTTGTGCCCACCACGAGACTCCGTTTGCGGTGATTCCAACTCCCAAAAATCCCATATATTCCAAAATAATTCTCCGTAAATTTTTATCCCGTTTGGACTTGATTTGATATGGATTTTCTGTGATACAAAAAACATGCAAAAAAACAGGAACTGGCACTGGGCACTGGATCAATAGGTTAGTCCAATAAATCATATAAACTGTTGCCAACAACATGTGAAAATTGTATAATATTGGCATGAAACAATCAAAAATTATAGATACAATGAAGATGTATCACTGACCCCGGCCGGTTCGTCGTCTCATGCTCGTCACAGCCTAGTGAACGCGCAGGCTGCGTTGCTCATGGCGCGCGAGCTCCTGCGCTATCGCCCCATCAACGACCTTACCTCCTGAGGCTGTTCAACCATTGTACTAGTTCATCCACAGCCCCTCGTGGCCAATCTACCACAAAGCAGGAGTAGGGATTTACACCGCAAGGTGGCCTGAATCTAGGTAAACCGTTGTGTCTCTTGTTCGTTGGGTTCGTCGAGCTAGGTCATGGGATTAGCGAGGAGGCAGGTTGGGAGGACGAGTTCTTCACACGCATCCCAGAGTTCGAACCTCTCAAGGGTCTACGGAACCCTGAATCCGATAGCCTAGCCACCACCGTAGGAGGGGATGGAGAACCCGAACCCTCACTAGATCACACCAACACAAAAACTAACCTCCCGAGGTTGTTCTTCCTCTATACTAGTTCATCCTCAATCCCTCGCGAGGCCAATCCACACCAAAGTAGGAGTAGGATCTTACACCGCAAGGTGGCCTGAACCTGGGTAAACTGTTGTGTCCCTCTTCTTCCCATTCGTCGAGCTAAGCCATGAGAGTGACGAGTTGATAGGCTGGGGAGGTTGAGTTCGTTGCACATGCCCCAGAGTTCAAACCTTTCTTGGGTCTGCGGAGCCCTGAATCTAACATTTGGCGCTCCGGGTAGGGGTGCGTCGAAGCATCTCTCCGATCGGTCGATTCGCCACTGTTCCACTGTTCTCATGGCTGACGCACATCGAGTTCGTGCTGAGCACCGGGCTGCCCTCGCTGCCCGCGTCACCCAGACAGTGCCTGTGGGTGATGGCACCCCCCTCGTTCCCCATCACATGCCGCTAACGCAGCCACAGGCCCCGCAGCCCACGAGCAGCAGGCCTCACCGCTGTAGCCTTCTGTGCAACGTGATGGATGCACCGCCACTCCATCGCTGACTCCGGCTGGTGCTTCGTCCTCCCATGCTCATCCCGGGCCGGCGAACGCGCAGGCTGCATTGCTCATGGCACGCAAGGTTCTACGCTATCGTCCGACCGATGACCTCTACAAGGACTGGCTGGACCGCATCGCTGAGCTCGTCAGCGCCGCTGGAGAGGCCCCTACACCATCTCACTCACTGCCTCCCCCACAGCCTCATGCGGGCGACGTAGCCCACGGTGCACCTCCTCCACCTCCCCGGCAAGATGTCGCCCTCGAGCCAAGGCATGAGGCCCCTCGGCGCGACCCGCCACGTAGGGCGCTGGCGCGCGATGAAGAAAGCTGCCAAGTGGTGCAGCGGCCTCAAGGAGAGGCGCGTGCGCTCCCAGCACCGCCGTGCCAAGACCGCGTGCTGCTCGAGGCGGCGGCAGGCGAGCGCCAAGACCAGGCTCCCCCTCTGCGGCGGGCTCCCTTGAGCGCCGCGTCGTCTAGCCTGGGAAGATCAAGCAGGACCTGCCTCCGCGCTATGACGACACCACTGACCCTCTCGAGTTCCTCCAGCTCTACGAGCTGAGCATCGAGGCGGCGAACGGCGATGAGAAGGTCATAGAGAACTGGTTTCCCATAGCCCTCAAGGATGTCGTGTGATACATCTCCAATGTATCTATAATTTTTTATTGTTCCATGTTGTTATATTATTATTCTTGGATGTTTTACAATCATTTTACAGTCATTTTATATCATTTTTTCGTAATAACCTATTGACATAGTGCCAAGTGCAAGTTGTTGTTTTTTGCATGTTTTTATATCGTGGGAAATCAATACGAAGCAGAGTCCAAACGCAGCAAAACTTTTTTTTGGATATTTTGGACCAAAAGACATCCAATGGGCCGAAGAAGCACCTGTTGGGTGCTCCGAGGGGAGCACAACCCACCAGGGCGCGCCTAGAGGCCCAGGCGTGCCCTGGTGGGTTGTGCTCACCTCGGCTACCTCCCGAACCGCCTCTTTACTCTATAAATACCCCAGTATTCCAGAAACCCTAGGGGAGTCGATGAAAATCAATTCCAGCCGCTGCAAGTTCCAGAAACCACCAGATCCAATCTAGACACCATCACGGAGGGGTTCATCATGTCCATTGGTGCCTCTCCCATGATGCGCGAGTAGTTCTTTGTAGACCTTAGGATCCATAGTTAGTAGCTAGATGGCTTCCTCTCTCTCGTTTGATTCTCAATACAACGGTCTCTTAGAGATCCATATGATGTAACTCTTTTTGCGGTGTGTTTGTTGAGATCTGATGAACTTTGAGTTTATGATCAAATCTATCTTTTTATCCAAGAAAGTTATTTGATTCTTCTTTGATCTCTTATATTCATGATTACTTATAGCCTCGTATTTATTCTCCTATATTTGGTTTTGTTTGGCCAACTTAATCTATTTATCTTGCAATGCGAAGAGGTGCTTTGTGATGGGTTCAATCTTATGGTGCTTGATCCTAGTGACAGAAGGGGAACTGACCTGTATGTATTGTTGCCATTAAGGATAACAAGATGGGGTCTATTTCTATATAAATAGATCTTGTCTACATCATGTAATCGTTCTTATTACATTACTCTGTTTCCCCATGAACTTAATACACTAGATCATGCTGGATAGCGGTCGCTGTGTGGAGTAATAGTAGTAGATGCTGGTAGTTGTCGGTCTACTAATCTTGGACGTGATGCCTATATAATGATCATTGACTAGATATTGTCATGATTATTTGAAATTCTGTCAATTTCCCAATAGTATTTTTTCACGCACCGTTTACTATTTTTCTCGAGAGAAACCACTAGTGAAACCTACGGCCCCCGGGTCTCTTCTTTATTATATTTGCCTTTGCGATCTATTTTCCTTTGCTTTTATTTTTAGATCTATTAAACCAAAAATACAAAAATACCTTGCTGCACTTTATTTTATTTAGCGTTCGATCTATCAATCTATTACAACTTTCTCATGACCGTTTGCCAATTTCTGGCGTCGTTACCCAAAAGGGATTGACAACCCCTTTAACCTGTCGGGTTGCGAGTATTTGTTATTTGTGTGCAGGTGTCGTTCACGTAGTATTGCATGGTTCTCCTACTGGTTCGATAACCTTGGTCTCGTCACTGATGGAAATACCTACCGTTGATGTGCTACATCATCCCTTCCTCTTTGGGGAAATACTGACGTAGTTCTAGCTGACATCAAAAGGAATTTCTGCCGCCGTTGCTGGGGAGACATCATAATCATCTACCAGATTCCTAATCACAAATCTTATCTCCTCGCATTTTACATTATTTGTCATTTGCCTCTCGTTTTCCTCTCCCCCACTTCAAAGAAATTTGCCGTTTATTCGCCCTCTTTTTTGTTCGCTGTTTTCTTGCCGGGTCTGTTTTGCGTGCGTTCTTATTTGCATAGTCATGATGCTTCAAAGAAAACATTATGATGTTCCTTACCCCCAATATTTTGCTTGAAATTCATAAAAGTACTAAGGAATATATGACTACACAATTTGAGCACAATAAATATTTTACCGAAGATTTTAAGGAGCACTCTGTTGTGCTAGATGCAATAGAAAAACAACTTGATGATATTAGCAGAGAAGTTTCTAATCTCCAATCTAAGTATGCTTTTGCTAAAAGTTTGCTAGGAAAAATATCCGATGCTCAAGCTACCCTAGTAAATCAAATGGTCGCTAAACCAATCTCGTTAGAAGATAAAAGTGTTGAAGAACTTAAGATGGTTGTTGTTTCTTCTATTGATTCCTTGTTTAGTAAAATTGAAGTTGATGAAAAAGGGACTGGAGAAGAGTCAACTTTAGCTAGAAGGCATCCCGATAATTCAGAGGGTGAAAATCTTGTTGAGAAAATTGATAAAAGTGGGTTTTAAGAGGTCAAAACATTAACTAGTGATGTGCCCACTCTTTTGGATTACAAAGACTTTAATTATGAGAGTTGCTCTTTGATTGATTGTATTTCTTTGTTGCAATCCGTGATGAATTCACCCCATGCCTATGAACAAAATAAAGCTTTTACTAAACATATTATTGATGCTTTGATGAAATCTTTGGAAGAAAATTGGAATTAGAAATTCCTAGAAAACTGCATGATGAGTGGGAACCTTCTACCAAAGTAAAGATTAAAAATTATGAGTGTTTTTCTTTATGTGACTTGGGTGCTAGTGTTTCTACAATTCTGAAATCTTTATGTGATGTGCTTGGTCTTACCGATATTGAAGAATGCTCTTTAAATTTGCACATAGCGGATTCTACTATTAAAAAGCCTATGGGAAGAATTGATGATGTTCTTATTCTTGAAAATAGGAATTATGTTCCCATAGATTTTATTGTTCTTGATATTGATTGCAATCCGTCTTGTCCAATTATTCTTGGTAGACCATTCTTACGTACTATTGGTGTCGTGATTGATATGAAAGAAGGCAATATTAAATTTCAATTTCCACTAAGGAAGGGTATGGTACACTTCCCTAGAACAAGAATTAAGCCACTATATGAATCAATCATAAGGGCATCTTATGCATCTAGAAACAAAGATGACAAAACTTAGATCCTTGCATTATGCCTAGCTAGAGGCATAAAACGGTAGCGCTTGTTGGGAGGCAACCCAATGAATAAAATTTACTTTTGTCTTTTACTTTCTGTTCTTGAGTGTTTGCACAATTATGCTACTGCTATGATTGTGTTTTTTGTGTTTTAATTAGTGTTTGTGCCAACTAAAGCCTTTAGGATCATGTTGGGTGATAGTTGATTTGATCTCGCTGAAAAACAGAAACTGTTGCGCTCACGAAAATAATTCTCATTTCTAACAGGAGCGTGATAAAATACCAATTCCCTGTCCATAAGATTAATATACAAATTTCTCACGTTTTCCTAATTTTTTCAGAATTTTTTGACTTACATAAGTATTCGAAATATCCAGATTGCTACAGACTATTCTGTTTTTGACAGATTCTCTTTTCTTTGCGTTGTGTGCTTGTTTCGATGATTCTAAGATTTTCTTTGAAGAGTTTTTGCCATACAAAAGTTGGAAAACATTAGATATAATGTAATAATAAAATATGAATGGGTTTGCAACTGTACTTATAGTAGTGATTTGTTTTCTAATACTAACGGATCTCACGAAGGTTTTGTTGAGTTTTGTGTGATTGAAGTTTTCAAGTTTTGGGTGATGTTACGATGGATGAAGAAATAAGGAGTAAGAAGAGTATATGCTTCGGGATTCCCAAGGCATCCCAAGCTATTATCCAAAGATAAGCAAGCAACTAAGCTTGGGGATGCCCGAGTGGCATCCCCTCTTTCTTCTAACGACCATCGGTATTTTACTCGAAGCTATATTTTTATTCGTCACATACTATGGGTTTTGCTTGGAGCGTCTTGTATGATATGAGACTTTGCTTTTTTTTCTTTGTGTTTTAAGTCTTGAATCCTTGCTGGACACACCTATTTGAGAGAGCCAAAATTATGACATGACCTGTTAAAATTGCTCTCTATGCTTCACTTCAATCTTTATGAGCTATGGAATTGCTCTAGTGCTTCACTTATATCTTTTTTAGCACGGTGTGCTTTGTTATTTTTGAAGGAATGCCCTCATGCTTCACTTAGATTTATTCGAGAGTTGGTAAAAAATTTAAGAAATTCTCTCTTGCTTCACTTAAATTAATTTGAGAAAGAAATATCATGCTCGTGATCTTCACTTATGTTTGTTTGAGGTTATCAAAAGCAACACATGAAAATTAGTTCCAACGTGATAGATATCCAAGAAGGATATAATAAAAAAATTCATGAAGATCATCGGACAAAATATACTTGATTCCTTGTAATAGTTTTGAGATATGATGATGTGATATGTGAGTCATGTTGATGAGTAATTATGCTTTAGTAAGAATATTGGTGTTAAGGTTTCTGATTCCCTATGCAAGCACGAAAGTCAATAGTTATGCAATGAAATTACATCCTACTTGTGGTGAATTATTCTGTGTTAATTATGCTCAATGCTCGCTTATGAGATTATTCGTTTCTTGGTTGGTCGCTTCTCAATCTTTTGCTAGCCTTCATTTTGCGCTTAAGTATGATCACTACTTGTGCATCCAAAATCCTGTAAACTAGTTTTGCCACATGAGTCCACCATACCTACCTATATGTGGTATTTCCGTGCTGTTCTAAGCAAATTTGTATGTGCCATCTCTAACTTTCAAAATAAATTTCTCTTTTGTGTGCTCGTACCGCTCATGAATCGGTAGGGGGAGGCTAATATATTTCCATGCTAGATATGTTATTCTCACGATGAGTGTTTATTCACTTGTCATTGCACGAGAGTAAGGCAAAGGTATTAGGGATGCCCAGTCCCGAAATGAAAAATGAATTTACTTTATGTTGTCAAATAACAAATTCCTTGGAAAGTGTTGGTATGGAAGGCACCCATGGATACGGCTAGCCATGGAAAGTGAAAGTATGGTTGAAAAAGGAATAACTCTTAATTTCTATTTGGGAACCGCCTATGATATATCTAGCATGGAAAGTATTGGGAACTACTTGATCGTTCTCGTTGATAGGAAAAGCATGCCCCCCAAAATGTTTTTATCTCTATGTTTTTCGCTTTGAGCTCTGGCACCTCTACAAATCCCTACTTCCCTCCGCGAAGGGCCTTTCTTTCACTTTATTCAATTTTTATTTTTAATTTGAGTCTCCATCTTCTCTTATAAAGCACCGACTAGGGGGAACTATGAACATACTTGAGCATTGGGTGTAGCTAATATGTGAGTGTGTTTCATCAATGGATCAATGATTGAGCATGATGGGCTAGGGATAACTTATTTTAGCGTTGATATTTTGAAAGACATGGTTGCTTGTTGATATGCTTGAGTATTTAAGTCTCATGTCAAAACTAGACTATTGCTTTGAACCATATAAATGTCCAAATTTTCATGCTATAAAAAGGAATATGAGATGAGCATGTTAGGCAACATTCCACATCACAAATTCAGTTTTTATCATTTACCTCCTCGAGGACGATCAGGAATTAAGCTTGGGGATGCTAATACGTCTCCGATGTATCTATAATTTTGACTGTTCCATGCTGTTATATTATCATTCTTGGATTTTTACAATCACTTCACAGTCATTTTATATCATTTTTTGGTACTAACCTATTGACATAGTGCCAAGTGCCAATTGTTGTTTTTTGCATGTTTTTTACATCGCAAAAAATCAATACCAAACGGAGTCCAAACGCAGTGAAACTTTTGTGGATTTTTTTGGACCAGAAGACATCCAATGGGCCGGAGAAGCACCTAGGGGGTGCTCCGTGGGGAGCACAACCCACCAGGGCGCGCCTGGAGGTCCAGGCGTGCCCTGGTGGGTTGTGCCCACTTCGGTTGCCTCCCGAACCGCCTCTTTACTCTATAAAGGCCAGCTCGGTTGCCTCCCGAACCGCCTCTTTACTCTACTTTACTCTATTAGTGCCTTATTCTATAAATACCCCAATACCCCAATATCGTTGCCATTAAGGATAACAAGATGGGGTCTATTTGTACATAAATAGATCTTGTCTACATCATGTCATCGTTCTTATTGCATTACTCCGCTTCCCCATGAACTTAATACAATAGATGCATGCTAGATAGTGGTCGATGTGTGGAGTAACAGTAGTAGATGCAGGAAGGAGTCGGTCTACTAATCTTGGACGTGATGCCTATATGATGATCATTGCCTGGATATCGTCATGATTATTTGAAGTTCTATCAATTGCCCAACAGTAATTTGTTCACCCACCGTGTAACACCCACAATGCGTCTATATCTCCCTGGTGTCGAGGCACGACTTAGAGGCATAGCCGCATGGTGGTTTAGATCGCAAGAGGGGTAATCTTCACACAATCCCATGTACTGAATAAGAAAGGGATAAAGAGTTGGCTTACACTCGCCACTTCACACAATACATAAATAATTCATACATCATCCAAATACACTCATAGACTGACTATGGTCAAATCCGAATAAAAATGAAGATAACCCCAAATGCTAGATCCCCGATCGTCCCAACTTGGCTCCACTACTGATCATCAGGAAACGAAACATAGTAACGACCTAGATCCTCGTCGAACTCCCACTTGAGTTCGGTAACATCACCTGCATTGGTATCATTGGCACCTGCAACTTTTTGAAGTATCTGTGAGCCACGAGGACTCAACAATCTCACACCCGCAAGATCAAGACTATTTAAGCTTATGGGTAGGGTAAGGAAATGAGGTGGAGCTGCAGCAAGCACTAAGCAAGTATGGTGGCTAACATACGCAAGTAAGAGTAAGATGAGAAGCTACGCAACGGTCAAAAAGCTATAAGTGATCAAGAAGTAATCCTGAAACTACTTACGTTCAAGCATAACACAAGACCGTGTTCACTTCTCGGACTCCGCCGAAAAGAGACCATCACGGCTACACACGCTGTTGATTCATTTTAATTAAGTCAAGTGTCAAGTTCTCTACAACCGGATATTAACAAATTCCCATCTGTCACATAACCGCGGGCACGACTCTCGAAAGTTTATACCCTGCAGGGGTGTCCCAACTTAGCCCATCACAAGCTCTTACGGTCAACGAAGGATATTCCTTCTCCCAGAAAGACCCGACCAGTCTCGGAATCCCGGTTACAAGACATTTCGACAATGGTAAAACAAGACCAGCAAAGCCGCCTGATGTGCCAACAAATCCTGATAGGAGTCCCACGTATCTCGTTCTCAGGGCACACCGGATGGGACAAGCTATGAGTAAAACCAGCCCTCAAGTTTCCCCGAAGTGGCCCCGCAGGGCACACCGGATGGGACAAGCTATGAGTGTTGGTCCGAAACGGGCAGCCCGCGGGGCCACCTCGAGGAAACTTGAGGGCTGGTTTTACTTGTAGCTTGTCCCATCCGGTGTGCCCTGAGAAAGAGATACATGCGACTCCTATCAGGATTTGTCGGCACATCGGGCGGCTTTGCTGGTCTTGTTTTACCATTGTCGAAATGTCTTGTAACCGGGATTCCAAGACTGATCGGGTCTTTTTAGGAGAAGGGATATCCTTCGTTGAACGTGAGAGCTTGTGATGGGCTAAGTTGGGACACCCCTGCAGCGTATAAACTTTCGAGAGCCGTGCCCGCGGTTATGTGGCAGATGGGAATTTGTTAATATCCAGTTGTAGAGAACTTGACACTTGACTTAATTAAAATGAATCAACCGCGTGTGTAGCCATGATGGTCTCTTTTCGGCGGAGTCCGGGAAGTGAACACGGTCTTGTGTTATGCTTGAACGTAAGTAGTTTCAGGATCACTTCTTGATCACTTATAACTTTTCGACCGTTGCGTAGCTTCTTATATTACTCTTACTTGCGATTGTTAGCCACCACACTTGCTTAGTGCTTGCTGCAGCTCCACCTCATTTCCTTACCCTACCCATAAGCTTAAATAGTCTTGATCTCACGGGTGTGAGATTGCTGAGTCCTCGTGGCTCACGGATACTTCAAAAAGTTGCAGGTGCCGACGATACCAGTGCAGGTGATGCTACCGAACTTAAGTGGGAGTTCGACGAGGATCTAGGTCGTTACTATGTTTTGTTTCCTGATGATCAGAAGTGGAGCCCAGTTGGGACGATCGGGGATCTAGCATTTGGGGTTTATCTCCCTTTTTATTCAGATCTGACCATAGTCGGTCTATGAGTGTATTTGGATGATGTATGAATTATTTATGTATTGTGAGAAGTGGCGAGTGTAAGCCAACTCTTTATCCCTTTCTTATTCAGTACATGGGATTGTGTGAAGATTACCCCTCTTGCAATCTAAACCACCATGCGGCTATGCCTCTAAGTCATGCCCCGACACGTGGGAGATATAGCCGCATTGTGGATGTTACACACCGTTTGCTATTTTTCTCGAGAGAAGCCACTTGTGAAACCTACGCCCCCGGGTCTCTTCTTTATTATATTTGCCTTCGCGATCTATTTTCCTTTGCTTTTTTCAGATCTATTAAACCAACAATACAAAAATACCTTGCTGCACTTTATTTTATGTGGCGTTCGATCTATCAATCTATTACAACTTTCTCATGTCTGTTTGCCAATTTCTGGCGCCGTTACCCAAAATGGATTGACGACCCCTTTAACTTGTCGGGTTGCGAGTATTTGTTATTTGTATGCAGGTGCCGTTCACGTAGTGTTGTGTGGTTCTCCTACTAGTTCGATAACCTTGGTCTCATCACTAAGGGAAATACCTACCATTGTTGTGTTGCATCATCCCTTCCTCTTTGGGTAAATACCGACGTAGTTCTAGCATGCATCAGTGCGCGCTCATGGCTCCTGAACCTCCCCGCGGGATTGATCTCCTCCTGGGATGAAATGCGAGAATGTTTCATCGCCAACTTCTAGGGCACTCGCAACCACGCCCCTACTGCGGGCGACCTGTGGCACATCAAGCAGCAGCCAGGGGAGACCTTGCACAAATACATCTACCGCTTCACCAATTTTTGCCTCAAGATCCCCAAGGTGTCGGATGAGGCCATTATTTCAGTATTCATTGATGGCCTCTGGGAAGTTAAGATGAAGGAAGAGCTCGCCATACACGAGGACATGTGCTCGTCTCTGGAGATGTTCAACATGGAAACTAGATGCGCGAGGGATGAGGAAGGTCGCCTCTCCCTCCTTGAGCTCTCGGAGGCCAATCCGGAAGATAAGAAGGCCAAGGACAAGGACGTGAAGCGCAAGGGCCCAGCTGTGCTCACGGCCGAACCTGAGCTGAAGCGCGGCTGCGACCACCCCGAGTCCTCCAAGGGTAGCCGCCCATTCTGCGTCTTCCACAATGTACACAGCCACAACACCAATGACTGCCAAGAACTCAGGGCCATCCAAGACGGGCGCCTTGGCCGCCGCCCTGAGCACAAAGACCGCGGCTATGGCCGTGGAAGAGGCCGAGGTGGGGGACGCTGGGACAACCGCGACCCCTGCCAGGACTGGCGCGATCATCCCCGTGAGGATCGGTGGCAGGGTGATACGTCTCCGTCGTATCTATAATTTTTGATTGTTCCATGCCAATATTCTATAACTTTCATATACTTATGACAACTTTTTATACTATTTTTGGGACTAACATATTGATCCAGTGCCCAGTGCCAGTTCCTGTTTGTTGCATGTTTTTTGTTTCGCAGAATATCCATATCAAACGGAGTCCAAATGGGAACAAAACTGACGGAGATTTTTTGGGAATATATATGATTTTTGGGAAGAAAAATCCACGCGAGACGGTGCCCGAGGTGGCCACGAGGCAGGGGGCGCGCCTGCCCCCCTGGGCGCGCCCCTGACCCTCATGGGCCACTCGTAAGGCGGTTGATGCCCTTCTTTTGCTGCAAGAAAGCTAATATCCAGATAGAGATCATGTTAAAATTTCAGCACAATCGGAGTTACGGATCTCCGGGAATATAAGAAACAGTGAAAGGGAAGAATCTGAGAACGCAGAAACAGAGAGAGACAGAGAGACAGATCCAATCTCGGAGGGGCTCTCGCCCCTCCCGTGCCATGGAGGCCATGGACCAGAGGGGAAACCCTTGTCCCATCTAGGGAGGAGGTTAAGGAAGAAGAAGAAGGAGGGGGGCTCCCTCCCCCTCGCTTCCGGTGGCACCGGAGTGCCACCGGGGGCCATCATCATCACCGCGATCTACACCAACACCTCCGCCATCTTCACCAACATCTCCATCACCTTCCCCCTCTATCTACAACCGTCCACTCTCCCGCAACCCGATGTACCCTCTACTTGAACATGGTGCTTTATGCTTCATATTATTATCCAATGATGTGTTTGCCATCCTATGATGTCTGAGTAGATTTTCGTTGTCCTATCGGTGGTTGATGAATTTCTATGATTGATTTAATTTGCTTGTGGTTATGTTGCTGTCCTTTGGTGCCCATCATATGATTGCGCACATGGATCACACCCTAGGGTTAGTTGTATGTTGATAGGACTATGTATTGGAGGGCAAGAGTGACAGAAGCTTCAACCTAGCATAGAAATTGATGCATACGGGATTGAAGGGGGACCAATATACCTTAATGCTATGGTTGGGTTTTACCTTAATGAACATTAGCAGTTGCGGATGCTTGCTAATAGTTCCAATCATAAGTGCATAGACTTCCAAGTTAGGGATGACATGCTAGTAGTGGCCTCTCCCACATAATACTTGCTATCGGTCTAGTAAAGTAGTCAATTGCTTAGGGACAATTTCGCAACTCCTACCACCACCTTTCGACACTCGCTATATTTACTTTATTTCTTCTTTACTTACAACAGCCCCTATTTTTTATTTACTTGCTCTTTATTATCTTGCAAACCTATCCAACAATACCTACAAAGTACTTCTAGTTTCATACTTGTTCTAGGTAAAGCGAACATCAAGCGTGCGTAGAGTTGTATCGATGGTCGATAGAACTTGAGGGAATATTTGTTTTGCCTTTAGCTCATCGTTGAGTTCGACACTCTTACTTATCGAAAACAGTTGCGATCCCCTATACTTGTGGGTTATCAAGACCTTTTTCTGGCGCCGTTGCCGGGGAGCAATAGTGTGGGGTGAATATTCTCGTGTGTGCTTCTTTGCTTTATCACTAAGTAATTTTTATTTGTTGTTCTTAGTTGTTCTTTATCTTTAGTTATGGATATGGAACACGAAATACCAAAAAAATTAGGTGTACTTGCTACTCATGGAGATGGGGAACCTCCTAAAACCCTCGATGCTGGTTATGTGAAAAATATTATGTACTACTTTAATAATCCTGAGAAAACCCCATTCAATTATGTAATGGGAGTAACGTTGGATCAACGTGAATACTTTAGGGATTACCGCTTGACACAAAAATGGAAACTATTATGGGATCAAATTCATATATTGAATTGGTATGCTAGGCAACTATGCTTGAGATATGATTATACATGTTGCTCTAAGGTGAAGGCTCCACATCTTCCCTTTTCATATGAATTTAATGATAATGAACCCTTAGCTTCTTATGCTAATAGTATATATGATTACTATGATGTGGAACAAATAGAAGAATTTGTTGCTTTTAAGGGTGCTTATGAAATTGAATCTTTGTTTGAAAATCATGAAGCTTATGATGATGATGTTTATAGGCCTAAAAATTTAGCTATCTTAAAATATTGCTATGATAATTATGAATATACACTACAAAAAAAAGACACATCCGTGACATTTTGGGCCGAACAATTTTTTTTTCTGTCATACATATGACACTTCTATGACGACAATTGTGACAAAACCCGGTATCATCATAGATGTGGTGGGCTCCTACTTCTATGACAAAAAATCATGACAGAAAATGGGCTTTTCGTCCTGGGCGGGCCGGAGACGCAGCTGCATGACATTCTTTGGGCCGTCCATGACAGAAAAACCCGTGGTAGAAGCGAGGGGGAGGAAAATTTTGGGGAGTTCCCGATTATGGTGGGATGTCGGGGCCGAGCGATGCGCGTTTCTCTCATACACGTATGCGCGTGTGTGCGAGGAGTTGGCTCTAACTGAACCCGAGCGATGCGTTGGGCTCTAACTGAACCCGAGCGATTGCACTGCAGGCTACGCGTTACTGAACCCGAGCGATCGATCGATGGATGTTAACTGAACCCGATCGAGAGATTCCTTCGCTACTGCTGCTAACTGAACATGATCGATGTTGCCTCCAGGATGAACAGTGAGTGTTGCGGGGGGTTTGGATGAACAGTGAGCGGTGGCATTGCCTCTGGATGAACAGGACCCCGTGGTGTGGTGGAGGGCTGGATGAACAGTAGACGATGGAGGGGTGCCCGTGGAGGGGTGATTGAACAATAGCCGGTGGAGTAGCGCGCGGTGGAGGTTGGATGAATAGGAGCCCGTGGAGGCTGGAGGAGGTCGACGGTAGCCCGTGGAGGCTGGAGGAGGTCGACGGTGGAGATGAATAGTATCCTGTGGAGTCCCGTTTTGCGGTACGCCACACCCATCCCGATGAATAGGACCCCCGTTTCGACCGTAGCGCTCCAACACAAGTCCGTTTTGTCCGTTTTGCGGTACGCCACACCCCTCTCGATCAACAGGACCCCCGTTTCGACCATAGGAGGTCCGTTTCCTTTGTTTTGCGGTACGCCAGACCCCTCCCGATCAATAGGACCCCGTTCCGAACGTAGGAGGTCTGTTTCCTCTGTTGTGCGGTAGGCCAGGCCTCGTTTCCATCGCCTGTTCTGTCCAAGCCCTCCCGATGAACACGACCACACATTCCATTCCGACCCAGCCGGTTGGCTCCCACGCGTTCTGTTTCCTCTTGATGAACACGACACATTCCATTGCCTCCCCATGAGCACGACGCATTCTGTTGCCTCCCCATGAACACGACGATGACGCTGTTTCTCCGTTCCGACCCAGCCATGTACACGAGCCCTGGCCATACGTATGCGCGAGTAGGCGTTCGAGACCCCGCCCGTATGTAGACATACGTGGCCATATTTTCTTTCTTGCACCCTGGCCGATGTACGTACGTGTACATGCTACGTGATCGCCTCTACTACGACATGTACGCGCCTCTAGTACGACACATGCGCGCCTCTACATCCACCAGTATATACGTACGTACACGTTCGCGACCAGAATGACAACGCTGCATACGCTTCGACCAGGTGGGTCCCTACTGTCAGGCACTTCCTTGCCTACAAAGATGTAGCTGGTGGGTCTCAGCAGTCAGGGGGGTGAATCGTTTTTTTTCCCGGATGCACTTCCTTGCGTGCGAAGATGTAGGTGGTGGGTCCCAGCAGTCAGGGGCAAACATTTTTTTCGCGAAATACGGTGGCTCGTCTGGTGGGTCCCCGCTGTCAGGTGGAGGAATAACTATTTTGCACGTAATAAGGAGGCACTTCCTTGCTGCGGCCGTGGACCCAGTTGTCAGCCTCTCCATGTACAGTCCATGTCCGATGGAAGCCGTTCCTTGACCACGTTGACCACGCCGCGCCGAGAGCACCAGGGCGGTGGATGACAGTGAGGCCTAGGAAAGGGACGACACGGAGCCGGGGAAGACGCGGAAGTGGATGCCCACGCGTAGAGGAGTACGAGGGTTCACTGGTTTGCTGCGGTGTGAGGCTGCCGTCACCGTAGAATAACAGGGGGTGTGGGTGAGTAGAGGGATGGCCTGGCCAGCGGTGGGAGTAGTAGGGGGCGGTGAGGCCTCCGCCGCATCGCAGCCGGCCACTGGAGGCAGGAGCACGAGGCACGACCAGCACTGGTTTGGGCGGCTGGAGCAAGAAGACCAGAGGTTGAAGAAGCACTAGTCCCTTGGATGGACATCGTATGGTCACTGGAGCTAGAATCGTGCATATTGACTAAGTTGACAAAGCCCTCCATCCCCATCAACTTAGTAGGCCCATAAGTCAGCCTGCCACTATAGTGGGTCCCAGCTAAGAGGGGGAGTATTCATTTTTTTGTACGTAATAAGGAGGCACTTCCTTGCGTGCGAAGATATAGCTGGTGGGTCTGAGCTGTCAGCGGCGGTAATATGTTTTTCGCGAAATATAGAGGCCCTTTCGGTGGGTCCCTGATGTCACGTGGAGGAATCATTATTTTTCGCGTAATAAGGAGGCATTTCCTTGCATGCGACCGTGGACCCAGCTGTCGGCCTCTCCACGTATAGTCCACTTCAGATGCATGTCGGTCGTTGATCACGTTGACCAGACCGCCCCGAGAGCACCAAGGCGGTGGACGACGATGAGGCCTAGGAAGGGAACGACACGGTGGCAAGGAAGACTTGGCAATTGTTTCCCACGCGGAGGGGAGTACGACTGTATGAGGGTTTACTGGTTCGTCTGCCGTTGCCGGAGAATAATAGCAGGTGTAGGTGAGTAGAGGGATGGCTAGGGCAGCGATGGGAGTACGGTGGGGCGGTGAGGCCTGCGCGGCAGCACAGCCGGCCGCGGGAAGGAGGGAGCAGGCAGTCCCGCCGGCGCATGTTTGAGCGGCTGGAGCAGGAAGAGCAGAGATTGAAGAAGCACGACGGCCGTTTGATGGACATCCAACAGTCACTGCTTGTGCGTCAACCTTTTTTCTTAGGAAAGCCTCAAATCTGTGGAAAACAACATACATCCCATCTGCCATTATTTCTAATAATTTGCAACCCATTTTCTAATTCTTAAGGTTTTTGTTGGAGCCCATATTCTTTTGTTAGCATTACAGCCCATATTGTGGCCACGGTTAAAAAATTATACGAAATTTTGCATATTTCGGTGTGATCCGAACTGTTTTTAATCCCGAAATTTCGACTCACATTCAAACTGATTTTAAAAATAAATGTATATCAATATAAAATCCAACAAATTCTCCATGCATAAAAATGAATGTAATTTAAAATCTCGAAAAGAAAAAAAGATGTTTGAAACTAATTGCCGATTTGATGTGTTTTAAAAATGTACATCCCATTTCTCATTACTTATGGGCCATTTTCTCGGCCAACCAAATGAAAGCTCTCCTCGTCTTGAAAGATTTGCAGCCTAACAGGCCTGACAAAGAGACTTACTGGGCAAATCACAAAAAAAACTGGGTTGTGGCAGTGGACCCAGCTGTCAGCCTCTCCATGTACAGTACTCTTCCGATGGAAGTCGTTCCTTGACCATGTTGACCACGCTGCGCGGAGAGCACCACGGCAGTGGACGACGACGAGGCCTAGGAAGGGGATGACGCAGAGCCGGGGAAGACGTGGCAGTGGAAGCCTGCACGGAGAGGAGTACGAGGGTTCACTGGTTCGGCTGCGGTGTGAGGCTGCCGTCGCCGCAGGGCCTCGCCTGCGGTGGGAAGTGAGGCCTCCGCGACAGCACAGCCAGCCACGGGAGGCAAGAGCATGCGACACGACCGGCGCTGCTTTGGGCAGCTGGAGCAAGAAGACCAGAGGTTGAAGAAGCACTACGGCCGTTGGATGGACATCGTACGGTCACTGGAGCTAGAATCGTTCATATTGACTAAGTTGACAAAGCCCTTCGTTCCCGTCAACTTAGTAGGCCCACAAGTCAGCCTCCCACCAAGGTGGGTCCCAGGTAGCCGAGGGAGTATTCATTTTTTTGTGCGTAATAAGGAGGCACTTCCGGTGGGTCCGAGCTGACAGCAGGGGGAACATTTTTTTCGTGAAATATGATGGCCCGTCAGGTGGGTCCCAGCAGTCAGGGGGCAAACATTTTTTTCACAAAATACGGTGGCCCGTCCAGTGGGTCCCTGCTGTCAGTTGGAGGAATCATTATTTTCCGCGTAATAAGGAGGCACTTACTTGCTGCGGCCGTGGACCAAGCTGAGACTCTCCATGTACAATATACTTCCGATGGAAGTCGTTCCTTGACCATGTTTACCTTGCCGCGTTCCGTTGCATGCATGCGTCCATGGGCGTGCTGCGTCCCCACTGTCAGCCTCTCACGTACAGTCATGTTCTGATGACTCTCGGTTGTTGACCATGTTGACCACACCGTGCCGAGCGCACCCAGACTGGAACGACCCGGAGATGGGGAAGACGGGGTAGTGGAGTCGCAGATGGAGAGGAGTGGGAAACTTCACTAGTTCGGGTGCGCGGCTGCACAGCCGCGGTGCCGCTCACGGGAGACAGGAGCAAGAACAAAGGTTGAAGAAGGAGCACGGCTATTGGATTAACATCCAACGGTCCAGCTGCTAGAATCATTTGTTGATTAAGTTGACAAAGCCGTGCGTACACGTCCGCTTAGTAGGCCCACAAGTAAGTCACCAAATCTGACGGGTCCCAGCTGTCAACGGGATGAATAATTTTTTTCGCAAAACAAGGAGGCACTTCCTTCCATGCGAAGATATAGCCGGTGGGTCCTAGCTGTCAGGTGGAGGAAACATTTTTTCAGCTTAATAAGGAGGAACTTTCCTTGCGTGCGACCATGGACCTCATGGGTCCTAGCCGTCAGGCTCTCCAAGTACAATCCTCTTCCGATGACTCTCGTTTGTTGACCATGCCGCACCGAACGCAGTGAGGCGATGGACGACGGCGAGGCCCCGGACGGGAACGGCTCGGAGATGGGAAAACGCGGCAGTGGAGTCACAGATTGAGAGGAGGAGAAGGGTTATAACTGGTTATGTTGCGGCGTGGGGCTGTAGTCTGTGGAGAATAACAGGAGGTGTCGAGGGGTGGAGGGATAGCCTGGCCGACAGTGGGGTAGCGCTTCGCAGCGATGCGTGCTAAGCAGAGCCGCTAGCCGCCGGAGGCCGGACCAGGTGGTCCTGGCGACGCTGGAGGAAGAAGACGAGACATTGAAGGTGCATGCCGGCCGTTGGATATAAATCCAATGGTTGTGGATGACACAATCATTTGTTGACCAAGTTGACAACGCCCTGCGTAGGCTTCGACCTATTGGCCCACATGTCAGCCTGCAAAAATGTGGCATATATTTAACCCATGTTTTCTAGAATGTACAGTCCATTTGCTGGGCTGGGTGAACAAATAATTTTGCGTCAATCAGGCCCATTTATATTTTCTAAGAAATCCCAGCCTATTTGCACTTCCTTGAAATACACGTATTAGGTGGGCTCGTTATATATATATAATGTTATGTTAGAAGGAGTAATTAATATCAAAGAATAAACCGGAGAGGCACATTATATATATATAATTAAGAAATTAGCGAGTTATTGCTCAAAATAAAAATGAGCGCATTATTATTAAATTGGTCCTTAAAATCTTCGCAAGCTTTTGTACGCAATCACTAGGATTTTCCTTGCCTGTGAGTCAAAAACAACCAGGATTTTCCTTGCCAACTTCCGTTAAACATTTACTCTTATAAGTTAATAACACGTGGGATGTTTTTATAATGTATATATAACTCTCTATAAAATATACGATAATAGTAATTATATAAATCTTTCCCTAATAATAAAGCACAGATTGACTCTTTGGGTTCACCATCACAATACGCTTCTTTCCATGAATTTATGCTTTCAGTTTTTTTCCGTTAGTTTTGATTGACGGTCCGTCCAATTGCTGCGAGGCGGTACTAAAAACATTGTCCATCCAATTGGTCCACGTCCACATTCTCTTATTGGGCCTGCACGCATGTTTCGGCCTGCATGCACGCTTCTGTATCTGTACCTTACCTGATTTTCCCACATGTACTCGGAGTAATCCCACCTCGATTGCTTACATGAAAGTCTACCAGTTTATATACCTAGAAAATTGCATATCAACAACAAGCCTCTTGAATCAAAAAACACAGGAAGAGAACAAAGGGAAATTGTACAACAAAACGGCAGTCTGGCGCGAAGCTGTTCAGTCCTGCGCGAAGCCGGGGTGAGGAAGCGGAGGCGCAGCGCGCAGATGCCTGCCACGCAGCCTGTTCCACACACTGGCCACCTCTACACGACGCACGGCATGGACACGAGCACGGCGGCAGGGTGGCTTGAGGCTCGTGGTGGACCGGATCCAGCAAGGGGAAGGTCTAATCCGTCGGCTTGGAGAGGGAGGTGTGGAGGAGCACGCGGGATAGAGGGCGAAGGAGGATGGAAGCGGAATGCCGAGGTCGGGCTGTGGACTCGGAGTGGAGGAGCCACGGAGAGGCCCGGGAGCCACCACGGCAGCCACGAGAACGAGATGGGCCTAGCCATGCTCAGCGGTCGTCAGCCGACTTCGTGTTTCTCTGCTGATGATCCCTGACCACATGCTTCCCGGGGTCGGCTACATGCTATTATCTCAGTTTGCTTGGTAGTTTCATTCTTGCTTAAGATTAGACCTAGCCGTGTAGATGCAGATGGACATTGGAGGTACAGTGTTAGCACTAATGACTTGGATAAAAATATTTTTGTATGCACTCCGAGTGGGTCAGTCTATATACACTTAAATTTTCACATTCAGTTTCCTTCAGTTAGACGACAACAAGGAGATAATGCAATCCTTTTTTCTGAAAAAATATCATAAGGGACATCTTTTGGAAGAATGATGAGCCATGTTGGCCGTAGTTGGAGTGAAAGAATTACAACTTTTTTGTGCCAAATAATCAAATATAGCACTGGTTCAGAAAAAAAACCGAAACCATGAGAAATGTTGTTGTTGGATGTCAGTGTGCATCATATATCCTCTTGGCCATGCCGGTCATAACAGCAACAACTTTCTTCAGGCTGGTGATGCTCATATTGTCAATCATTCTCACTGTGGTGCCTGAGACAAAAACTCCTAAGGCAGTTTGGTAATTTATGATGTTATTACACCGAAGCACATGTAATGACAGACCCGGTAAAGAAGAATAGAACGTAAGTGTCTGCCATATTTTTTTCCTGATGCAATGCATGGGCCCTTATGCTAGTATATATAATGTGGTAGAAGGGAAAACATAAATTGGACACAAAATTACTTTTATAAGAGACCTGCGTTTTATACCCCACAGTAGGCATACTAACAAGTTCACACACAAAAACAACTAAAAAGGTAAACATTCATATCAAACTCAGGTTCACAGGACACGTTCATATTTATAGCCAACATTCACTATGAACAACTCAAAAGATTCATATATACACAAGCTCAGCATATCTATGCATCCAAATGATTGATAGATCACACGACAATATTCATACATAATTCACAAAAAGATTCAGATATACACATGTTCAGTATGTTTATGCATCCAAATGATTGAGATCACAGCCAATATGATCCATGGACGAACTTTAATTACCTTGGGTACAGACTGGTAAATGGTGTTCAATCAGAGGTACTTGTTGCTAAAATTAGTTCTGGTACGAGTAAACTTTCGAGTACATAAGAGGCAGCACAGACAATCTGAACTTTGCTTGTAGGTTTATCCTCAAATAGTGGCCTCGTGCTGAGGGAGGTTTGAGAAACTTGGCCACTACTTTCATCCAACTAGTTTACTGGCTCATCTTGGTCCTGCATCTCGCCAAAATTCTACATTGCAGACGGGAAAGGAGGCGATTGAGAAAATGAACCACCCAAATTTTTTGTGCAGTTCAACTGAAATGGAGCATCCTTGGCGTGCAGAATGATTAAGTGCCAGGTGAATATACGCGTCAACCAACTTGTCTGCAATCTTTAGACTCCATGCCATATAGTTCGCTACCATATGTGCCGATAACCAAAAGGCACAAGTTGGGACCAAAGACTGGACTGCGTTTTTCTGGGCTATGCACCAAGCAATATTTTTGGCGTTCACTCTCCTAATACTTGGAGTTTGACAATTGGTTGACGCTGGTTGATACTTGAATGAATATAGGCACTTCTTGTCAAAATCAATGCTTGTCTGAGTGAACTTTGGAGTACATAGCAGCAGCATAAGTACCTGTCCATCTGATCATTTTGTGCAGTTCTACTGAAATCACCCGATGTAATGATTTGCCTGCGAGTTCAGGCTCCAAATTACTCCTTTATGAAATTGGCAAACAGTAGCACAATACCAAATTACCAAAACATATGACAAGCACAATAATCAGGATAAAGACCAGTACCAACCTGTGTGAGGTAGCATATAAATTACTATTTCCTTTGACTGGAAGCCGAGATAAGCCAAGCGACTGATAGCAAAGGAAGGAAGCAAGCGGAGATTAGCGACTGACGGGAAAGGACGGAAGCTATCGAGGCAATGAAGCACCCAAAGTTTTTGTGCAGTTCCACCAAAATCGAGCATCTCTGTTGGCACATATATTGAGAGAGTGAGATTACTGTAATAGTGGGACTAGTTGATGAAACATACACTAACAAATAGAAGCACCCTCATTATCTTAATGGGTAAAGTTAGCAACATAGTAGTCTTGCTTAAAGCGAGGTATTAGTTTATTTAATCAGTGCCAATTAGCTCAACTCAACACTCAAAGCATTGCCATTTATCATAGGTTGCAAAACTTTAATGTGCAAAGATAAAGGAGTTTCTCATGACAGTAGCACGATACAAATAGAGATGACAGCAAACTAATATGGATGAAGGCCTTAGGCCCGTACCAACCTGAGAAAAAAAGCTTATTCATGTAGTCCCATAAGAGATGATAAAGCACTCACTGGAATCACACAATAGTATATATTTTTGTGCACTTCAAATGTATGGTTGAAATCACTCTTGTTTACCAGTGCTGAGATTATATCGAAAGATTATCAAGAACTTCCAGCAGAGTTAAAGCACTGGTTGGGATACAGTTCATTGTATTGTCTTGTGTAGTTCCACTAAAATGTATGATTGGCACAACATGATCCCTGTTTGCACAAGTAGGAACAAGGTGAAACCTTCATTAGCTTAGTGAGAAAGGATAGAAAGACATTAGCATATTACTGAAACAGTAGCATCAAATTCATGATAGACAGTACGCAAAACATTGCCTCATTGAACCAATGGCAATAAATTGACATGCAAAACAATAGCACTATTATGTCATGACACTAATAATATTCCCTCCCTGCTCCACCACATGATTCACCTCCATAGACAAACATACACATGTACATGATTCAGCATAGGGTTCTACTAAAGATTTGTTTAACTCCAACAAGAAAATTAGGCAGTAATAAATTAATGGTACTTAAGTACTCCTAATTAATTAAGTGAGACATTAGAAGTGGAAGGGCTCCCTGGAGGATCGTCTCACATGTAAGGTAGTCGTTACCAGAGCCCTTGAATGGCCTCGACTGAGGCCTCTGGCTTCAGCAAGATCGCCTTGGCACTATTTATTCTTCTTCTTCTTCCTCCTCATGCTCTGTTTCTCTTTCTCGTCACCAGTTGGTGAAACCAAGTACATGATTGGCCTTCTAATTCAGAATTGGTTTTGTCAGTGAGGGAGTACAAGTGTACTAGTAAAAAACAACATTATTTTCTCATGGCAGTCGGAAAATAGAGATGAACACATGCATTAAATATCATTCTTACCTAAAGGAAGGTTATGGCGCAAATATGGATGATGAGGATTGGAACACAGATCTCCCTTTGTGCAGTTCCACCAAAATGAACCAACTGTTCCATTCTGACATTCCAGCTAAACAACACAAAAGTCACTTCTTTTAAGAAGAGTTTTGTGCAGTGCACCAAAAGATCACAACAGCAACCAGGTGAATTGGATATCCCTGTTTGCACAAAAAGGCACAGAGGAAACAGTCAGAGTCTCAAACAATTACAGGAAAAAACATTTGGCTAAACTTGTCATGGCTTATAACAGTGGCATGGCTTCATTTTTACCAGGGACATTAGATTAAGAACATTGGGTGCACCAGCAGTCCAACACCATGTACGTAAACAGGGGCATAAAGTGGTGATTCATAGTTTGTTGCCCCGAGAAAGAAACATCCAAGAAACATATCTGGGTTAGTCCCATTTTTGTTCACTCTAGCCATCTACTCCTATGTGTGGATAGCAAATCTAGTCCTGGTCATACCACTGTGTATAGCGTTACCCCTATATTTCCCTTTTCGACCAAGAGACCGGTTGGATGACCAGTCTGTACTACTTTCACCCCCTTTCCGTCCTGTTTGTACCAAGTCCGATGTGCATAATAAATTCCCCCACCCCCACTTTATTTCTTGTTTGAACCAAGTACTAAAAGATTCGACTCCATGAAGTAGCTTTACCTCTAACAATAGAAGAAAAAATATGTGATGTTGGACCATCCGATCGAGAGGGGCTGAGAGGTAGAAAATGATGCACATGCAGCGACGTAGCGAGCTGGGGAAGTAGAGCTAAGGCGGTTTCAAACGAAGATATACCTGAAGGTCATCGGGATGTGGATAGGTGGGCGGCGGGAGGCCAGATCCGCCCACAGGCAACGACGAAGGGATCGGAGGACCTCCCGCGCCGGCGCTCGGCCAGAGATAACGGTGCGGCCAGCAGTGGGTCTCCTCCCTCGTTGTCGACGACGGCCTAAACGCTGCCCCTCCTCCCCTTCACTAGCGGAGGGGGATACGTCCGGATCTGTAACCAGCGGTGAGGATAGAAAGCCATTGTTTTTTGAAGGGAGAAAGACAATGTTACTACCCCTATCTTGTTTAGATCTAGAGTGGATGAGAATGTGTGAATAGAGCAACCCTAGCAAGCAAGCGCGGAGGCTCTGGCCTATATATACGTAGTGGGGTAGTTTTCCTTTTTCACTCCATCAAAACAATCGTTTAAAATTGTGTAGTACTACATGCCAGGTCACGTTTTTTTAGTTGTTGATTGTTTTTTGAGATAGCTACCCGCTTGTTCCAAGTGGTGTTACGGTGTGTCAGGTCGCACTTCGTATCGTTCAAGTTTGGTACTACAAGTCCCTCCATTAAATGAACAACCACCCCCTCGTAAAAATTGTGAACAAGCCCACGGCTAAAATTAGCGGAAACGTGGGTTGCCCCAACATGCATTATTATTTATATTTTCTACTCCCTCTGTTCCTAAATATAAGTCTTTTTTATTAGCCACACCTAAGACAAGAATTTTTTATTAGCAGTGAACCCCACATGTCATAGACACAAAAATTGTGGCAAGATTCCCTTAGGCAAGCCAAAGTGTGTCTAACAATTTGAGCAACTCAGGTTAGGCAAGTGTGGGAAAAATAATTTGGCAACATAAGACAAACATAGTCACGATCCAAACAGCCCCGTAATTTTTTGTGACATGCATGAAAATTTGGTTAGTTAAATTTATATTCAAAAATTTGGCGAGGTGCATCAAATCTACACATGCAAGTATCAAAAGGAAAGTCACGGCATGCATGCATGCGTTGTACTCCCTCCGTTTCCAAATATAAGTCTTTTTAGAATTGCAACAAGTGACTACGTACGAAGCAGAATATGTCTACTCCTACATACGAAGTAGCCCATTTGAAATGTGTAAAAAGACTTATATCGAGTGCAGTTCTTTGATGTGTCGCGTCAACTCGTACAAGACCGAGAAATTTGATTACTACAACGCCCTCTCCCTCGCGGACTGAGCTCCGGTGCCTTAACTGCACCTGCCTTTTGCTGCATGACAAGAGGGCCAACCACCTGTTGGGCCCACCTGTCATAGACACAAAGGCAGGAGCAGTAAGTAGAAGCTTTTGCTACATGCTATCCCTCCCGCACGAGGTGGACGACATGCAACAGTGGATTCGATACTGTAGAAGTAGGAGTAACATCATTGTTCGTCTTCTCGAAGAGACGAAGAGCCAAGCGCAACCCGAACATGGCAGTTGCGAACGCTCGCGTGGTGCAGTTCCTTGGAGTACTAGCCAGGCTCTTGCATGAGACAAAATTGCTATTGTTTAACAATTAAACTCCATTATCCATTGGTTGATACTCATTCTGCATAGGTCCATGCGCTTAGCACCGTTTCCTCCTGGGGTCACCAATGTTTATTTGCTAATTAATAGCATTGCATGCAATGAACTAGCCATTGCAAGTCATTAAAAGCATGCACACCTCTCATCTCTTATTGGTTGATATGTCAAGAAACAAGAAACAAGGTAGAAGTTAATGCACCGCACCTAAGTGTTTTGGGACTATTTGGTTTTCGTAAGATGACATACACACCTAGACGAAGGGAGTAGTATAGCCCTGTAAACCAGAGAGGAGTATCAACCAGTGATTTCAACAAGTGACTAGACTACCCCATGTGCAGTACTCCCTCCCTTCCGGTTTATAGGGCTCAAATCTCAAATCTCATGAACCAAGGCATTTTGCGATTGGAGGAATGTATCTCATACTTTACAAAACTACCCTAATTAAACTCATGCATTAATTACGTAGTTCTCTCGTTTTCCACTCTGCCTTGGTCGCGGTGCACAATATTGAGCACTCCTATATGACTAGCCGCTCTATCTACATGCGGGACATTTCAAAGCATCCGGGCCCGTGTGCCATCCACCAAATCATAGCGAGGTGTTACAGTCGAGACTCACCTGTAACCCCGGTGTGGCCGTCATGACCCGTCATATCACAAAACCCACACCTTTACCAGCAGTGGTAAGGTGGCCTCCAAGTTGGACTGGACGAAGCAACCATCATTTCACTAGAACGCTCGTTCAAGCCCTTTCTTCCCTTTCTTGAAGAAAACCTCACTCCAGGCTACTCACTTCTGCCATTTTTCTTTTGTACCGACGAAGGAAAGGTGGGCGAATCAGTTATGCTGCTATATTTTCACTCCAAGAATCTTCTTTTTGCGAAGCACCGACCTATTCTCACATCCTATTCTTTTTCCGTTTTCATTGCGATTGTGGTTTCCTTTCGATTGCTTTTTGTTTGTCAGTTCATTGATGGATCCTGGAGCACTAGGCAAAGAGTTGTGGGCGGACAACCCACTGGAGACAGCGATCTCCAGGAAGCGAGCACCGACCAACTATTTGACCATGTTGGCGGGCCAACCCATGGAGACGAAGAACTCCAAGAAACAAGCACTGGCCAAAGAGTTGAGGACGTTGGCAGACGAACTCCTCAAAGGAAGTTGGAAGAACAGCAAGGGCCCCACCGTGCCTACTCCAGGAACTCTAATTGCCACATATGTGAGGCTCAAGACCGAGTTTGAGGAGATAGTCACCGTTGAGAAGCAGTATTCCCCTGGCAAGGTGATGGCCCCCATCGAGGACGAGGAGATGGCCCCCGGAGGGATGAGATCCCCTGGTGAGCTGCACAAGGTAAAAAATAATGGCTTATTACCATAGTTGTGGTTTTTGATTATTTGCAATGTGCTTGCTAATATGTTAGGGTTGTGCAGGTGCCGGTGGACGTCCTTGATGATTTCGATGTCGTGGCCCGTCCTGTTGGCATCGCCCCGGAGATCGATTCTGATGCCACTGTCCATCCTGTGGACATCACCCCAGAGATCGATTCTGATGTCACGGTCAGTCCTGTGGACATCGCCCCAGAAATCGATTCCCATGCCGCTGTCCATGCTGTGGTCATTGCCCAAGAGATCGATGACAAGAAATAGTTGGTCGCGCTAATCCTTTAGGGTAGTTTGCATTGCCCTGTGTTTAATTACCAGAACGATGCGTGTTATCAAACCATCTTAGGGTAGTGCACTATCTTGTGTGGGCGGATCTTGCTACTTTTGTTTGATAGTGAATCATGCGATGAATCATGTGAACCCTCTCCGAGTTATGGAAACGGATGTATCCTCACCAGCTTTTGATGTAATATATGGCATGCTTAGATGTAAGTTTGAACTGTTTATCATATCAGCAGGGCTTGTTTGATGATTCTTGGTGTTAGTAGGCTAGCTACTGTGCGAGCTATAGTACTTGCAAAACATGCACCAAAGAGAAACGTTGGGGCTGATGAGCTCGTGGTACGCTTATACTTATCCCTTGTCGATCGACCAATAGCCCTAGCTCCTAAAATTGTAGGGTTGGCAATCGATCAGACATTAGTCGACATACATTCAGGCCTCATTTGGTTCATAGGGTAGGAAAATCGTAGCAAAAGTACAGAGAACGTGCAACACAAAATCATAGCAGTGCAGAGACGTACTCCCTCCGTTCCAAAATAGATGACCTAGGCGGGCTAGTTTGGCCTAGTGGGTTTCGGTGATATGATGTGGTACAGTGTCGTCCAGTCTTCGCGTGTGGTAGCAGTATTGCAGGTACAGTAAGTTTTCTTGAAGAAGCATAATTCAACGAAGTCATCATGGTTCCTTCGTCCGAACAACTTATAGTGGGAAAGGTTGGGCCTGCGATACTACCGGGGTAGACCAGGATAATTTTGTGCATGGCAGGTGGACCAGGATGGTCGACGTCCCACATGTCGGCGAATGAAAGTATTCTTTCCGATATAGAGGACGAGCAACGAGTATTCATTGTTTATTTTTGATGAAAGCTATTGTCTCCACTGTTACGATGGAGTGTGAAACACGGCAGCCCAGTGAACTTGGCATGTGCACCACTCCCTCCTTCCTCATGTAATGCCCAGGTTACAGCTTTTTCTCACTTTCTCTCTATCTATTTCCTCTCAAACGTTTTTTACCTTTCTTTTTTTAAGACACAATTGTTTTTATGCCTTTTTTTAGAATTAATTTTTTATACCTAGGAGCACGTGTAGAGACGGGCTTTTGCAGAGCCCACTCCTTGACTTTGTCAATGCCTCTCTCTCCTCCACATAAGGAGTACTACTTGCTATGCATGCATGCGGCGGGCAGGTGGCGTCTTGAGGGGCCAGGGCGGTGAGAGCGGGCTCCGGAAGCGCTCCAGACTCCAGCATGGCCCACCTCACATTATCACCATATATTTCTTGGAGTCCGTGCGCGGCGGGCGGGCAATCTCTTCACCCTCCCCCGTTTCTCTCGTCTCAGCCGACGCCCGCCAAGCGATTAGATTTCAGCTATCGACGGTTTATTCAATTATGGTCCCACATGTCAGTGAAATTGCAAGACAACGCGTGTCCCCTCTGGTGAGCGGCGTGCGAGCCGGACTGTCGGGGTTGCGACGCGTACGAGTCGTAAGTGTGCCGCCTTTTCCTTTAGAACTTGCGAAGCGTAACATTTTCGTGTGATTGATCGATAGAAATCCAGAACAAAATGACGAGGGCGGTGCTTTCCCGCTCGTTAGGCGGGCTAGTTCGAGTGATATGACGTGCTATAGTGCCGTGCACTTGCTCCATTTTTATGTAAGCAAGAGTTTACACTCTTACGCAGGAGGAGTGCGAAACACCGCGGATCTGATTTTGATCGAGGGATAATTGTTCCCTACCAAATAATGGAGGATTGTTAGCGATTATAGCATGATAGTTAGGGCATCTCCAGCGCTGGCCCACAAATTTACACCGGCATCTATCCGAGGACACTGATGGATGCCATCCGATGCTGCCTACATACCTTTCGACAACTATATGAACTAACATGACGAAATTCATGCAAACAAAGCAAATTTCAAATTAACCGGGTAAAATTCATTACATTTCGAAAACTTTTCCTACAAACTGGACGAAATTCATTAGATATTTCGCACAAACCGTACTAAAACCTACTGCAAACCTAATCTAGACGATCGCCGGTGCCCGACCACCATGTCCGGCCATGAACCGGAGAAAGCCGGCCATTGCCTTTGCCTCCTCCTCATCCACCTCGATAACCTCCTCCTCCGGAGCACAAGGTTATGAAGATTTCCGCCTCCACGTCGCGATCAAGTGACTAATCGGTCGCCGATGTTTACCCCACCAAGATTGGCATCGACTGTGTGGAGTAGCGGTGGCCTTCCCGGGACCAGAGCGGCGGCGACCTACCGTGTACTACTCTTCCTTGCTGCCGGTTGTGCCCGCGCACGCGCGCCGGCTTCGTGGTCGTGGAGGCGGAGGGCAGCCGGGGGGGGGGGTGGCGGCAATCTCCTTCGTTTGCTCCTGCGACAGTACGTCGAAGAGAGCTTTGTAGCGCGCTTGGAGCAGAGCCGCTGATGTCCCTCGTCTGCTCCTGGGACAGTACGTCCAAGAGAGCTTCAGTGTGACAGGAGGCCATGGTTGAAGTGGTACCGACAGAAGGAAGGGACCGGAGGAGAATAAGTGTGGGTGTTTGGCTATGACTGGGAGCTGGGTCTCAAGTTAATATAGCGGGCGAATGGCAATGAGCCGCGGCAGACGAATGGACAACTGGCGCCGGTGTAGGTTCGTCGGGCGTGAATGCGGACGCTGCTTCAGTGACTTAACTGCAGATGCATTTGGGTTAATGACATGTGGGCCCAATGGGCATCTGGCCCGCATGTCAGTGACACACCAATTGCACCTGCAATTAAGTCCGGTGAATGCGGCATTGACATTCTGGAGAGACAGTGACCGTTTCAAGCGGGAAGCGCGCGCTAGCGATGCAAGGGGTTTCGGTGTGCAGTGGCACTAAGATCGGTCGCTCACAATAGTACATACTCCGTACCATACTACCTTAGTACCCTCTCTAGCTTAGGCTGTTTTATAGATTGTCGTTGTGATGGACGATATACATGAGCAAGGCGGTCCGAGTATGATTGTTGGTGTTAAGCCAGGTGAATACATGCTCGGCGTTCGCGTAGGCCTCCATCAAACGTCTAAATAGTAATGTCGGGCACCGCCGGGGCGCGCAGGTGATGGGCTCACCGTTTGCGTTGCGCCATGAGCATGACTTTGATTTAGAGGGCGACGTGCATGCATTAGCATGCTTTGACAGCGTGAGCATGAGTGTCTGACGCGAAGTATTTCAATTTCATTTGGCTGACGAGGGTGCATTGCAGCGACGAGTCCATGGTTTGATTCCCCACAGACACATAATTTTGGTTTTTACAGTATTTCTTTCTCCATTGACAGGTAGGCCCGCATAGATAGATAAAGAACACGAGCTGATGAGGCGCATGCGGACTGTTTGACTGGTCAACCAGACAAATACGGAGCTATACGCTGAGCCAGTGACCGTATAATCACCATATCTCGTATACAATGATCAAAGTGAGCTATCAAGACAAGTTCGATGACCGCCAATGCATTTTACTCGGTAATAAATCACCAGGATTGAAGGGGAATCCAAATTTGCTTCATCTTCTGTCCTTGAGATCTTGACAAACCAATGCACTATACGATTGTCCGGCCACTCCACCCCAGAGCTCTCACCAAGCGCCGTTCATGCCACCGCATCGCACACTAATCGGTAAGGCAGCGATGGCATCCCGTCGCACCGAGTTCCTCACCGCCCACGACCGCACACAAAATGGTAGGGAAGCGATGGCATCCCACCGTGCCGAGTTCATCGCCGCTCGCGACCTCACAACTATGTGGGAGGAATTTGAAGATGCCAAGGCCAAATGGGCAGTAGAGCAAGAGGCGGCTAAAGCCGCACAAAGGGAGCGGAAAAGTCAGAAAGCACTCAAGAAAAGATAGGCCCATCGCCGCAAAAACGAAAAGGACGCACGCGCTGTAGCAGAGAGGTCGGTAGAGATCCAAGCACGGTGGGGTGTCGCCGACAAATCCGGGAAGGAGAACGATGGCGCCTGGCCAGCATGTGAGAAGTAGTAGTACTAGTAGTTAGTGTGTGTGTCTGTGTCTGAGTACGAGCATGTACCAATACTACTAGTTACTACTGTAGTTTTTAGGGCAAATTACCAGTACATTAGCCTAGACTAAATGGAAAAATTCTTATCCTAAGCATCAAATGGCATCTCTTTCTCTATAGGAATTGAGATGCATGTCATCTCACTTCCTATGATTTTCATATTCCTATCCTATGAATGAAAGGAGGCCTCTGTTGGAGTAACTACTGTAGCTAGCAGTACTGTTGGTACAGTAGTTTTCTTCAAGAAGCGGAATTCAACGAAGTCATGATGGTTCCTTCGTCCGAGCAACTTCAAAGTGGGAAGTGGGCTTGTGATTTGATGGCTCATTAGTCATTGTTACTGCGGCGCGATGACCTGGGTGACTCTCCCTTGGAGTTCTGCGTGCATGGCAAGTGGACCAGGATGGTCGACGTCCCACATGTTGGAGAACGGAAGTATTCTTTCCGATATTGAGGAGCAAGGAAACCACGTGGTATAGTATCACTGCTGATTGGTTCACAAAAAAAATAGTATCACTACCGATTTATAATTATTTTTTATTTCTGATGAATGCTAGCGTTTCAACTCTTACGACGAAGGGTGCCAAACATGGCACGTGCTGGATGTCCCACACGTCAGCGAAAGGAGTGGGACATGAACAGTGTGGTAGAGCCCAGTGTAAAAAAATAGCGTGGTAGAGCGTCTCCACTTCTTCCACTTCTGGATCAGAGACCACACATAGTAGTACTTAGTGGTATGAACGATACAAAGTGTGACCTGGAGAGAAAGACACGTCTAGTTGGAAGGTCTCGGGGCATACACGTAAACAAATATAAAAGTTAATATGTGCCTCCAACTAATATAGTAGTAGTAGAGTACTTAGGCACGTACTCCATAACATCACCGTGCATTGCACGTACAACGTTTAGTGGTAGTACGTAGTAAGATACAAATGCCGCCCAAGAGTTCCCTTCTCGACCTACTTTTGGGTGTTTGGTAGAGTGTATGGAGGGTGCATGAGTCCACACTAGTTTAGCACAAATACACTAGAAGCATGCATGAAGAGGGGTGTTGAGTTGAGCATGCATGAAGAGGGAACAACTATGCTGAGACGAGAATGCAACCAAACACACCCTATATGCCACGCATGTTCATACCATTTGTGCCTTTCTACTTCACTTACTGTGCTACATTACTCAGGTTTGCACGTCCACTCCTGGGTACATGTCTGTCTCATAGTTCCAGTCACACATGTTCTTCATATAGATGGAATGATCCTTGCATAAGACATGCACCTTGATGCTAGATGTCTCGCGTGTTGGCAAAAGGATGAACAAAGCTCATGTAAAAAAATAGAGTGGAAGAACATAGATTCCGGACGACCGAGAAGGAGCAAGGAATCTCGTGGTGGAGCGTCTGCACTCATATTATTTAATATTATTCAGCGATATAAAATTAACCAATCATCTCCAAAGTGGACTGGAAGAGTACGAAACACGGCAGCCTAGTGTAGTTACATCATACTAGTACATGGCTAACCCACGCTATCACCATATTTCTTGGCTTCCGTTCGACACCTATCTCTAGTAATCCAGCAGCCCGTATCGCTTCTCCCTCCTCGTCTCTATCAAAGTGCGGCGGGCTGGCGTTTCTGCCGTCTATTGAGGTCGGTTAACTATCACATGTTAGCGACATGCCAAGAGCATTCTAAAAAAAATTCCTTTCATGTTCCGTTTTCAAAAAGAAAAAAATACTTTCACGTACGAATTTGCCTGTATGCTTTGAGCAACTTGCATGTCCTATATTGCTCCTGTTTGATACTCTAACTTAGCTAGAGGTTAGACTAACTCATGACTAACCCTGAACTAACTGTAGCCAAAGAGGTGTTTGGGTGACAAGGTTAGATTGACAACAAATGCACTTCATGGAGAGAGAAAAGTGATTTTTCAGTGGTCCCATGAGAACTATCTCCAGTTAGCACCTCTTGGGTGGGATAGTTTTTTTGGTGGGTTCGATGCAACTTGCTACAATTTAAACCCTCATACTTGGATACTCTAGGGCTATTTGAACCCCAACTAGCTCAAACTAACTCTAACCCATGGATCCAAACAGGGCCTATGGCCAGCCTCGACGTGAAGCAGTCGCGTGCACCGGGAAGTGGCGCTCTCTCGGCCGTCGCGCCACTTCAAAGCCGGCGCCAGTGAGAGGTCGCCTCTGCTCTTGCCGGGCATTAATGCAGCACTGACACTCCAGGGCGACGCTGACTGTTTCATGCGGGAAGCGCGCGCTGGCAAGGGAGTATAGGTTTTGAACCGTTTTAGGTGTAGTACTGGTAGTTTGCAAAACTACTCAATTATTGCACTCAGTTTCCAAAGAAATTGTGGTAAAAAAACGTTACTCCACAGCCCGCTTCCCTTCTCCTTCCTCTTCCACCGCCCACGCACATCCACGGGAAGCGACCGGTCAACCCTTATATAGGAGTGCTAGCACAAAAAGATGCTGCATGACCACTAAAATTTCCATATTAAAGCGCCGCTCCGGTGGGAGTATGGTGTATGTTGTTACCTTCGGTCGGCCCATGGCTACCGTGCGACGGTGACCAGAGAAGAGGCGGCGGGAGGGGAATGAATGCATCTACTATTTGGGTTCGCCTTCCGGCTTAAATAAATGCGCAGCATCACGTGTACTCGCGGGTGCACAAATTGTAACATACGTGTCTGCTTAAGTGGGCGTCACGTAACTGGTGTGTGTGTGAGAGAGAGATTCTGAGAGACAGAGTGCATGTGTGCGACTCTACTCTTCGGACATGTACTCAACCTTTTGCATCGGGATATAAGTATAATGGTATTTACTTTAGCTAGTGATTTACGTGGCCATGTTAACGTGGTTGTGTCAAAAAAATGTCACTTCCTGCTCGTGATTTGCATTATATAATTACAAGCAAGATTCTCGTGCATTGCAGGGAACATCAATATGCATTTTTTTTAGAAAACACCTGTTGTGATTGACCCATGCAGGAGTAATCCCATGTGTAAAAACTAATGATATCTCGAGAATTTTATCGGAAAACTGGTATCTCGAGAATGTCATCGAAAAATGAAAGACGAGAGATAAGGCGAGGAGGAGTGGAGCGTGGTGGTGACTGGTGGTCGGAATGGGCGGAGGCATGGGCATGGACGGCGCCGGCAGGCGGCAGCGGCCACCATGCATGTTAGATTGGTCCAGAGACTTATTCCTTTTTTAATTGCTGAGCAATGAGGTTGCGGGAGATAATGATGTGGAGAGAGGTGCAGGTATCTTTTGTAAAATTATCATAGTTTGCTTTCTATCCTCAGATATAGGTCATACGGTCTGTATTACAAGATGGCAGGCACACCATCACCGCCAACTCGTTTTTTATAAGGGTACAGATGATAGGTTTGCTGACAACTAAAGTAAAGTGGAATTTGTCCATGTTATGCAAGTAAATAAATGTGATTGTTTATCATATGGGTAAGGTTGGATGAAGGGTGGTAGGAACAAATGCTCCACCTAGAGCATGTGTGTGTGAGATGGAGTCTTAGTGTGTGTGTGTGTGAGAGAGAGAGATGGACTCTTAGTTTGTGTGTGTGTGTGTGAGAGAGAGACGGAGTCTTAGTGTGTGTGGGGGGGGTGCGTGCATGCGTGTGTGTGTATGTGTGTGTT
>NC_041392.1:317635323-317671979 GCF_002162155.2 Triticum dicoccoides | reverse complement strand
TTTACCCATCCAGGCGGAAGTTATGTGCACAAAAGAGGAGAATGATTCGATGTGGCATTAGGATTGAGGGTAATTAACTACGTATGGAGACATAGAGACCTTGAACGTGCATGCATGAGAGGTATACATGTATGCATGGGATGTGTGTGTGCGCATGCGCGCATGATCGAGATAAAAGAAAGAAGACATAAGTCATAAGATCAACGACATGGGAGAGACGGATCGGTATGACAATATGCATGCATGTGAGAATGCAGGGAAGAAGGCCCGACAATTGAGCATGTGTTTTTGTCTTTAAGAGATAGTGGCCTGGGCTGGAGCATGCATCTATGGCGAGCAGTGGGAGTGAGGCGCAACGATTGTGCAAAAGAGACCAACCTATAAGTGCATATGTATGGAGAGACATATATAGTGTGGGTGATAGGAAGCAAGACTCCGTGCGAGAAAGAAATGTTGATGGGGAAACTACAGATAGATACAGAGATGGAGATGCTATCTAGAGGGACATCCGCTAGTTTGGGTGTTTGAGATGACCGTCGGGTGGTTCAAAGGGTGAAGTTATATATGTGTGTGAGAGGGCACTTGACTGCATGTAGAGAGAAACATATGTAGTGTGCGTGATAGGAATCAAGAGTGAGAGCGAGAAAGAAGGTTGATGGAGAAACAGATAAATAGAAAGATAAAGATGCTAGCTAGTGTGTGTTAGAGATAGGAGTCGAGTGGATCAGAAGGCTGGGTTATGTGTGTGGGTGTGAGAGAGATAGAGAGAGGGTGCATGTGAGTCACATACAAACAGATATCAGAGAGAAATGAGATCCAGAGAGACGGAGTTTTGTGTCTGCGAGAGAGAAAGATATTTCAGAAGAGAGTGATAGCTAGAGAGACATACGAGGGAACGCAAGATATCTCTAGGGAGAGAGGGTGTGTGTGAGCGACATACAAGAGAACAATGGAGAAATATGAGACCCTGGGAGACAGAGTTTTTGTTTGTGTGTGAGAAAGAGATATTGAAGAGGAAGAGTCGTAGGTTCTCATATCTAAGGAGCGAAAGACATCTCTGTATGAGGGGTGTGCGAGTGCCACACATGGGAATAGTAGAGAGAAATGAGACCCCGGGAGACAAAGTTTTGTGTTTGTGTGAGAGAAAGAGATTCCACATGGAGAATCATAGTTAGAGACACATAGCAGGGAGCGAGATATACTTAGAGAGAGATAGAGTGATGAAGGTCGAGGGAGAGAGTACCGTCAGTGTGTTACGTAGATAAAAGATCATTGTCGACATAGAGGTAGCACGAGAGATACCTGAGAGACGATGAACGCGTA
This sequence comes from Triticum dicoccoides, assembly GCF_002162155.2. Classification (NCBI taxonomy): domain Eukaryota; kingdom Viridiplantae; phylum Streptophyta; class Magnoliopsida; order Poales; family Poaceae; genus Triticum; species Triticum dicoccoides. The sequence continues at coordinate 317,670,656 of NC_041392.1, read as the reverse complement.
TAGGTCCAGAGAGATAGTCCTATATAAGCATGAGTGATAGCTATATGAGACGAATATCTGGATTAAAGGGGATTCAAATATTTAAACTGGAGATCACGACATCGATAATATCATAACGCAAATTGGTGTATCAAACATGCATATTCACACGTGTAATGTTATATAGTTTATCAATATTGGTGATCCATAGATTCTTCAATTACAAACAATGCATGGTTTATATGCAATTAATGTCTAAACGGGATTACACTATATGTTGTGTGTGTGAAACACGTTATACATGTTTGAGAAGTAAAAAAACCGCATGAAACACACATTAATTGGAGACAGTTAGCGAGGAATGCATACATTGGATTTCAACATAAAGTGGTTTCAAATATTTGAAAATCCAAATTGATGGATACAACCTTATGAATCTGAGATCATGCCATTTGTAAACCATATTTATGTATAAATGGTGTTGTGATTTTGAAAGTATATATAAAAAAATGATGTATATAGAATGTAATTCCAATTGAAAATGGATCCTGCCCGAAAAAAATAGAATACAAACGGGATTTGAATTGAGTTGGCACGGTAAACGTGCACTCTGCAAAATTTGAACGAAGCAGGGAAAGTCGCAGTAACCGCCCGAAACCAAAATCTGCGAGATGGAAATCACTACTGCCTATCCCTGCCACGCAAAGCCTATCTGCTGGATTTCTATAGGTTTCGATAGGGGTAGGTTTGTAATTTCATCCAAACATGATGTAACCGCCTCTCACCCGGATTCATACATGGTGGGCGCCAAAACACAGTGTGTCCTCGGCCGAAATCGACTCCCTCCCAGATTCATATTCATACATGGTGGGCGCCAAAAACAAACTCTCGTCGGCAAATATTCGGTGTATGCGAGATTACCGTCCTATCCCCAACCGACTAATGTTGCTGTGATGTAGTAGAAATTTGAAACGGGGGCTAAGTTTGTAAATTTCCTCGCATTTGAGACAACCGCGCCCTGAATACATGGTTCCCCCTTCCTCTCTACCTCCCTTTTCCCCATTCGTACTATGTGGGCGCCAAAACACCCTCTCCACCCCACCCTCCTCCGTCCGCCGCCGTCCGCCACCCCATCCACCATCGTCCTCCTCCACCATGACGGAGCTGATACCCTGACGCCGCCGTCCATTACAAGAGATTGACCTCTCTCATCCACGGCTTCGGACCGGGATCCTTGCATCCCGTCCTCTCGCTTCATCCCCGCCGTCGTCCACCTTGCCGGCGCCGCTCCTACGACCGTCTCATCCACCGCGCCCCGCCGCCACCGTCTACCCTCCTAGATCTGCTTCCACGCTGCCGACAGCCATCGCTACCGCAACACCGTCAAATTCTTAGCAGATGCGTATACGGCGCCGCACCAGAGGCGGTACTCTTTTGTATCTGCTCAACTTATTCATCGCAGCAAGAAAATAGATCACCACTGCTTTACTCCGATTTCTTGTCTTGGTTGCGAAGTTGCCTTTGTCCGGTTTGCACCTTCAGATACGCCATGGCATGCTCAACACTATACTCCCAATGCTTATGGTTTCCCCTTTTATATTCCACACTAGTTAAATCACAGTAGACTAAATTTTAAAATTGGGTCAATCGATTTTTCAGAGCTCGCCGGAGTTCGCCGGTATGATCGAAGGGGCTCAGGTGGTTGTGGGGCCTCACCGAACAAAGAAAACTCGATGCGGGTGGGGGTTGGGGCGGGGGTGGGGGTGCCGGAGGAACACAGGCGGTGGGGGCCGGTGGTCCGGCCGGCGGCCCGTGTGGTGTTCTGTATGGGAAGAAACAGAGACGAGGAAGAAGAAGGGTTGATAGACGTAGGATCTTCATCCAACCGCTTGAAATGGTCGAGAGACAGCTAGGAGTTGCATTCTTAATGCGCTCTGGTTCATCATGTGTGGGCACTACGCAACCAACATTTTATTATCCAAAATCTTCTTGCTCTTCTTTACCATGTTCCTCTTCCGTTCTTATTTAATATGTACTCTCTTCGTTCCTAAATACAAGTCTTTGTATAGATTCCACCATGGACTACATATGGAGCAAAATGAGTGAATCTAGACTCTAAAATGTATCTGGATACATCTATATGTGATCCATAGTGGAAATCTCTACCAAGACTTATATTTTGGAACGAAGGGAGTATGATAGTAGTACAGTATGTTCCTTGTACTAAAGATGAGCAGGGACATTTGTAGTGTAGAGGTCTATACGGTCGGTTGTGATGGACACTTTGAGCCTCTTTGATTCGTAGGATCTTGTAAACATAGGAATAGGATTTGTAGTGGCCTGCCCACTTGAATCCTATAAGAATAGTAAGGAAATGTGGGGAGCTGTGTCGCCTTTGAGAGTTACACTGATATTAACAGTACCGCACCTTCACTTGAAGAGAGCTGGTATCCGAAGCCTTTCTAGTCGTACCGGCAATACTAGCACATATATTCCAGCAAGTTCCACTTTGCTGATTTTACTCTGATGCTTAAGGTTTTCCCGTTATATCTACACTATGATCTATGTAGCTACTTTGTGTCGCACTAGCAGTAGTCCACTCTTGAAGCTAAACACTGCAATGACTTACAAAATTGGCACCAAGGCATTGAGTGCCATTCTGGATGCAATGAAACTCATATGCTCCCCACCTGTTGATTCTTGTTCAGAATATGATCCTAATGACTATTCTAACCTCGAGGAGTCAAAGGCAGATGGCCTGTCCTGTTCACCCATCAAGGTGCCTATTCTAATTTGGCAATGTTTTATTGATTGCGGGTATCTTGCATATGTTGTCTTGCATTTCTTCTACTTTGTTGCATCGCCATCTGCTTACTTTACTCATCATATATGTCGAGATGCCATGCCCATCCATTATCAATACATATTCCATCTGTCATCATACCATGTTTTTCCACTCAAATGTTGTTCTTGTGCATCAGACATCAAAAGGGAAGAGGGTGATTGCCGAACCTGAAGGAGCACCAGCAAAGTCCTTGAAAAACGTGGTGGTGCTAGAGAAATCAGACATCACCCCACTTATATTGGTTGTACAACCAGTGACACAAAATGTAGGACCGACTCCAGCAGACTGTACCCATACTTCACTGGCCACACCACTAGCCCACCACACAGGACCTGCATTCCAGCAAAAGGTATACCAATTTCATTTTCCATAGCACCAGCTGTACCACAGAAAAATCCCACTCCAGCAAAAAGTACAGCAAGTCCACCGGCCGAAGACCTACCCCAACTGCAGAGACGGCCAATTCCTGCAGATTGGAACCCCATTCCATTTATTCCCAGTTTAAAAGACAATGCTTTCAATGTTGTTAGGGACTACGTGCATATATTCCCATCATGGGAAGATTATTGTGAAGACAAACACCATTTTCACATCTTCCTGTCCAACTTATGTGTAAGTGCTATTATTCATGGTTATTATTTTCCTGTGTTCTGCTGATTGAACACATCAATGATTTACATTACATTGTTGTAACTAGGCGAGGGTCAATCTGGATAGTCATGACGAGCAAAGCTTGCTTGTGCTTTTCAAGGAAGCATTGCAGCAGTATCGGTGTTACCTGAGGAAATCACACTTTGATGGCAAGTCTATAAACGAATTTACGGTGAAGTCTCCTGTGCTAAATTTAGAAGACATTGAATGGAAAAACCTTGTTATGCACTGGTCTCGTTCCCAGGATGAGGTACTGTCTATGAAATCACATGACAATTTGAACTTCTACTTTTCCGCATGTGCCTTATGGATCTTTTTTGTAGGAAATCTACTCGAAGAAGAATTCCGGTTTGACAAGAACGACAGGATATCGCAAATATGCTGCTTGCTGCTTTGCTCTTGTTAGTACCTGTTGTCCTGTATCATTGTACTTGCATACATACCTGGTTCATTATGTGACAGCAGTATGCATGATAGCTTGCTTATCAATTGTTCGCTCCAAATTATCTGATCTGTATGAATGGTTACATTAGTCTAGAATATATCCAATGCCAATGTTTTTTTAGCTCTGCATTGTTCTTGTAAGTACATGCTGTCTTTTATCAGTGTACTTATAATGACAGGTAGTTGTTCATGTACCATCACTCTGCAGCTTATTTTCCTTTGCCCTCCATTTTCTACACATCAGATCTATATTTACTCTTACCATAAGGTTGGTACTGAAGAAGTTTAGCTGTGCATTGCTTTTGGCTGTACCTTTGCCTGTATCGCTGCACTTACATTTATAGCTACTTGGTTATGTAGCATCACTCTTCATTTTATCTTAAATATTCTCCATTTTTTCGTATATTATCACATCTATATTTACTCTTAACAAAATGTAGAATAAAGGCAATGCTTTTGAAGAAGATTCTGTGGTAAACTTCTTGAATTGCCCCCATCAGCATAGACAAGGCCTTTATAGAGCATGTCTTCACCAATAATGTAAGTTTGTCCATCTCAAGCCTTCAAACTTTGTTGTATATATTTGGTTAGGCATGACTGCAACAGCTGTTTATTTTTGGTGTTTGCATCAAATTGCTTGTTTAAAGTTTATTATGTAGTTCATAAACAAAAGTTTGTCCTTTCTCAATTTAAATTTTCAGTTGTACAACCAAGTTCCTTCTTCATACCATGTAAATTAAACTATACATAGCAAGTGATCTTCTTTTGCACTGCATGTATGCTTCTGTTCTTCATCTGTAATCCAGTGGTGTGCTGAACCTACCCACTACAGCACAATGTCATATTCTGCAATGTCTTAACTATGAACAATGTCAAATCATTCTACTATTATTTAAACCGTCTCTTTATTTGCCAATTTGAAATGGTATAAATTGATAGCACACTAACCATTGATACTTATGAGTTCTTGATCTGTAATCCAGTGGTGTCGTGAAGCTGCCAACTCCTTCACAATGTCATTTCCTGCCATGTCTTGACCTGAACAATACCATATTGTGTTAATGCAATTTTAAACTGTGTCACTTTATTCATCAGTAAGAAATGTGATGAATTGTCAGCACTGATACTTTTATGTGCAAAACCTGTCATCTGTCTGCTTGTTTATCTTTCAGAGTGAGGAAGATATAAGTGCTGAACAAGCACAGTCTCATCATCTTGCTCAGCTGCTTGCGCTGCAGCTCCCTAGCAGGGCTAACCTTTCTTGAACTCTATTGAAGTGCTGTCGGTTTTGTATATTATTTTGTCGGCGTGTTTATTTGCACTGGTGGCGGTCTTTGATGCCTAGTGTATGTAATTTGCTGTCTGCTTGTGCTTTATTATCATAGTGGCGAACTTTGATGCCCAGTGGATGTAATATGCCGTAATTTCTTTATTGTATAGTCTAGGTTTTTTCTTATTCACGATGCTGCAGTTATTTTACTATATATATATATATATATATATATATATATATATATATATATCCTGTCTTCGCACTAAACCGGCCAAACCGTAAAATTATGGTACATAATCGGGCAGTCATGCAATCACGATGTAGGTTGGGCCTGAAACATGCCGAACAGCTCACGGGTCGGCAGCAGCCCGAAATGAACCCCGGCCCATGATTGTGCGAATCAAATCACGGGCTTTTAACAGGCCAAAATTGTCTCGGTCCTTGTTTGGCCCAATCAGATATCGGCTGCGAGCAGGTTGGATGCAAACTGGGCCGTAGTTAGGCCCAACTATATGACGGGCTTTTAACATGCCGAAATTAATATAGGGCCGAAATGTTAAATGGGCCCTTAACAGGCCAAAACTAATATCAGGACGAATTACTAAGTGGGCCTTTAGCAAGTGGGGCCAAAAGCATAGTGTCCAGTTGATGGGCCGAATCTGATATGGGCCATAATTGAGCCTAAAGCGTCTTAAAGGGCCGGATCTGATCTGGGCCGTAATTTGGCCCAGAACGTGGTAGGCTTTTAATGGGCCGGATCTCATATGGGCCACTATTAGGCCCGGAGCGTGGCAGGCCATTAATGGACCGGATCAAATATGGGCCGGCATTTGGCCCAAAACATGGCAGCCAGTTAATGGGCCGGCCTACTAGGGTCCTCAAAATCTTGTGGGCCTACAGCTGGGCCGGCCCATTAATGTTGGTGAAATCTCGGGGGCCTTTAGCTGGGCCGGCCCATTATGATCCACAAGAATCTTGTGGGCCTTTACCTGGGCCGGCCCATTATGACACACAAAAATCTTGTGGGCCTTTACCTGGGCCGGCCCATTATGGCCCGCAAAATCTTGTGGGCCTTTAGCTGGGCCAGCCCATTATGGTCCGCAAAATCTCGTGGGCCTTTAGCTGGGCCGACCCATTATGGTCCGCAAAATCTTGTGGGCCTTTAGTTGAGCCGGCCGATTAAAATATGATGGGCTGGTCCACGTGTCAACATATCATAGGCGCGTCTCGCCGATTGGATGAGTGACACCTGTGCCAACGCGGACCTGACACGTGTCTCCTCCAGCCAGTGATGATTTTACATGTGGAAAATCCACATTGGTTGGGGCTGTTAACGGGTTATTGGATCCAAAATCCGACCCGATAGCTTAACGGCGTTCCGTTACGGTGGACGCCACGTCACTACTAGGGAAAAGCCTAGCAGCAGCGCGGGTTTTGGGCCTCTCAGTAGCGGGGGGACCGGAGCTACTAATAAGGCGCTACAACTAACGTATAGCAGTAGCGCCTGTTGTCCCACACTACTACTATACATGAATAGCTGTAGCGCTCTTTAGAAAAGGGCGTTGCTGATATTATCTGCAGCGCTGTTTACTGGGAAGCGCTACTGGTAAGGCGGCGCTACTGCTAAATTTCCCCCCTCGCTACTACTAGTTTTATTATTTTTTTCCCTGCATATTTGTTTTGTATTTGAATAGGCTTTATATAATAATCTTTAGCATATCATACACATACAAATGTAATCATAGCATATACATACAATTAGTCTCATCAAATCATGTCATCATCATAATCATCATCCAACACAAAGTGGTCTCTCGTCATCATCTCGAAAATAGCGATACAAGTCTCGATTACTTGCAAATACATCGTCATCCATCTAAACAATGATATACGCGAGAAGAGCTATCGCTTTGAGTACATGAGTTCGTATCCCTCTCTCGCAATAGCGTGAACCTAAACTAACTACTGCCTGTCGCTCGGAAACCGGAAACCGGTACACCTGAGCCTGACACTCCGGCCACTTGTCGTATATATACTCCTGGCGTAGCACTTCTTCGCCATCTATGATCTATGCACCTGCATCGTCACATGAGTCGATGATATGCAACATATATAGTTGAGCAACAGAAAGAGACAGACTTAGCAAAAATAGAAACAACATATCATAAGCATAAATAACAAAGTTCATCGTACCCCAAAATGCCCTAACTAGAGTGATTTTCGCTAGTCGAGGAGGAGGACGGTTTAATTACATCACAAATAAAGCTTCACCATGCATAACTCAAAGTTTTGTCATACAGAAAGTATGGACTAAACGGACACATTGTCATATATCGACAATCACTCCAACATGTCGTTCCATCCATCCAAGTCAGGGAGATAGTCCTCGAGCTTAGTGAAAGGCTTCATGTCGAGACGCTGAGAGGCTATCCATGTTCGTACGTCTTCCCGCGACATTTGTCCTTCTCCATAGAACATCCCTGTTTTTCCAAAGACCTCCTTCATGATGATTTGGGCAAGATCGCGCTGGATGTTATAGAACTCAGCTCGAAGTCGACGATCCTCGATATCTCCTATTTCCTTTGCCCATTGCAGAATATGGGCATCACCGGATCTAGGTGACATGCAAAGGTTCTGGTGATCCCGTCTATACTCCAGCATGTAGTGTAGGACATAGAATCCATCATTAAGAGAATCGTTCGGTTGTTGGATGCAGCAGAAGTCGGTCTTATGGCCGAAGGCGACCCTGCCGCTCCTTCTCTTCTTGTCCCTGACCTCTCCACCCCTTGCTTGGTAGTAAAACATAGCACTTTCGAGAACATCCTTGATGTGGGTGTAATCCTTTTTGTGAATGTTCTTCGACGAGTCCAAGTAAAGAGCGTGGGAGAATCGGGGGTAGAGGATGATGAGGACGGTGTGCCCGCCGCTGCGCAAAATAAGTACACCTCAAATTAATTAGGCTCCACCGTGCAAATGAATGATTGAAATCGAAGGAAGGATAGCAGCGCGGATGACTTACACGGGATGATAACGCACGAGAATCGCCTCCTTGTCCTTATTGGCGAGCATGAAACTGACAATGTAATCCCTCGCGTATTCGTGGTGCTTTGCACAGACTCCCAAGAAGCCCTCGTGCATGTAGTACGGGTCAGCGACACAGATATGAGATATCTGCTCAACCCCGATGATGTAGTTCATGTGCAAGGAATAAAGGCGGACAAACGTAAAATGCAGCTTCTTCATGTGAAACATGTCGAATATGTAATCGAATCGGAGGAAGAACTTATCCGCGGGGAAGCTGTCGACGTACGACATTTGCCGCGGAACGTTAACCACGTAGAGTGGGTATCTTGGATCTTTCGAGGCGATGAGGCCTTTCTCTACCTGCAGCACATCGTCATGAAATCTCCTTAGATCGCCGAATCTGACCTGTAGCGCTGTTGTAGGTAGGATTGGTTGACCGGGGATATGCCATATATCTGCATCGGGGATATCTATACGGTCCTGAAGCCGAGGCTGCTGAGGCGGCTGGATCATAGAATCAGCTTTTTTGCCTTTCCTCGCTCTCTTCCTAGACTTCTTTACTACCGGAAGGTCATCCATAATACGTTGAGACGGCAATTTAGGCACCGACTCATGATGCTCAAACCCCGAGGAGGCGCCAGTATAGACATACTATTCAGTGCCATTGTCATCCTCATCCTCATCCATGCCGACATCATCAGCGACTAATGGAGCCTCCTCCTTACCCTGTCCACTATCACCCAACCCGACACCCGACGCTAATTGGGTAGGTGGGGTGTTGATGTTCATACCTTGCTGAGGCTGCGTGCTCGTGGGTGTGCTCCCGGCCCCCTCCAGACGAAGCAGACTCTTTGGCCACAACAGGACCCACCCATTGCAACAATCACCAAGCCGCCGTGGTGTCTCATCGTCATCCCCCACTAGTATTGCAGGAGGCAAATTCTCGTGGCCCGGTTTGACACTGGCCACGGAAATGTTGAAGACGTTCGGGGGGATCGGCCGGCTGTGGAACAATGGTTCCTTCGGCTCCATTATCGTCGCCTTCCCCACGTCCACCTTCTGGTCGCCGATGGTGTACAATATGGTGCACGGAGTTTCGTCGGCCTGCAAAGAAAAGTCTGCGACGTGAGACATCCGAAAGGCAACGAAAATGGGAGATTATACATTTATATTGAAGGGGCCGGTGTGACAGATACCGTGAGGGCGTCGAGCTCAGCCAAAGACGAAGCACCACCGAGCACGTCTGGTGCGGGAGCCGGTGCGGGAGCCGGTAAGGGAGCAGGTGCTAGTGCAACACTAGTCGAGCTGCTCCCCAAGAAGTCAGCAAGGGGAAAGTCCTCTGCATTTTTTCTGGATTTTGCCTTGTCCAAGTGAAAACGCCCATCACCAAGGAAGTAGACAAATCTGCAACCACCTGTTTTGCGGCAGCTACCGCTGTTACGACTATCTGAGATGATTTCTTCACAACCGCAATCTCAACCTTCTTGTCAATGTTTTCTTCAGTTAACCTCCATCTTTCCTTTCTCTCCTCCGTGGTCTCACGGTAGTACTTCTTCCACGTGGCATCGTCTCCGACACCGTGCACGCGTCCATACGGCGGTCGAGTATCCACCGGTTGTCATTTCAATATGTTCAACGTCCGGTTGAATGGAGTGTCCCACTTGGGCCTCGCCAATGCCTCGACGGTGAGTCGCTTTCGGCCACAATCCGGTGCTGCTATCTCTGCAAAAGGCACAAGGATCGTTTACAAATATGACTAACATGTGCAGTCGAATTGATCAAAAACTAAAATTACCAGCAGTCTCATGAACTCCATAATGACCGGTTTTGTCTCGTAAACCTTCTTCACTTGGTCCCAACGGTGCCGGGCCCTGAGGACGTCACGCTCCTGCGGGGCGGTGAAATCCGCCAATGGGTCTGGGATGCCCAGACTCGCGGCTTCCGCGTCCTCCTTGGCCCATTTGGACCTCTTTCCGCCGTAACCACGGCTTCCGAGGTGGTGGCTCCCAATGTTCCTCTCTTGAAGCCCCTTCATGTACTTAGACTTTTGTTTGGCAGCTTCGGCCTCGCAAGCCTCCTTGAATATTTGAAACTGCTCTTCTGTGATTATCGGATTATCCTTTACAGTCTCGGAGTAGGGTTCCTTCTTATCGATGATCTTTGCTTTCACTCAATTTTTCCAGGCGGCCAACGCGTCGCTAAACTTGGTCATGGCGTGTTTGTTTATCTTCTTCATTGCCGGGTCCTCATCTGGATCTTCATAATCCTTCTCATTTCGGCCCGGGAACAAGATATCTAGTGAAACTTCTTTAGGAGGGAGCTCCTCATATTTTCTATCTTCTGTAGTTTCTCATCGTTGATGGTGGCGGTTGTCCGTATGATGCAGCCTATTTGATTGCCGTAGCATCGACGCGCTTCCTCAGGAGCCTTTGGCTCAAAATTGCCGTCGTCCACCTCCGTGACCACCAGTCTAGTAGTCCTTAGTTTGTTAGGAAGTCGTTGCCTCTTTGCTTTCAGTTCTACACCAGCTCCGCTCCCCAAGGCAGCGCCGGTCTTAGTCTCAGCGCTGGTCTCGATGCCGGTCTGAGTCTTAGCGCCGGTCTCAGTCTCAGCACCGGTCTGCGTGTCGGTCTCAGTCCCCGATGCCACCGGTGGGCCCAGCAACAACATCGGTTGATCGTGGGCAAGGCTAAAAAATTCGTCTGCCGCCCGGTAGACTTCGTCGCAATCACCAGAACCCTGTCCTTCATCGTTGCTAGCCATGTTTCCTATGATTAAATCTAGTCAATTAATTCTAGACCTAATAAAATGAATAATGACATAAAAAAGGCCTATTGTTTTGCAGGAATGTTGACTCCTTCCTGGTGCGGCAAATCCCGGGCACTCGATATGTCCTAGTTTGTAGCACAAGTCATGCCGAAATTCACGCAAAATTTCGGCATGACCTTTGCTAAAAAGTGGACAAATCGAGAACCTAAAATTTGCCGGAACAGAAATGAATCAACATTCTGGCAAAACATAGGCCACTCAGCATCATTCCCTAGAAACAACAAAGCCACCTGGGCACAATCGAACAACATCAATGAAAAGATATAACATGAGCAAACACTATTGAGGAATTTGCATATAACATGGCCACTTCAATGAAAAGATATAATCAACAATAATGGAATATGCAAATGAACATCAATGACATATATCATATAAAAACAGTCTTGTTTTTTGTTTACATAGCAACAATTAGTTTGACCAAGTTTTTGAAAACAAAAACAATTATGTTTGTTGTTTATAGCTAAATGCCATAGCTACCGTTTTTTATTTATAGCTAAATACTTTTGTTTTTTTGTCTAAAGCTAAAAGTCTAGGAACTCCATTTTCTTTAACCCTTCTGACCTCACCAAAATTTCCACAGCAAGACCTTAGTACCTACACCCAATTTCTTCAAAAATATTCAGGTCCATAGTCCAAATAATTCAAAGTTCATTTGAATGAAATTTGGAACAAATTCAGGTCCGTAGTCCAAATATTTTTTATAGCTAAGTGTTTTTTGTTTATAGCCTCTGTTAATTTAAATCTAAATGCTACTATTATTTATATACCCTCTATTAGTTTAAAGCTAAATGGAATTACTGTTTAGGCATTTTCATAAAAATTGCCCTAGCTAACTTCCTAAAAAAATTGCTAATCATTTTTCCTAAATGCTATAAAATGCCTACTGCCCTAAAAAATCTATGGTTCATATGAACACCTAGGGTTCATATGAACACAGTATCAACATATATATGAATTGCCCTAGCAGAGAGAGAGAGAGGAGGGTAGGGGACAGGAGAGGCAGAGCCTTACGGTCGGCAGCGAGGGCAGGCTCTGGCTCGAGCGGTGGCGGTGAGGTCGAGAGCGGCGGCGGTGAGCTCGAGGGAGGCGACGGTGAGCTCGACGATGGCCTCGGGCGGCGGCTGTGAGGTCGAGGGCGGCCTCGGGCAGTGGCGGTGTGGTCGAAGGTGGCGGGCGGCGGCGGTGTGGTCGAAGGCGGCCTCGGGCGATGGCGGTGTGGTCGAAGGCGGCAGGGCGACGGCGGCGATGGAGCAGTTGGGGGACAGGGGGGCCGGGAGTAGAGAGTGGGGAAAGGACTTAGCGAAATTTTGAGCCAGGGCTGCCGGGATTTGAGTCAAACTAGCAGTAGCGCGTTTTGCCAAAACGCGCTATAGCTAAGATAGCTATAGCGCGTTCCAGAGAAACGCGCTACAACTATTCCTTTCTGTTTTATTTTTCTTTTTCTTTTGTTTTCTTTACATTTTCTTTTTTTCATTTCTCCTTTTTCTATTTCTTTCATTTTCATTTACTTTTCTACTTATTTTTCTATTTATTTTCTTTTTCATAGCAGTAGCGCTCTACAGCATAAACGCGCTGCTACAAAGTTTTTAGCAGTAGCGTGCTTCTGGGTGAACCGCTACTACTATTCCTAGCCTACCGGCATTAGTGAGGGAATTTTAGTAGTAGCGCTTTTCTGTGGAGACGCGCTACTGCTAAAACAATGGTTGTAGCGTGGTTTTGTAACAAGCGCTACTACTAAGTAGCGCTAGCGCCGAGTTTTGACCAACGCTACTACTATACCTCTGTCTATAAGGTTTTCCCTAGTAGTGCGTGTCGGTCACCCTTGACGAAAGCACTTCTGTGACGCGCGATTTATCATCACGGAAGTGGACACTTCCATGATGATAATTTTGGTAATGTCAGGGAACACTTCTACGACAGCACATGTATGACTATCTTGATTCTTTCATAAAATCGTCATGGATGTACATGCATGACAGAAAACGCGACCTACTGTGATAAACACGTATCATCACGGAAGTGTATTTTTTTGTAGTGATAATTCCTATATTAATGCGCTTATTGAGAAAGTCTCCGCTGTCCAAGAAGATACTAATATTTTGCAGGAGTCTATGGAAGAAGAAATTGATGAAACTATGAGCTCATTGGATGAAAAAGATGAGGAGGAGAGCGAAGAACAAAAGGAGGAAGAGCGGTTAGCTACCCGTGCCCATCTTCTAATGAGAGTAACTCTTCAAATATCCCTTTGATTCTCTTGAAATATCCCTTTGTTTAATTTCCCTTCGTGCTTACCGGAGGATGATTGCTATGATGATTCTTATGATCCCATTGATTCTCTTGAAATATCCCTTTTTGATGATGCTTGCTATGCTTGTGGCCAAGATGCCAATATGAATTATGCTTATGGAGATGAACTTGCTATAGTTCCTTATGTTAAACATGAAATTTTTGCTATTGCACCCACACATGATAGTCCTATTATCTTTCTGAATTCTCCCGACTACACTATATCGGAGAAGTTTGCCCTTATTAAGGATTACATTGACGGGTTGTGTTTTACTATTACACATGATGATTTTGATCGATATAATATGCATGTGCTTGCTGATCCTACTTGCAATTATTATGAGAGAGGAACTATATCTCGACCTCTCTATGTTTCCAACATGGTAAAATTGCAAGAAACTGTTTATACTATGCATTGGCCTTTACTTTGTGTGCATGAATTATTCTTTTATGACATGCCGATGCATAGGAAGAGAGTTAGGCTTTGTCATTACATGATATATGTTACCTTGTGCTCACCACCAAATTACAAATCATTGTTAATTAAAATTGGCTTTGATATACCTTGGGATCCGGGTGGATCCATTACTTGAGCACTATATGCCTAGCTTAATGGCTTTAAAGAAAGCGCTGCCAGGGAGACAACCCGGAAGTTTTAGAGAGTCATTTATTTCTGTTGAGTGCTTTTATATAGTTTAAAAACAACAAAAATAAAGAGGGGAACCCAAAACTTTTTCAAAAAGGAAAGCGAAAGTGAGAAAGACAAGCATTGTTGAAGTGGGAGCTAGCCTTGAACTTTGTTCATGCTCACGGAAACTTTGTGAATCTTGATTACAGAAACTTTTCAATAAAAATAATTATACCCTTGTACAATTCCATTGTATTATAAAAATAATGTGCCAAGGTTTGCCTTTAGGATGTTTACATTTGCTTGATAGTTTGTACGGTGCAGGACAGAAACTTTGGCTGTAGTGCGCGATTTTACGCTTTTAGCTGGAACGTCAAATGGTTCTGATTATTTTTGCAATGTCTTCCTATACAAATTTTTTATTTTTCCTAATTTTGGTAGAATTTTTTAAGTATCATAAGTATGGTGAATGTTCAGATTATTACAGACTGTTCTGTTTTAAACATATTCTGTTTTTGATGCATAGTTTACTTGTTTTGATGAAACTATCGATTTGTATCAGTGGATTAAGCCATGGAAAAACTATATTACAGTAGACACAATGCAAAAACAAAATACGAATTGGTTTTCAACAGTACTTAGAGTAGTGATTTGCTTTATTATACTAACGGATCTTACCGAGTTTTCTGTCGAAGTTTTGTGTGGATGAAGTGTTCAACGATCGAGAAGGTCTTGATGTGAGAAGAAGGAAGAGAGGCAAAAGCTCAAGCTTGGGGATGCCCGAGGCACCCCAAGTAAATATTCAAGGAGACTCAAGTGTCTAAGCTTGGGGATGCCCCAGAAGGCATCCCCTCTTTCTTCAACAAGTATCGGTATGTTTTCGGATTTGTTTCGTTCATATGATATGTGCAATCTTGGAGCGTCTTTTGCATTTAGTTTTCATTTTTCTTTTATGCACCATGATGGTATGAGACAATCCTTGGTTGATTTATAGAATGCTCATTGCACTTCACTTATATCTTTTGAGTATGGCTTTATAGAATGCTTCATGTGCTTCACTTATATCATTTGAAGTTTGGATTGCCTGTTTCTCTTTACATAGAAAACTGCCATTTGTAGAATGCTATTTTGCTTCACTTAGATTTGTTAGAGCATGGGCATACCTTTTGTAGAAATAATTAGACTCTCTTGCTTCACTTATATCTATTTAGAGAGATTACAGGAATTGGTCATTCACATGGTTAGTCATAAAATCCTACATAAAACTTATAGATCACTGAATATGATATGTTTGATTCCTTGCAATAGTTTTGCGATATAAAGATGGTGATATTAGAGTCATGTTAGTGGGTAGTTGTGGATTATTAGAAATACTTGTGTTGAGGTTTGTGATTCCCGTAGCATGCACGTATGGTGAACCGTTATGTAACGAAGTCGGAGCATGATTTATTTATAGATTGTCTTCCTTATGAGTTGTGGTCGGGGACGAGCGATGGTCTTTTCCTACCAATCTATCCCCCTAGGAGCATGCGCGTAGTACTTTGTTTCGATGACTAATAGATTTTTGCAATAAGTATGTGAGTTCTTTATGACTAATGTTGAGTCCATGGATTATACGCACTCTCACCCTTCCACCATTGATAGCCTCTCTAGTACCGCGCAACTTTCGCCGGTACCATATACCTTCCTCAAAACAGCCACCATACCTACCTATCATGGCATTTCCATAGCCATTCCGGGATATATTGCCATGCAACTTCCATCATCATCATATACATGACTTAAGCATTCATTGTCATATTGCTTTGCATGATCGTAAGATATCTAGCATGATGTTTTCATGGCTTGTCCGTTTTTTTGATGTCATTGCTACGCTAGATCATTGCATATCCCGGTACACCGCCGGAGGCATCCATATAGAGTCATACTTTGTTCTAGACATTGAGTTGTAATATTGAGTTGTAAGTAAATAAAAGTGTGATGATCATCATTATTAGAGCATTGCCCCAGTGAGGAAAGGATGATGGAGACTATGATTCCCCCATAAGTCAGGATGAGACTCCGAACTTTACAAAAAAATAAAAGAGGCCAAAGAAGCCCAAATAAAAAAAGAGATGCCAAAGAAGCCCACCAAAAAAATAAAATAATAAAATAAAAAATGAGAGAAAAAGAGAGAAGGGGCAGTGCTACTATCCTTTTTCCACACTTGTGCTTCAAAGTAGCACCATGTTCTTCACATAGAGAGTCTCTTGAGTTATCACTTTCATATACTAGTGGGAATTTTCATTATAGAACTTCGCTTGTATATTCCGATGATGGGCTTCCTCAAATGCTCGAGGTCTTCATGAGCAAGCAAGTTGGATGCACACCCACTTATTATTAGTTGGAGCTTTCTTACACTTATAGCTCTAGTGCATCCGTTGCATGGCAATCCCTACTCACTCATATTGATATCTATTGATGGGCATCTCCATAGCCCGTTGATACGCCTAGTTGATGTGAGACTACCTTCTCCTTTTTGTCTTCTCCACCATCATATTCTATTGAACCTATAGTGCTATGTCCATGGCTCACGCTCATGTATTGCGTGAAATTTGAAAAGGTTTGAGAATGTCAAAAGTATGAAACAATTGCTTGGCTTGTCATCGGGGTTGTGCATGATGTGAATATTTTGTGTGGTGAAGATGGAGCATAGCCAGACTATATGATTTTGTAGGGATAACTTTCTTTGGCCATGTTATTTTGAAAAGACATGATTGCTTTATTAGTAGGCTTGAAGTATTATTGTTTCTATGTCAAATGATAGACTATTGCTTTGAATCACTTGTGTCTTAATATTCATGCCATGATTAGATTACATGATCAAGATTATGCTAGATAGCATTCCACATCAAAAATTATCTTTTTTATCATTTACCTACTCGAGGACGAGCAGGAAGTAAGCTTGGGGATGCTGATACGTCTTCGCCGTATCTATAATTTTTGATTGTTCCATGCCAATATTCTACAACCTTCATATACTTATGGCAACTTTTTATACTATTTTTGGGACTAACATATTGATTCAGTGCCCAGTGCCAGTTCCTATTTGTTGCATGTTTTTTGTTTCGCAGAATATCCATATCAAACGGAGTCCAAACGGGATAAAAACAGACGGAGATTTTTTTTGAAATATATATGATTTTTGGGAAGAAAAATCCACACGAGACAGTGCCCGAGGTGGCCACGAGGCAGGGCGCGCGCTCCAGGATGGTGGCTCGGTGGCTCGTAGCTATCATCGTCACTGGATTCCAGAGAGTCGCTGCTACTGTCGGAGGAGCTGCAGGCAAGGCCAAGGGCAAGTTCAACGCCCGTGGCCGCGCCGCCTTGACCGCCTCTCCTGGGACATCATTCCAGGCGCCGACCGTCCTCGCCAAAAAATCTTGAAGAAGAGTGTTGAAGCTCCATCGTATTCGAAGTGGATGGCGAGAGCTCCCTCCGAGCAGCAGGCGCGGGCGATCTCGCCCCATCCTCGAGTAGGGATGAAAATGGAGCGGAAACGGACGGAACTGGGTGCTACCATATTTTTTTTCATATTTTTTTGCAGAAGCGGAAATGAATACGAAAACACCGGAAAAGAATACGGAAACAAGTACTACCGGAAACAGACACAGAGCGAATACAGAGCGGACACGAAAACAAAACTATGTGTTGACCGGAACTTAAAACCCCCTTGAATCATAGAGAAATACACACAAAAAAACAAAGGAATTTAAGAAAATTTTAACATGGCTACATGATAATATGGTTGTGTTGGTAACATAGGGTAGTATTGTAATAGTACATGACAATTCCGTATTGTGTCTAGTTGAGAATGTGTGTGGAAGTAAAAGTTGGTCCTCAAATGATCCAGTCTGGTCATTGTGTCATTGTGTGTTGTTTGGTAATTGGGCTACAAAGCAGCCATGGGCCTATAGTAGAAATTGAAATTCCATATTCACGGAAACGGAAAGTTCCGTTTCTGCGTCTGTTCCATAGGAAAACACCGTTCCGTTTTTGTTTCCGTTTCCACATAAAAAATTCCACTTCCATTTCCATTTTGCAAATTTCCGTTTCCGTTTTCATATTTCCTCTCTGTTTCCATTTTTCCTCCGAAAAAACAGAAACTTTACACTCCATTTTCATCCCTATCCTCGAGTCATGAAGACGTCGCCAGACTGGATGACCTCGACTTCCGCTTCAGAAGCTTGGCTGCAGCACCCGGCGTGTTGCAGCCATAACTCGACGGGCCCCCTCGGTGGTATCTCCTCTGCAAAGGACCGCGGGACCCGGATCCATGTGCGCGGCGGCATTGCCGCACACACCACAAACTCGCGTGTTGTGCCTTCGGCGTGGTTTCGCGAGCCGAGTAGCCGTGCATGTACCGCATGTTCTCCTCCGCGACCCTATTCCTCACGGCGCCGGGTGTTGCCCCTGTGCGCAGGGCTCTGCATGCGGGCATGCACAGGGATCGGGAAGCCCGACGGAGGCCGTTCATGCCAGGGTTGCATCAGCACGGGCTCCTCTACGGCGTCGCGGGAGCAGTCGAGCCTCTTCTTCGGTGGGAGTAGCTCGAGTTCCACCTGAGGGGTTTTCCACTTCTCTGTCGCGGAAAACCTCCTCGCGGCGCCATAGGCGCTTCGACAAGACGGCGGGACAAGCAGGAAGAAGGAGGAGCAAGCAGCAAGAAGACGAAGATGAGCCCCCTCCCATTTATAGCTAGAAGGGAGGCCAACCGCCGGCCTCCCACGATCCCACTAATGATGATTTTTTTTGCATGTAGCAGGCTGTTGTCAAGTCGAAAGGTTGCCGAGGCAGTGTGGGCAAGTGCAGGCGCCCATGGCCCATCAAGCGCCACACGTTGACCCGGTCCGCGGGCGGTTGGGGCCCGCGGCGCTTCACCCTTGCCCTTTGGCTTTGCCTCGAAGCAAAATCCGAGCGCGCCTTGGGCCCGGGGGCTACTGTTGGCATTCTGGGAACCAGGGTACCCAGACTTGCCTGCCTCCGACACACGGCGTGACTCCATCAACAGCCTGGTACGGCCCATCTTCAACATCGACAAAGACAAGACCCTCGTGAGGGGCCAAGCCTCGCGAGGCGGACGACGCCAAAACCTCCGGAGGGAGCAACCTCCCTTGGCTGGCTCCTGAGGAGCGGAGATTCCTATGCAGGCGCTCACCTCATGAGGTTGAGGTGACGTAAGCCATGACGACCAAGGCCAGGCGGGCGCCAGCGGGCGCAGAGCAGCAGGTTTCCTCTTTGGTGCTAAGTAGGCAAGCGCAGGCGTGAAGTCCCAAGGAATCAGGCAAAGGTTTCCATTCCCGTGCTACAAGACCAAGACCGCCAGGACTGCAGGACGGATGTCATCGCCGAGCCCACCACGGCGTCATGACCAGAAGCTTTGCAAGCGAAGACCACCTTTCATCAGGATAAGATGTACCACTTGTCCCCCTTTAAATTTAGTCGTAATGGGATCCCTTCCCGCCTTCGTTTAGGAAGAAGAGGACCGAGGCCACTATAAATATAGCCTAGCCACCATCGTAGGTGGGGATGGAGAACCCGAACCCTCACTAGCTCACACGAACACAAGAACTGACCTCCTGAGGTTGTTCTTCCTCTGTACTAGTTCATCCTCATTCCCTCGCGAGGCCAATCCACACCAAAACAGAAGTGTGGTCTTACACCACAAGGTGACCTGAACCTGGGTAAACTGATGTGTTCCTCTTCTTCCCGTTCGTCGAGCTAGGTCGTGAGAGCGATGAGTTGGTAGGCTGGGGAGGTTGAGTTCTTCGCACGCGCCCCAGAGTCCGAACCTTTCTTGGGTCTGCGGAGCCCTGAATCTCACAGTGTGTCATTAACTACTTGCCATATATGGTGAAACAATAGTTGCCATGTGTGTTTACCTAGTTGCCACGTGTGGTCCAACCATAGTTGCCATGTATGGTTAATCACAGTTGCCATGTGTGTTTATCTGGTTGCCACGTACGTGCAACTGAAGTTGCCGTCTAGCAACGAATCATAGTTGCCATGTGTGTTTACCTAGTTGCCACGTACACGCAACTGCAGTTGCCATCGAACAACATATGGGTATCGTGTGGGCGAAAAGTAGTTTGTTCACATGCGCGTGGACTAGGTGGTGGCTGTGTGGGCAGAAACTAGTTCGCCCACACAGCACAGCTGGCAAACCGCATGCTGCGGGGCGTGTGGGCGAACTCTCCAACGCCCACACACAATGATGCTCACGTGGCATTCAGATTCTAACAGATTTCTTTAGGATTCGTGCAAAAAAAATCAACATGAATCAAGATGTGTGGGCGATGTGCAAACATGCCACACGTGAGTGTTATCATTTGGGAAGATTTAAACGGGATTTCTCACGGGCACGGCGTGACGGATCAGTGTATACAAAAGGAGTAATGAGACAAATACTTGAATTATTTATTCAGTAGCATTGCGCATATATATACTCTACCGCTGAGGTCATCAGTAGAGGATAGATACATCATCTGTCCATCCATCTATCCACATGGAACTGAAGTTTAACTGAACTCAGTGCTGTCTCCACAAGAGAAGAGAAGAGAAGAGAAGAAAAAATATATAAGACTAGTATACATACATGCATGCATGCAATCTCCAACTCCAAGGAATTTCCTTTTTGCTAGTAGAAAAGGTAGGAGAAGGAAGGGGGGATTGTGAGGCGGGTCAAGCAAGGAATCCGAGCTTCTCTCCGTTCTTCTTGGCGAGGCGGATCAAGCCCTGCCTCTGCTTGGGGTCAGCGCCGATGGTCTTACAGAACTCGGTGATCACCTGTTTAGTTTATTTGGTTTTCGTATGTCAATAAATTTATATTACTCCAAGCAAGGGAGGGAGGCTAGTAGGTAGGTACCTGGGAGTGCAGCGCGATGGCCTTGCCCCTGAGCTGGTTGAAGCGCTTGCGTCCGACGATGTTGCGCACCACCACCACCAGGGGCGCGAAGATGCCCTTGCCCTCGTTTACATTGCCCATCCTCGCCGGCGTCCGAAGGGGCCGCGTCGACCGGGGCCCCCGCGCCGACACCGACATGGCCAGCGCCGAGCAGTGGTCGTCACCGGACACAGAGCTGGACCACGTCGGAAGAGCTCGCAGCCCGTAGGAGACGGACGCAGTCATCTCTCTCTCCTTCCTCTTCTCCGCTGTGCTGTGCTGTGCTGTGCCGTGCAGAATGAGAATGGGAGGATATGGTAGCCAAGACGATGACGGACCGCTGGTGTCCAGCCAAAGCCCCTCTCTCTCTCTCCCTCTCTACCGATTCCTGTTGTAAGGGGATGAGGAGTTTCTGGGCAGGAACGGAGGGCCTATGCCCTGCCACCACGTCATCTTCCCTTGGTCTTTTTCCATTTCTGTGCCACGTCATCTTAAGTCGATTCCACCAAGCCTAGCAGATGGCGACTGTGAAGCACAATGCCAGTTGGAAGTAAAACCAAATGCAATTAAAAAAACTAGGAGTGCTAGTAATGTGGAGACACCTATAAATAAATACAGAAACTTTTTTTTTGAAAGATCCAGCGATGCTGACTTTTCATTGATCATTAGCAGAAAGCAGTGGAGAAAAACCAAAGTGATGAGGATCCGGAGGATCCGAGGACTTGCCACAGACCAGCAATCCTCAAGTGACAAGATATCCTAGGGTTTACATTTCATGGCGGATCCCCGAAGGGGCTCCCGATCCAGGTAGCGCCCGCGACTCGCCATAGCTCGATGCAGTCCTTGATCCTCCTGATGATATTGGAGGCACTTGGTATACTTCTCCCGAAAGTAGCGTTGTTTCGTTCCTGCCATAGCTCCCAGCAGATGAGTAACAAGAGCGTGATGTTTGCCCTACGCCATCTTGTTGCGGATCTTTCCAGGGCGCCAAGCACAATGGAAGTGTGTTGTTGATTGTGCCAACTCTCGTTTGGCGCTAGGGAGGAGCAGTCCGTCCACGTACTGACTGTTTCCCAGACCATCCTTGCCATTGGGCATTCCCAAAACAGGTCACTTGATGATTCGAGGTTCCGGATGCATAGTTGACAGAAGTACTCGTTCTTCCAACCACGACGCCGGAGCCTGTCATTGCACCAGAGCTTGTTCTGGAGCATGAGCCAGGCGAACATCTTGATCTTGCCGGGGGCCCAAACCTTCCAGATGATCTTGTCGAAACATGAAGATGTCATGCCCTGGAATTGCATTTGGTAGGCCGATCTTGCTGAGTATTGGCCCGATCGCTCTTTTGTCCAGGTGATGGAGTCAAGGGTGTCGGCTCGTAGGTTTTCGGCTACGCCGTGCACCCTCCTGTGCATCGCTAGGAAGTCGTGGAGCAGGTCAGCGGTGCAGCCGTGACCTAGGTCTCCGATCCAGGCGTCGGCCGCGAGAGCGGCCTTCACCATTCTTTCTTCGGGCGTGCTTGGCCAGCCTTGGGAATTGCTGGGCAAGCGTGCCGGGACCCCGCCACGGCGAGTTCCAGAAAGAAGCTGACACGTCGTCCCCGATGCTGAGCGCGGTAGCCGCCGTAAAAAGCGATAGGTCGTCGGCGTTGCAAGGTAGATCCGAGCCCACCCAAGGCCTTTCAGGGTGGCACCATGAGAGCCATGGCCAACGAAGCCGAAGAGCACGACCGAAATGCCGGAGGTCAGGGACCCCAGGCCCCCATTTGCCGTTGGCGTGTAGATAGTTTCCCAGTTCACCTTGCAACTGGTGCCGGTGATCTCCTCATCCTGTTTCCAGAGGAAGCGGCGATGGCACTTGTCGATTTCCTTGAGGATCTTCTTGGGCATCCGCAGAACGGTTAGCGCGAAGGTAGGCATGGCGCCGAGGACGCAGCGGACCAGCACGCGTCGTCCCGCGATGTGGATCAGCCTGCCCTTCCAACCCGCAAGTCGGGCTTTGATTCTATCTATGATGAATTGAAGGTGTACGAGCCGGAGCCGGCCAGTTGTAAGCGGTAGCCCTAGGTATTTAGTGGGGAAGTGTGCGATGGAGCCACCGAAGTTGTGAAGCACATCGTCAAGGTTGAGGTCGCCGCAGCTGATCGGAGACGCTGATGATTTTCTGGTGTTGATGCAGAGCCCTGTGGCGTGCCCAAAGTTGTGGAGATTGTTCAGCAGGGAGTCAACCTCTTGTCGGGTTGGGTTGATGAAAATGACAGCGTCGTCGGCGTACAGGCTAACCCTAAGCTTCAGCTCTCGCCCTGAAATCCGTTGCAGCAGCCGTTACTCCACTGCCTCCGCTAGCAAGTGGTGCAGTGGGTCTATGGCGAGAATGAAGAGGAACAGCGACAGCGGGTCGCCTTGCCGTAGGCCTCAGCGGTGGGTGATGTGGCCGCCCAGCACCCCGTTCAGAGAGACCGATGAGGACGCCGAAGAAAGGAGCAGGGCCACCCAATCGCGCCAGCGCGCACTAAACCCTAACTGCTGTAGAATATGGAAAGATAAAGAAAAAAAGATGCATAATAAGCTCGGGCAGTGAAGCAAGTTAACTGCAATCGCTAGGTAAACTCCGGACACACAACACGGTGACAGACTGACGACACATATACTAATTAAGTTCCAGTTGCTCTGCATCAGGCATTTTAGTTGGTTTTACTACATCCAAACCCCAAAATATGACTGGCTGACACCGCCCCTTGCATCTATCTACAATCATCATAAGGCAACAAACTCTACGTCCTGTTCCTGCCAGCACTCTTCTTCCACCGCTCTTGACCGAATGCAAATCCCTCTAGTTCCGACTTGCACTTGCCCTAGTCCTCTTCCCTTTCAATGACAATCGTCATATGTCCAAATTAAGCACACCACGTCCAGTCACCAGATGACTTTTGATGGCAAAAAATGCTTTAATAAGCAGTAAAAAATGGTGGACGTACTTGAATTCTTCGGACTGCCGCCACAGTACTTGCTTCCACACATGCAATCAAATGCTTTATTGGGGTCATCAGTGCCATCAAAATCAATGCCATAATCCTGAAATCACAACCCTTAAGTGAGTGATGGTCACTCATAACAAAATATATGGATCTGAGCTAGCAAAACTTCTTTTTTTTTTCTGCTCTACATGGACAATTTGATATTTCAAGTGTTGCCTGAAATAAGGCCGCCCAAACATCAGCCCCTTAATTTTACCAAAAGGTAGGTGTCGGCTCAACATACTAGTTAAATTGCTCAATTCAGTGACCACCTTAATAATATACCCCTTCGGCTACAACCCCACCCACCCACCCCCGCCCCTCCCTTAATTGAATCGATGGTGGAGATTAAAACATATACCCCTTCGGCCAAGTGGGGATGATGGTCAAGTTTAAAACTAATCAGATCATTAATCATTATACGTATGGGCATTCCAGATCTAGTTCTCATCATCTTAAATCGTACTCCTACATACATATTCACCTACTATCTTCTACTCCCTCTCCAACGCAGACATCTCGTCGCCGACGCCGCCAACGGAGTCACTGCATAGGCGCCCTACAAGTCATGATAGGGATCGCGTGATAGAGACATCGCATGTGATTTTGTTCCTTCGACAGCACACACATGCGATGTTTAGATGATGCTTAAGCCAACCCTACATTCCATCGATCGATCAAGCAAACTAGCCAAGCTCACCCAGCAGTCATTGTGGTATTCTCCCCTTTTCTCGTAACAGAAGGATGAAAGTGCAACTAATCCCTAGGTGGTTTTGGTATTTCATAATAACATATAGCTCATTGAACTAATATCCTTTCAAGATGGTTATTTCAGTAAGGTCAATGATTGGCATGTCATGGACTAGAGATGTAGGCCCCTCAAAATGCTAAGGACAAATATTGGCATAAACTCAAGACTCTTCATTTCTATTTTAGTGATCCAAAATAACATTGAGTCCATAGGAAAGCCAATACTATTAAAAGGGGATAAGGTGCTGCTTAATGGTCTACTTGATCAAAATGCATAGTGGTATTCTCCAAAGCCCTCAACCACTTTCTCAAATCCAAATATGTCCTAAACCTAAAGTCAAACTCGGCCCCACCGATTTGATTTATCCTGTGCCACCGAGTTCATTTGACTTAGCCATAGCCAAAAACCCTAAACAGTTCGGTCTCACTGATAGGGATCTCGGTCTCACCGAGGATGGGATTGCAAACTCTCTATTTCCCTTCGTAATGTTTCGGTCTCACCAAAATGAGCGATCGGTCCCACCGAGTTCGCAGTGTAAACTCTCTGTTTCCCTTTGTAACGTTTCTGTATTACCAAAAGGAGCGATCGGTCCCACCGAGTTTTCCCGACCAACTCTCTATTTGCTTGTTACTGAAATCGGTCTCACTGAGTTGAAGTAATCAGTCAAACTGAGATTAAGTTTTGCCCTAACCCTAGCTCATCGGTCCCACCAAGTTGATCTTGTCAGTCCCACCGAAACACATAATGTTCACATTTTGAACTAAATCAGTCTCACCGAGTTCATCTCTTCGGTCTGACCGAGTTGGCTCTTTTGTGTGTAACAGTTAGATTTTGTCTGAAGGCTCGCCTGCAAATTAACTGCGACTTCGGCATCTTCGTCACCAGCTCGACTGGTCACCTTGGTTCGACCAAGGACTGCTCCCTACCTCCGATCGTCATGTTCGGATGAGGGCTTTTATAAACATCAACTCCGATCTCTATCAAGATCATGGAGGAATCATTCAGGGAGCCTGGGGGCTCAACGTCAACATTGCCCTCGGGCAACCGTGCTGTATTTCTGGACAGTAAACTTGTGTCCGCCGCCACCGCCTCCTCAAGTGTCTTTTTAACGATTGCTTCGGTGGAATTGTGCGGAATTGAGTCTGCAACAACCCTGAAAAATTTCGTTGAGTTCCGATGGAGGAATCTGTGGCAATCCACGATATACCGGAGCCCTGTCAAATCTAGATGGGAATCTGGACGAGTTTAGGGCGTGGTGTCCAGCTTCTAGCTCGGACGTCCTTTGGAAAATCCAACCGTTGATCGGCTGCGGAATTCCTATATCTACCACCTCTCAAAATTTCAGCTCGATCCGACCGTCCAAACTCCGGGAACCTTCCTATTAGTGCATCACTTTTCGGATCTGTTTTCTGCGCGAAAACGAATCCGACCCGAGTTCGTCTTTTTTATGAACGGGATTTCGGACATCCCTTTTGAAAGAAGTTTTGTATGGGGTATTGTGTTTTGTTCCTGAACACATCTCACCAACTTTATGATCTTTTGAACATGATCTTCAACATCATGCTGGTGTCAACCGAGTCCGGCAATATTGCTCCATGGCTGACGACCCGCGCTAGACACGTCGTCACTTTGTTGAGCCGAGCTCAACTTCTCCGGATCATCATCTCAGCAAGCTGAACAAGAGTCCGGGATCACGAAGGATAAATCATCACCAACATCGCCGCCCCACGGATTACACGGAGCGGGCATACCGGCATCGCCGCACGGTCGCTTCATCAAGCCGGCATCGACCACGTTACGACCTGCATCGGCAGGGCCGCACTATTGCTTCTTCAAGCTGGTGTCCATTACGCCGACCTACTTCGACATCTCGGCTGGACCGGGGGCTTCGCCATCTCTTCATCAACCTACTCCGGACACTTCGGCGTCACTAGCCGACCAGCTCCGTCACGTTAGCTGCACCGAGGGCTTTGCCTCGGCGAGCCAACCTTTGCCAGCATTGCCATGTCGTCGTTTTATCGCCCATCAGGCAATGGGTGTGCAGATCGACTCCCAATTTTGGGAATCACCTTCCTTCGAATTGCTACAACAAATAAACCAGGTGCTATTAATCCCAGTATTTTTTGCTTGTTTGGGTTCATTTTTCCCAAGGAATTATTACTATGGCTTGTCCATCATATGTACACAGGTCTATCAAATGGTGGCCGCATTAACGATGGTCGCATGTTGGTTCGGTCAGTCTCCATACATAGTCCGGCGAATGCCGCATCCAGAACTCGGACCGACCTGTGAATTCAGGCTTTGCCACGCCTTTACCGCATCACGCCGATGCCCTTCATCGACATTGACTTCCGCGCCAGGCCATATTTCTTTTATTACTCACTTTGCATAAATTATTTATTGTGCAACATTTTTTTATTATCATTATTATTATTATCTCCGGTTTGCACTATTTTTTGTGCACATGAAAATGATCCGGGTTGGGCAGTATCATCAACTCGGCGTACTGACATACCACGCCACCTCGGCTAGACGGGGGGCTTCGTCAACACTTCATTACCTCATGCCGGGGACTCCAGCATCACTCTGCCAGCCTGCATTGACTGTGCTATGTCACCACTTCGGCATGTCGAGCTCTCCGCTCCGCCACCTCGGGACCGGCTTGGGGGATGGAACCTTGTCCCGCATCAGGCTCGGACCGTGTCATCAATGCCGAACACATTAACCAGCTAAGTTGCTTTCATGCTTAAAGTTTTAATTTTTAACTTGTGTTCGATTCGACCAATCATTATACTTTTTTGGAAAAAAGTTGCTTGTAAAAAATATCCTTATCAAAACTTTGTTTGTGACATGCAAATTCAAATACCCCGTTTATTTGGGGGCTCCCTTGACGGAGCTTTTCCTCTTGCATATGATTATACTTGTACGGCTTCGTTCCTTGTTTGTGTATTACGCCACAATATGCACCATATTGACATAAGCGATTTGCAAGCTGGATTGCCTGGCTCCTGTGCTTACCCCTACATTCCCGATTGTTCGGCTAGGGAGTAAAGGGAGCACCTCTGCGATTGTCACGACCGGGTCATCCGAGCTCTGACCTCAGACTGGGTGAAGCCGAAAGCTAGCGCTCTTATTGTTTTCAATCATGGTCGGCACACAACGGAACTCATGAGTACAAAAAATCTATTGCACAAGTCTCATAGTAATAATGAGTACCGAAGAAAGGTCTCGGTGGGGGTACTATTTTCTTCGAAGATGCTTCTTACACTTTGTTAGTAATATAGCATAAGTTCCCTGAGCACGCTTTGTCTGCTACAGCCTTATGCCCTGATTGCCTAGTCATCGGAAACACCGTCGATACTCTCGATAGGCGGGGTACATGACACTTTTCGGCCCTTGGCCGAAGAGGAAGAAGCCGACGGTCGGTTAAGATACGTTTAAAGTTCGGGTGAACACAAATATGATACAAGTACTTGGGTACATACAATCATTATACATAAAATTCTTACCCAAGTCACTTGGGGGCTCTTAAAATTTATATATGAGTTGTAAATGTGTTTTCTTCTTGGTCGTTGTCAAAACTCGACAGAAGCACAATTTTTTCTTTCTCTTCCAATTTTCGGATTGGCACCGAACACTTGATCTTGTTCGGACGTCATGTTTTTACTGACGTTTTTTGGTTTTTCAAGCTTTTGACACTTTTAAACTATTTGTGTGTTTTCAGCACAAGTCTCGCAGTGCAACGCCAGACACCTTTAGAGATTCGGCAAAAACATTCTCGGATATTGCTATATATGCATCGGTGTCGAATTGTGTCTTCGGTCAATAGTTGGGTTGCCTGGCTCCTGCGCTTGCCTCCTATGTTCCGCTCTGTTCGGCTAGGTGTGCAAAGGGAGAACCACTGCGATTGTGCTTCCAGCTCACTTGGTTAAGCACCTCAGTGGAGAAAGCCGAAAACTGATGGTCACAATAACCGTAAACTCGTCAGCAATCCGATGACTGTATTAAATGACGGGCCATTCATAACATTGGCCGAAGTGTTTACGGTTTGACCTCGATTGTCGCCGAACACTGCCGAGGGCTCATAACTGGCCTCCCAAACTAAAATCCTCAATATTTTGCTCTTACATTAGAGATGAGGTTTCATGATCATGCTTAGCATGACAACCCAAAGAAAGGGATCGATAGCGGGACTATTTTCTTTGGAAGACATTTCTTATGTTAAACAGTAATATAACATATCTCTCTGCGTACCTTTGTTTATAAAACCGTATGGCCAGATTGCCTTGTTTGTCGTAAATCTTTCCCTCATAAAGGCTTTATAAAGTAAGACAAACACTCCTCGGCTACTGGCCGAGGAGGTGGAAGCCGATGGTCGGTCAACAAAGTTTTGTACAATGCGGACCCGAGCATTAATGATGTAAAGTACTTGGATACATAGAGTCATTACACATAATTTGTGATTTTACTATTGATATCGATCCTTAATTCGGCCACCCGTGCCTGCATTAAGGCTCGGGGGCTACTGGGCTTCGGGCTTATTATTTACAAATATTAAAGGGGCACATCGATCCCCTGATCTGGTGTTGCCACCCGACCAGTGTCTCAGGGTCTACTGCATTGCCTGTTCAATGCAGCAAATTTTAAGTGCAATACAATTTCCGACGAGATTTTGATCCTCAGGTTGGTCGGCCGCACCCAACCTGAGTCTCGAGAACTGAGCATGCCGCTTTTTGTGTCCCGAGGTATTCTGCCGAGCTAGGACTTGATCCTCAGGTCGATTTTAAAAATCAACCTGAGTCTCAGCGGCTACTGGGATCAGCGGTCTTACGTCATCCTTCAGGTGCATCTCGTGTTTTAAACCGATACACGCCTTGAGGGCTACTGGCTATATATCTCGGCAGAGAATAAATTGCACCAATCAAAAATATTGACAGAAAATCGGCCCACGGTCGGGGTGGTGCGCCACCTCGGAAGTAGTCTGACATAAACCTCGAGCGCTAGTGGCTGGCTCCATAGAGGGCATTTTTGGCATTAAGCTCGACTAAACTCCTTCAACTTTTTTGAACCCAGGTGATATGACACCTCGGATATAGTTCGGCATTGGAGCTTGGATATATTTCGATGTTGGAGCTCGAAAGTAGTCCGACATTGGTGTTCGGCTGCAAAAAATACCTCGAATGCAGTCCGGCGTTAGAACTCGGACACAAGAGGACACTGCCTCCCGGCAACAACTTCAAACCCGAGGTGTGGCATAAAAATAACAAGGCATTGATAAAGGCCGGAAACTTAAAGGGGCTCCTCGGATACCCGACGTGTAAACTCGTCAAATGCATTTCGGCAATCTTCAAGATCGAAGATGAGAAGATTTGTTGAACCAGTTTTCAAGACCGACAACCGAAGATGAAGAACTGTTCGGAAGAATCGAGGAGTGTCCCTAACTTGAAGACCGGTTCAACGGGCTACCGACGGTGTCTTGGACAAGGGGGTACTCATCACGTCATCTCCCGATCTGTTAGATTGGGCCGAGGACCCCCATGGCCGTATACTCATGGGCCAGTTCGGACAGTTGCCGCATACATGGAAGATTCCACAAGACTTGGTGATCAAGACAAGGACTCCTCCCCACCGGCGTATTCGGCTAGGACTCTTGTTATCCTAGGCCTCTGGTACATTATATAAACCGAGGCCAGGCTAGTCGATAGACAACATACAATCATACCATAGGCTAGCTTTTAGGGTTTAGCCTCTCCGATCTCGTGGTAGATCAACTCTTGTAATACCCATATCATCAAGAATAAATCAAGCAGGATGTAGGGTTTTACCTCCATCAAGAGGGCCCGAACCTGGGTAAAAAACATCGTGTCCCCTGCCTCCTGTTACCATCCGCCTTAGACGCACAGTTCGGGACCCCCTACCCGAGATCCGCTGGTTTTGACACCGACACCAACCACCAGAATCTTGATCTCCAGCCTTCCCCAAGTTGCTTTCCACTCAAATCATCTTTCCACCATAGCCAAATCTGTGAGAGAGAGAGTTGAGTGTTGGGGAGACTATCACTTGAAGCACAAGAGCAAGGAGCTCATCATCAACACACCATCTATTACCTTTTGGAGAGTGGTGTCTCCTAGATTCGTTCGGTGTCACTTGGGAGCATCCGTCAAGATTGTGGAGTTGAACCAAGGAGTTTGTAAGGGAAAGGAGATCACCTACTTCGTGAAGATCTACCCAAGTGAGGCAAGTCCTTCGTGGGTGATGGCCATGGTGGGATAGACTGTTGGGTAACGTAGTAATTTCAAAAAAATTCCTACGCACACGCAAGATCATGGTGATGCATAGCAATGAGAGGGGAGAGTGTTGTCTATGTACCCTCGTAGACCGGTAACGGAAGCGTTGACACAACGTAGAGGAAGTAGTCGTACGTCTTCTCGATTTGGCCGATCCAAGTACCGAACGTACGGCACCTTCGAGTTCTGCACACGTTCAACTTGGTGACGTCCCTCAAGCTCCGATCCAGCCGAGTGTTGAGGGAGAGTTTCGTCAGCACGATGGCATGATGATGGTGATGACATTCTACCGACGCACGGCTTCGCCTAAGCACTGCTACGATATGACCGAGGTGGAATATGGTGGAATGGGGCACCGCACACGGCTAAGGAACGATCATGAAGATCAACTTGTGTGTCATGGGGTGCCCCCTTGCCCCCGTATATAAAGGAGGGAGAGGGGGAGGTGCGGCCGGCCCTAGGGGTGCGCCTGGAGGAGTCCTACTCCCATCGGGAGTAGGACTCCCCCCCTCTTGCCTTGTTGGAGAAGGAAAGGGGAAGGGGGAAAGAGGAAAGGGGGCGCTGCCCCCCCTTTCCTTGTCCTATTCGGACTAGGGGGAGGGGGCGCGCGGCCTGCCCTGGCCGGCCCTCCTCTTCTCTGTTAGGGCCCATGTAGGCCCATTAACCCCCGTGGGGGTTCCGGTAACCCCCCGGTGCTCTGGTAAAAATCCTGATTTCACCCAGAACGTTTCCGATATCCAAATATAGGCTTCCAATATATCAATCTTTATGTCTCGACCATTTCGAGACTCCTCGTCATGTCCATGATCATATCCGGGACTCGAAACAACCTTCGGTACATCAAAACACAAAAACCCTAATTACGATCGTCACTGAACTTTAAGCGTGCGGACCCTACGGGTTCGAGAACTATGTAGACATGACCGAGACATGTCTTTGGTCAATAACCAATAGCGGAACCTAGATGCTCATATTGACTCGTACATATTCTACGAAGATCTTTATCAGTCAGACCGCATAACAACATACGTTGTTCCCTTTGTCATCGGTATGTTACTTGCCCGAGATTCGATCGTCGGTATCTCAATACCTAGTTCAATCTCGTTACCGACAAGTCTCTTTACTCGTTCAATAATACATCTTCCCGCAACTAACTTATTAGTTGCAATTCTTGCAAGGCTTGAGTGATGTGCATTACCGAGAGGGCCCAGAGATACCTCTCTAACAATCGGAGTGACAAATCCTAATCTCAAAATACGCCAACCCAACAAGTACCTTCGGAGACACCTGTAGAGCACCTTTATAATCACCCAGTTACGTTGTGACGTTTGGTAGCACACAAAGTGTTCCTACGGTAACCGGGAGTTCCATAATCTCATAGTCATAGGAACCTATATAAGTTATGAAGAAAGCAATAGCAACAAACTAAACGATCAAGTGCTAAGCTAACGGAATGGGTCAAGTCAATCACATCATTCTCCAAATGGTGTGATCCCGTTAATCAAATGACAACTCATGTCTATGGCTAGGAAACATAACCATCTTCAATCAACGAGCTAGTCAAGTAGAGGCATACTAGTGACACTCTGTTTGTCTATGTATTCACACATGTATTATGTTTCCGGTTAATACAATTCTAGCATGAATAATAAACATTTATCATGATATAAGGAAATAAATAATAACTTTATTATTGCCCCTAGGGCATATTTCCTTCAGTCTCCCACTTGCACTAGAGTCAATAATCTAGATTACACAGTAATGATTCTAACACCCATGGAGCCTTGGTGCTGATCATGTTTTGCTCGTGGAAGAGGCTTAGTCAGCGGGTCTGCAACATTCAGATCCGTATGTATCTTGCAAATTTATATTTCTCCCACTTCGACTAAATCCCGAATGGAATTGAAGCGTCTCTTGATGTGCTTGGTTCTGTTGTGAAATCTGGATTCCTCCGCCAAGGCAATTGCACCAGTATTGTCACAAAAGATTTTCATTGGACCCGATGCACTAGGTATGAGACCTAGATCGGATATGAACTCCTTCATCCAGACTCCTTCATTTGCTGCTTCCGAAGCAGCTATGTACTCCGCTTCACATGTAGATCCCGCCATGACACTTTGTTTAGAACTGCACCAACTGACAGCTCCACCGTTCAATATAAACACGTATCCGGTTTGCGATTTAGAATCGTCCGGATCAGTGTCAAAGCTTGCATCTACGTAACCATTTACGATGATCTCTTTGTCACCTCCATATACGAGAAACAAATCCTTAGTCCTTTTCAGGTACTTCAGGATGTTCTTGACTGCTGTCCAGTGATCCACTCCTGGATTACTTTGGTACCTCCCTGCTAGACTTATAGCTAGGCACACATCAGGTTTGGTACACAGCATTGCATACATGATATAGCCTATGGCTGAAGCATAGGGAACATCTTTCATTTTCTCTCTATCTTCTGAGGTGGTCGGACATTGAGTCTTACTCAACTTCACACCTTGTAACACAGGCAAGAACCCTTTGGATCGATATAGCCTATGGCTTGATCCATTTTGAAATTCTTCAAAACTTTGTCAAGGTATGTGCTTTGTGAAAGTCCAATGAAGCGTCTTGATCTATCTCTATAGATCTTAATGCCCAATATGTAAGCAGACACCGAGGTCTTTCATTGAAAAACTCTTATTCAATTATCCCTTTATGCTACCCAGAAATTCTATATCATTTCCAATCAGTAATATGTCATCCACATATAATATCAGAAATGCTACAGAGCTCCCACTCACTTTCTTGTAAGTACATGCTTCTCCAAAAGTCTGTACAAAACCAAATGCTTTGATCACACTATCAAAGCGTTTATTCCAACTCCGAGAGGCTTGCACCGGTCCATAAATGGATCGCTGGAGCTTGCACACTTTGTTAGCTCCCTTTGGATCGACAAAACCTTCCGGTTGCATCATATACAACTCTTCTTCCAGAAATCCATTCAGGAATGAAGTTTTTACATCCATCTGCCAAATTTCATAATCATAAAATGCGGCAATCGCTAACATGATTCGGACAGACTTAAGCATCGCTACGGGTGAGAAGGTCTCATCGTAGTCAATCCCTTGAACTTGTCGAAAACCTTTCGCAACAAGTCGAGCTTTATAGACAGTAACATTACCATCAGCGTCAGTCTTCTTCTTGAAGATCTATTTATTCTCAATTGCTTGCCGATCAACAGGCAAGTCAACCAAAGTCCGTACTTTGTTCTCATACATGGATCCCATCTCAGATTTCATGGCTTCTAGCCATTTTGCGTAATCTGGGCTTACCATCGCTTCTTCATAGTTCGTAGGTTCATCATGATCTAGTAGCATGACTTCCAGAATCGGATTACCGTACCACTCTGGTGCGGATCTTACTCTGGTTGATCTACGAGTTTCGGTAGTCACTTGATCTGAAGTTTCATGATCATTATCATTAGCTTCCTCACTAATTCGTATAGGTGTCACAGAAACCGGTTTCTGTGATGTACTACTTTCCAATAAGGGAGCAGGTACACTTACCTCATCAAGTTCTACTTTCCTCCCACTCACTTCTTTCTAGAGAAACTCCTTCTCTAGAAAGGATCCATTCTTAGCAACGAATGTCTTGCCTACAGATCTGTGATAGAAGGTGTACCCAACTGTAACACCTCGGATGTAATTTACCTTATATGTATCCCAACTCTTGCCGTTTCCGGCGCTAAGTTATTTTATTTCCTCGGGTTCGGGTTTTTGTCTCCGTGTGTTGTTGCCTTTGTCATCCATCTCATATCATGTCATCATCTGCATTGCATTTGCATACGTGTTTGTCTCATGCATCCGAGCATTTTCCCCGTTGTCCGTTTTGCATTCCGGCGCGCCTATCTCCTCCGGTGGTCCTTTCTACCTATTTTCGTGTGTGGGGGTTAAACATTTCCAGATTGGACCGAGACTTTTCATGCGGCCTTGGTTTACTACCGGTAGACCGCCTGTCAAGTTTCGTACCATTTGGACTTCGTTTGATACTCCAACGGTTAACCGAGGGACCGAAAAGGCCTCGCGTGTGTTGCAGCCCAACACCCCTCCAAAGTGGCCCAAAACCCACCTAAACCTCCTCCATCATCTCGGTCGTTCGATCATGATCGCGTGGCCGAAAACCGCACTCCATTTGGAGCCTCCTAGCTCCCTCTACCTATAAAAAGGCATCTCCCCCGAAAATCACGGGTCAAACCCTAACCTTCCCCTCTTCTCACGTCGCCGGACGAAAACCGCCGGGCCGGACGTGTCCGACCCGCGCCGCCGCCGCCACGTGGCAGCCCCACATTCGCCGCCGCCCCGCGCCCACTTCACCGCGCCGCCACCCGTGCGGGCCCGCCGAAGCCCAACGCCGGCC
>NC_041392.1:317625199-317634763 GCF_002162155.2 Triticum dicoccoides | reverse complement strand
CTCGCCGCCGCGAGGTCCGGCCACCGCGAGCCGCCCTGCCGCCGACCTCCTCCGGCCGTCTTCAACCCCGCCGGCACCGCCCCGCACCGGATCCGGTCGCCTCCGACCTCCCCGGCGTCGCCCCACACCGGATCTACCGCCTCCTCGTCAACTCCGGCGGCCCCATCTCCATTTCCAGCGACCTCGGCGTCCGTGCAGCTACAGTGATCTCAGATCTGGAAAAATCCGAAGGGTTGACTTTCCCCCGAAACCCTAATTGTTTTGTGTTTTTCATCATGCTATAACTCCGCACCCGTAGCTCCGTTTTGCACGTGTAGCATATCAAAATGTTCGTCTCAAAGAGTACATCGTTTCATCTCATTGCATCATTTTCATTTGAGCTCATATTGATGCCCGAAATGCTGTTGGAATAGGGCTATATGGTTAAATTGCAAGATCTGTTTCATCAAATAGCTATTTGTCATTTTTGCCATGATTAATGTGTGCATGATATGCTCCTGAGCTTTACATGAGTTTTGTTACATGCCATGCCATCTTTATAGAGGTGCTTACCATGTATTTTTGTGACGTGTGTGGTGACTAGCACAAGCTTGCAAAGTAGTGCATTCGTTAATGCTGATTTCAGGGACTTAGAATTTCACAAAGTCCTTCATCTGATTTTGTCAATATGCCATATGTTCATGTTGTTTCCTAGTGATCCGTGCCTCTTTTGAGGATGATCGGTAAGGATGATTTGTTAACATTGTGGTGCTCTATCCATCCATGTCTTTGTTTGAAATTATGGAGCACCCTAGCTTGAGTCAATCGAGCTCTACTTTTTCTATTTCGTGATTCCTGGAAGATTGTTGACTTGTTAGCGATTTTGCCGAGGATGTTGTTATTGATCCGTGCATGATATGTGGTAGTTCTTGCCATGTCTAGCTTCTATAATATGAATTCTTGATGGGTGTATGCTTAGTTTGTCATGCCATGCTCCGTAGTGAGTGCATCGAGCTCGTGAACATGCCTACTCGTTAACAGATTTGCATGCTCCAGTTTTTCACTAAGTCTGTAATCTGATTATGTTTTTGCCATGTTCACATGCTTGCAATTGTATTTTCTGATCCCTTTTGGCTCAAGGTCACTAAGGGTCTTTTGTTCAGTGCTTTGAGTAGCTTCATGCCATGCCTTGCTTTTCCATGTTAAGTTCCTGTAGCATATAGTTTTCATACTCCAAAGTGTGCTACCTGATGTTAAATTCCAGATTTGTATTAATTTCACTAAGTCTGAAACCTGTTATCGTTTGCATTTTTTCCATGCTTGTTTGAATATGTTGATGGATGAATTGGCCGTAGCTCAGTGTTCATATTTTGTCAAGCATCATGAGTGGATCCCTGCCATGTATTTTGTTGTCATGTTTGAGTGCTCTAGCATAATTATCTTGATGCATTTATATGGCTACTTGTTGTTTATCGCAGACCGGTGCCATATTTGTTTTGCTTGCCATTTCCAAACCGTGCATCCGATTCCGGTGATCTTTATATCGATTTCAACCGAAATCACCTCACCTTTCCAGTGGCACGCTTGAATTTCCAAGTTGAGGTCAGGTTCAATAATTCCTTGTCAAATCTTGCATATGCATCACATATCGCATCCCGCATAGCATACCATGTTTGGATCATGTTTGTTTGAGCCTTGCACGTGGTTGATTGTGTTCCTTTTGCTTGTTTATCTTGTTTGGGTAGAGCCGGGAGACGAGTTCGCTAATGAGGAGCCCGTTGAGTTTGCTTATGAGGATCAAGTCAACTCTGACAACTTTGCAGGCAAGATGATCATACCCTCGAAATCACTTCTATCTTTGCTTGGTAGATGCTCACTCTTTTGCTATGCCTATGCTATGATGCCTACCACTTGCTTATCATGTCTCCCAAATGGCCATGTCAAACCTCTAACCCACCATGTCCTAGCAAACCGTTAATTGGCTATGTTACCGCTTTGCTCAGCCCCTCTTATAGCGTTGCTAGTTGTAGGTGAAGTTTGGAGATCGTTCCTAGTTGGAACATTGTTTATTGTTGGGATATCACTATATTATCTTGTTATCTTAATGCATCTATATACTTGGTAAAGGGTGGAAGGCTCGGCCTTTTGCCTAGTGTTTTATTCCACTCTTGCCGCCCTAGTTTCCGTCATATCAGTGTTAGGTTCCCGGATTTTTGCGTTCCTTACGCGGTTGGGTGATAATGGGAACCCCTTGACAATTCGCCTTGAATAAAACTCCTCCAGCAATGCCCAACCTTGGTTTTACCATTTGCCACCTAGCCTCTTTTTCCCTTGGGTTTTCGGAGCCCGAGGGTCATCTCATTTAAACCCCCCCGGGGCCAGTGCTCCTCTGAGTGTTGGTCCAAACTAGAGCCCCTTGCAGCGCCACCTCGGCGAAACTCGAGGGCTGGTTTTACTTGTACGGATTGCTTATCCGAGTGTGCCCTGAGAACGAGATATGTGCAGCTCCTATCGGGATTTCTCGGCACATTCGGGCGGTGTTGCTGGATTTGTTTTACCATTGTCGAGGTTGTCTTGTAGAACCGGGATGCCGAGTCTGGTCGGAATGTCTCGGGAGAAGGAATATCCTTCATTGACCGTGAGAGCTTGTGATGGGCTAAGTTGGGACTCCCCTGCAGGGTTTTGAACTTTCAAAAGCCGTGCCCGCGATTATGGGCAGATGGGAATTTGTTAATGTCCGGTTGTAGATAACATGAACTTAAAGTAATTAAAATGAATCAACCGCGTGTGTAACCGTGATGGTCTCTTCTCAGTGGAGTCCGGGAAGTGAACACGGTGTGGGAGTAATGCTTGACGTAGGTGGTTCTATAGTTCTTCGTTCGTGCTTTGCCTTTTCTTCTCGCTCTCTTTTGCGAACAGGTTAGGCACCATATATGCTAGTCGCTTGCTGCAGCTCCACATATTACCTTGCCTTACCTATAAGCTTAAATAGTCTTGATCGCGAGGGTGCAAGATTGCTGAGTCCCCGTGACTCACATATTACTTCCAAACCAGATGCAGGGATCGATGATTTTGTTCCAGATGACGCACTTGAGCTCAAGTGGGAGTTCGACGAAGACTCACGCCGTTACTATGTGTCTTTCCCTGATGATCAGTAGTGGTGCCCAGTTGGGGCGATCGGGACCGTGTCGCATGTTGGGGTTGATCTTTTATTTTGGTACCATAGTCGGACCATGAGTGTATTGGATGATTGTAATGTTATTTATGTATTTGTGTGACGTGGCGAGTGTAAGCCAGCTATGTACCTTCTTTCCACTATTATCTATTTACATGGGTTGTTGTGAAGATTACCTTACTTGGGACATTGCTTTCAATGCGGTTATGCCTCTAAGTCGTGCTTCGACACATAGGAGATATAGCCGCATCGAGGGCGTTACAAGTTGGTAATCAGAGCCTTCCCCGACCTTAGGAGCCCCCCCCCCCTGCTTGATCGAATTAGTTGTCGTTGTTGAGTCTAGAAAAATGTTTTGAGTCATTTAGGAATTATATATCGGAGAGTTAGGAATTATTTTTACTCCCCAATCCCTTCATCGCTCTGGTAAGGCATCCTGACGTAGAGTTTTGACTCTTCTCTTCTCAAATTTCACTAATTTTTTTTAGGATCACGCGGGTATCTTGGAATCGTTCCGATCGATTTGTGATGAGAACATTGTTCTTGGTGCCTCCTGTCATTTAGGGGTTGTGGCAATGTCCCGGGGAGTTGAGCTCTGAGGTGTTGTCATCACAATTTTATCGTTGCAGTTCTGGAATACCTGAGTTTAGTTTCGCCGACATCGAAAATCTCTTTTATGTAGTTGTTGGTGAGAGAACCTCGACGCCACCCAGTAGTAGGGCGGGAGTTCGGGAGTATTGCCATAACTTGTATAACGGATGCTTTTCGAAGGTTGGGGTAGACAATTTCCGAAGTTTTTCTCGGTTATGTGTTGAAGGATGGATACAGCTGGATGTAGGATTTGCTAGATTTGGGTGAGATATTATGCTTCCCCTGTATCCCCAACACCAGATTGCATAACCGGAAAGGTTCGGGAGTTTCATAGGTGGGAATTCTTGTAGCTCTAGTTCTTCTTCCACGGATATTTGGTTTGAGATTGGGTTATCCTTACCGAGTATTCGTTCTTGTTCCGTACCTTGTTGTTGTTTTTCTTCTACCTAAATTCTAAGTGGCTTCTCAATTTATGGATATGTGACCATTTCAATTGGAATACATTTGTTCATTTTGTTCGGATGTGAAGACTATATGTTGCAATTTCAACCCATTGGTTTCAGCTTCAATATTTGTCTATCATTGTGCTAATGGATGTCAACCTCTTTAGGATGGCTCCTCCAACGCGCACGACTCCGAATCCTGATCCGCCACCACCACCTCCACCTTTGGAGGCATGGCAAGCTGTGATGGCCGCTACCAATGCAAACACGCAACTGATCATGCAACTTATTCAAGAGCGCAACCAAGGGAACCAGGGCAACAATCAGAATCACTTTGCTACACTCAACCAGTTCCTTGCTAACCAGCCAAAGACCTTCAGCAATTGCGTTGAGGCAACTGATGCTGATGATTGGCTCGTGGACTTATGCAAGCATTTCGAGTGCAGTAATATCAGGCCTGAGGACTTTGTCAAGTTCGCTTCCTTCCAACTCAAAGACCAAGCTGCAGAATGGTTTCAGCAGTACAAAGATTTCAGAGGAGGCCGTGTGACTACCTGGGATGAATTCCATCAAGACTTCAAAGCTCATCATATTCCTCAGAGCGTGGTTGAAAGCAAGCGTGAGGAATTCCGCAACCTGAAGCAAGGCTCTATGTCTGTCTACGAGTACAACAAGATGTTTCAGAAGCTCCCCCGTTTTGCTAAGCAGGATGCCCCTGACGAGAAAAGCATGATATACCAGTTCAGGGGTGGTCTCAGAGAAGAAATCCAGCTAGCTCTTGTCCTCTTTGAGCCCATGAGGTACGATGAGTTTTACAACATGGCATTGAAGCAAGAGACTGCTCAACCGAGGTGCGATGCTTCCAAGAAGCGAGTTAGAGATGCTACTCCTTCTTCCTCAACTCAAGTGGCTAAGCAGCAGAAGTATTGGCTTCCTCCTCCTCCGTTCCATCAGCCTTATCAGCAGAAGAGCAAAGGTGGCAGTGGATCTTCCGACTCACCCAACCCTGGCTTTCAGAACAAGACTTCGTCTCAAGCTCCAAGATCGAGTGCTCCGTATCACCGTCCGCTTTCAGAGATCAAGTGCAACAAGTGCCAACAGAAGGGTCACTATGCCAACAAATGCTTCAATCAGAGGCGTCTCCCTCCTCCTCCTCCTCCTGTGAGATCGGCAAGTACAGCTGTGGTCAAGCATAACCCTAAGTACGCCAAGGTCAACATGATGAATGCAACTCAGGCAGAGGACTCGTCACATGTCATCATGGGTCACCTTCCTGTTAATGATATTCCTGCAAGAGTTCTTTTTGACACTAGTGCATCGCATTGTTTCATTTTGAGACCTTTTGCATCTAAGCATGATTTTGTTACTCAAGTGTTGCCAAAACCGTTGGCTATTGTCTCTCCGGCCCGTCAAATGACATCTCGAGTATGCGTTCCGGATGTTTCAATCACATTGGGCGACTATAAGTTCTTGTCCTCTCCAAATGTTCTTGGTGACTCGGATATTGATCTTATTCTCGGAATGGATTAGCTTTCTAAGAACAAGGCTCAACTTGATTGTGCTGCCAGGTAAATTCAACTGACTCATTCGTGTGAGGATGTAATTGTCTTTGTCGCTCGTGATGATACCATCCGTCTGTTTTCTCTCAATGAGAAGGGTGAACTGGATGCCACCTCTCAAATTCCAGTCGTTTGCGAAAATCAAGACGTCTATCCAGAAGAGCTTCCAGGAATGCCTCCGCACCGGCCAGTGGAATTCGTCATCGATCTTGTGCCTGGCATGGAACCTGTTTGCAAATGTCCTTACAAGCTTGGACCTGAAGAGTTGAAGGAGCTGAAGAAGCAACTCGATATTCAAGAGCGAATGGGTCTCATCCGACCGAGTTCTTCTCCGTGGGGTTGTGGAGTTCTTTTTGTGAAGAAGAAGGATGGAACGGACCGACTTTGTGTTGACTACCGTCCATTGAACAAGAAGACTACAAAGAACAAGTACCCACTTCCCAACATCAATGAGCTGTTCAAACAACTCAAAGGTGCCCAAGTATTCTCCAAGCTTGATCTCCGTATGGGCTATCACCAGATTCGAATCCGTGAGCAAGATATTCCCAAGGCGGCTTTCAGAACAAGCTATGGTTCATATGAATACACTGTCATGTCTTTTGGCCTCGTCAACGCTCCTCCGACTTTCTCTCGCATGATGAACTTCATCTTCAACGCCTACACAAATGACTTTGTTTTGGTCTACCTCGATGACATTCTGGTCTTTTCGAAGAACAAGGAAGATCATGCCAAGCACTTGCGTTTGGTGCTCGATAAGCTTAGGGAACATCAGTTCTACGCCAAGTTCTCAAAGCGCGAGTTTTGGCTCGATGAGGTTCTTTATCTAGGGCATATCATCTCTGCCAAGGGCATAGCGGTGAATCCTGAGAAGGTGTCTGCAATTGTGAATTGGGAACCACCTCAGAACGTGAAGCAACTCCGCAGCTTCCTTGGTCTCGCAAGCTACTGTCGAAGGTTCGTTCAGAACTTCTCAAAGATCACAAAGCCTCTTTCCAACCTTCTCTAGAAACACGTCAAGTACGTTTGGTCTCCGGAATGTGACATCGCTTTCAACACTTTGAAAGAGAAATTAGTCACTGCTCCAGTTCTGACCCCTCCTGATGAATCCAAACCGTTCGAGGTCTTCTGCGATGCCTCTCTTCAAGGCCTTGGTGCAGTGTTGATGCAAGAGAAGAAAGTTGTGGCTTATACCTCTCGCCAGTTGAAGCCCAACGAGAAGAACTACCCCACTCATGACCTCGAGTTGGTGGCAGTTGTGCATGCTCTTTTGACTTGGAGACATCTCTTATTGGGAAGAAAATTGGACATCTTCACTAACCACAAGAGTCTCAAGTACATCTTCACTCAGCCTAATCTCAACCTCAGGCAGACTCGTTGGGTCGAAATGATTCAAGAGTATAATCCGAGTATCGAGTATACTCCAGGCAAGGCCAATGTGATTGCTGACGCTTTGAGCAGGAAGGCTTACTGCAATAGTCTGATTATCAAGCCTTACCAACCCGAGCTTTGTGAAGCTTTCCGCAAACTCAATCTGCAAGTTGTTCCTCAAGGTTTCCTCGCCAACCTTCAAGTCTCTCCTACTTTGGAAGATGAGATTCGCGAGGCTCAACTTCTTGATGCTATGGTGAAGAAGGTGAAGATTGGGATTGCCAAGAGTCAACCCAAGTACAAGTGCTATCGCCTTGATGACAAGGATACTCTCTTCTTCGAGGATCGTATTGTTGTGCCTAAAGGTGACCTTTGTAAAGTTATTATGAATGAGGCTCACAATTCACTCCTCTCCATCCACCCTGGGAGTACGAAGATGTACCAGGACCTCAAGCAGGCTTATTGGTGGACTCGAATGAAGCGCGAGATTGCTGAGTTCGTAA
Source organism: Triticum dicoccoides (assembly GCF_002162155.2). Classification (NCBI taxonomy): domain Eukaryota; kingdom Viridiplantae; phylum Streptophyta; class Magnoliopsida; order Poales; family Poaceae; genus Triticum; species Triticum dicoccoides. The sequence goes on along the minus strand of NC_041392.1, from coordinate 317,627,148 downwards.
ATGAATGTGATGTCTGCAGAAGAGTGAAGGCAGAACACCAACGACCAGCTGGTCTCCTCCAACCTCTTGCCATTCCAGAATGGAAGTTTGACCACATTGAGATGGACTTCGTGACGGGATTTCCAAAGTCTAAGCGTGGCAATGATGCTATATTCGTTGTCATCGACAAACTCACTAAAGTGGCTCACTTTCTGCCTATCAAAGAGTCTATCACTGCAGCTCAATTGGCGGAGCTTTATACCTCTCGGATTGTCTCTCTGCACGGCATTCCACAGTTGATCTCTTCAGACCGTGGCAGCATCTTTACCTCCAAGTTTTGGGATTCTTTTCAGAAGGCCATGGGCACCAACATCCGTTTCAGCACAACTTTTCATCCTCAAACTAGCTGTCAAGTCGAGCGTGTCAATTAGATTCTCGAAGATATGCTCAGGGCTTGCGTTATCTCCTTTGGTATGAAGTGGGAAGATTGTCTTCCATATGCCGAATTCTCCTACAACAACAGTTTTCAAGCAAGTTCGGGCAAGGCCCAATTCGAAATTATCTATGGCAGGAAGTGCCGTACTCCTATCAACTGGTCAGAGACCGGTGAACGTCAACTTCTCAGAAATGACTTGATCATAGAGGCAGAGGAAATGTGCAAAGTCATTCGTGATAACCTCAAAGCAGCGCAATCGCGCCAGAAGAGCTACTATGATAGTAAGCATCGTGATTTGGGTTTCGAGATCGGAGACCATGTTTACCTCTGCGTCTCTCCAATGAAAGGTACTCGTCACTTCGGTATCAAAGGGAAGCTTGCCCCTAGATACGTGGGTCCTTTCAAGATCGTCAGCAAGAGAGGCGATCTCGCCTATCAACTCGAGCTTCCTTCAAACTTTGCAAATCTGCATGATGTGTTCCATGTCTCTCAGCTCCGCAAGTGCTTCAAGACTCCTGACCGCACCATCAACTTCGAAGACATTGATCTCCAAGAAGACCTTTCTTATCGTGAGCACCCAGTTGCTATTCTTGAAGAGACTGAACGCAAGACTCGCAATAAGTCAATCAAATTCCTCAAAGTCAAGTGGTCACACCATTCCGACCGTGAAGCCACCTGGGAACGCGAGGATCACCTCCGTTCTGAGTACCCGGCGTTTTTCCAGTCCTAGATCTCGGGACGAGATCCTTTCATAGTGGTGGAGTGTTGTAACACCCCTGATGTAATTTACCTTATATGTATCCCAATCTTGCCGTTTCCGGCGCTAAGTTATTTTATTTCCTCGGGTTCGGGTTTTTGTCTCCGTGTGTTGTTGCCTTTGTCATGCATCTCATATCATGTCATCATGTGCATTGCATTTGCATACATGTTCGTCTCATGCATCCGAGCATTTTCCCCATTGTCCGGTTTGCATTCCGGCGCGCCTATCTCCTCCGGTGGTCCTTTCTACCTCTTTTCGTGTGTGGGGGTTAAACATTTCCGGATTGTATTGAGACTTGTCATGCGGCCTTGGTTTACTACCGGTAGACCGCCTGTCAAGTTTCGTACCATTTGGACTTCGTTTGATAATCCAACGGTTAACCGAGGGGCCGAAAAGGCCTCGTGTGTGTTGCAGCCCAACACCCCTCCAAAGTGGCCCAAAACCGACCTAAACCTCCTCAATCATCTCGGTCGTTCGATCGTGATCGCGTGGCCAAAAACCGCACTCCATTTGGAGCCTCCTAGCTCCCTCTACCTATAAAAAGGCATCTCCCCTAAAAATCACGGGTCAAACCCTAACCTTCCCCTCTCCTCGCGTCGACGGACGAAAACCGCCGGGCCGGACGTGTCCGACCCGCGCCGCCGCCGCCACGTGGCAACCCCTCATTCGCCGCCGCCCCGCGCCCACTTCACCGCGCCGCCACCCGCGCGGGCCCCCGAAGCCCAACGCCGGCCCCCGCGGCCCATCCCGCGTCCGCCGCCGCCTGCCTTCTTC
>NC_041392.1:317607054-317625136 GCF_002162155.2 Triticum dicoccoides | reverse complement strand
CGCCGCGAGGTCCGGCCACCGCGTGCTGCCCCGCTGCCGACCTCCTCTGGTCGTCTTCAACCCCGCCGGCGCCGTCCCGCACCGGATCCGGTCGCCTCCGACCTCCCCGGTGTCGCCCCGCACCGGATCCGCCGCCTCCTCGTCAACTCCGGCGGCCCCATCTCCATTTCCGGCGACCTCGACGTCCGTGCAGCTACAGTGATCTCAGATCTGGAAAAATCCAAAGGGTTGACTTTCCCCCGAAACCCTAATTTATTTGCATTTTTCATCATGCTATAACTCCTTATCCGTAGCTTTGTTTTGCGCGTGTAGCACATCAAAATGTTCGCGTCAGAGAGTACATCATTTCATCTCATTGGATCATTTTCATTTGAGCTCATCTTGATGCCCGAAATGCTGTTGGAAGAGGGCTATATGGTTAAATTGTCAGATCTGTTTCATCAAATAGCTATTTGTCATTGTTGCCATGATTAATGTGTGCATGATATGCTCCTGAGCTCTACATGAGTTTTGTTATGTGCCATGCCATCTTTACAAAGGTGCTTACCATGTATTTTTGTGACATGTGTGGTCACTAGCACAAGCTTGCAAAGTAGTGCATTCGTTAATGCTGATTTCAGGGACTTAGAATTTCAAGTCCTTGATCTGATTTTGTCAATATGCCATATGTTCATGTTGTTTCCTAGTAATCCGTGCCTCTTTTGAGGATGATCAGTAAGGATGATTTGTTAACATTGTGGTGCTCTATCCGTCCATGTCTTTTTTTGAAATTATGGAGCACCCTAGCTTGAGTCAATCGAGCTCTACTTTTGCTATTTCGTGATTCCTGGAAGATTGTTGACTTGTTAGCGATTTTGCCGAGGATGTTGTTATTGATCCGTGCGTGCTATGTTGTTGTTCTTGGCATGTCTAGCTTCTATAATATGAATTCTTGATGGGTGTATGCTTAGTTTGTCATTCCATGCTCCGTAGTGAGTGCATCGAGCTCGTGAACATGCCTACTCGTTAACAGATTTGCATGCTCCAGTTTTTCACTAAGTCTGTAATCTGATTATGTTTTTGCCATGTTCACATGCTTGCAATTGTATTTTCTGATCCCTTTTGGCTCAAGGTCACTAAGGGACTTTTGTTAAGTGCTTCGAGTAGCTTCCTGCCATGCCTTGCTTTGCCATGTTAAGTTCCTGTAGCATATAGTTTTCATACTCGAAAGTGTGCTACCTGATGTTAAATTCCAGACTTGTGTTAATTTCACTATGTCTGAAACCTGTTATAGTTTGCATTTTTGCCATGCTTGTTTGAACCTGTTAGTGGATGAATTGGCCGTAGCTCAGTGTTCATCTTTTGTCAAGCATCATGAGTGGATCCCTGCCATGTATTTTGTTGTCATGTTTGAGTGCTCTAGCATAATTATCTTGATGCATTTATATGGCTACTTGCTGTTTATCACATACCAGCGCCATATTTGTTTTGCTTGCCATTTCCAAACCGTGCATCCGATTCCGGTGATCTTTATATCGATTTCAACCGAAATCACCTCACCTTTCCAGTGGCACTCCTGGATTTCCAAGTTGAGGCAAGGTTCAATCATTCCTTGTCATATCTTGCGTATGCATCACATATCGCATCCCGCATAGCATACCATGTTTGCATCATGTTTGTTTGAGCCTTGCACGTGGTTGATTGTGTTCCTTTTGCTTGTTTATCTTGTTTGGGTAGAGCCGGGAGACATGTTTCCTAACAAGGAGCCCGTTGAGTTTGCTTACGAGGATCAAGTCAACTCTGACAACTTTGCAGGCAAGATGATCATACCCTCGAAATCACTTCTATCTTTGCTTGCTAGATGCTCGCTCTTTTGCTATGCCTATGCTAAGATGCCTACCACTTGCTTATCATGTCTCCCAAATGGCCATGTCAAACCTCTAACCCACCATGTCCTAGCAAACCGTTTATTGGCTATGTTACCGCTTTGCTCAGCCCCTCTTATAGCGTTGCTAGTTGCATGTGAAGTTTGGAGATCGTTCCTTGTTGGAACATTGTTTATTGTTGGGATATCACTATATTATCTTGTTATCTTAATGCATCTATATACTTGGTAAAGGGTGGAAGGCTCGGCCTTTTGCCTAGTGTTTTGTTCCACTCTTGCCGCCCTAGTTTCTGTCATATCGGTGTTATGTTCCCGGATTTTTGCGTTCCTTACGTGGTTGGGTGATAATGGGAACCCCTTGATAGTTCGCCTTGAATAAAACTCCTCCAGCAATGCCCAACCTTGGTTTTACCATTTTCCACCTAGCCTCTTTTTCCCTTGGGTTTCCGGAGCCCGAGGGTCATCTCATTTAAACCCCCCGGGGCCAGTCCTCCTCTGAGTGTTGGTCCAAACTAGAGCCCCTTGCAGCGTCACCTCGGGGAAACTGGAGGGATGGTTTTAGTTGTACGGATTGCTTATCTGAGTGTGCCCTGATAACGAGATATGTGCAGCTCCTATCGGGATTTCTCGGCACATTCGGGCGGTGTTGTTGGATTTGTTTTACCATTGTCGAGGTTGTCTTGTAGAACCGGGATGCCGAGTCTGATCGGAATGTCTCGGGAGAAGGAATATCCTTCGTTGACCGTGAGAGCTTGTGATGGGCTAAGTTGGGACTCACCTGCAGGGTTTTGAACTTTCGAAAGCCGTGCCCGCGGTTATGGGCAGATGGGAATTTTCTAATGTCCGGTTGTAGATAACATGAACTTAAAGTAATTAAAATGAATCAACCGCGTGTGTAACCGTGATGGTATCTTCTCAGCGGAGTCCGGGAAGTGAACACGGTGTGGGAGTAATGCTTGACGTAGGTGGTTCTATAGTTCTTCGTTCGTGCTTTGCCTTCTCTTCTCTCTCTCTTTTGCGAACAGGTTAGCCACCATATATGCTAGTCGCTTACTGTAGCTCCACATATTACCTTGCCTTACCTATAAGCTTAAATAGTCTTGATCGCGAGGGTGCGAGATTGCTGAGTCCCCATGACTCACAGATTACTTCCAAACCAGATGCAGGGACCGATGATTCTGTTCCAGATGATGCGCTTGAGCTCAAGTGGGAGTTCGACGAAGACTCACGCCATTACTATGTGTCTTTCACTGATGATCAGTAGTGGTGCCCAGTTGGGGCGATCGGGACCGTGTCGCATGTTGGGGTTGATCTTTTATTTGGGTACTATAGTCGGACCATGAGTGTATTGGATGATTGTAGTGTTATTTATGTATTTGTGTGACGTGGCGAGTGTAAGCCAACTATGTACCTTCTTTCCACTATTATCTATTTACATGGGTTGTTGTGAAGATTACCTTACTAGCGACATTGCTTTCAATGCGGTTATGCCTCTAAGTCGTGCTTCGACACGTAGGAGATATAGCCGCATCGAGGGCGTTACAAGTTGGTAATCAGAGCCTTCCCCGACCTTAGGAGCCTCCCCCCCTGCTTGATCGAATTAGCTGTCGTTGTTGAGTCTAGAAAAATGTTTTGAGTCATTTAGTAATTATATATCGAAGAGTTAGGAATTCTTTCTACTCCCCAATCCCTTCATCGCTCTGGTAAGGCATCCTGACATAGAGTTTTGACTTTTCTCTTCTCAAATTTCACTAATTTTTTTAGGATCACGCGGGTATCTTGGAATCGTTCTGATCGATTTGTGACGAGAACATTGTTCTTGGTGCCTCCTATCATTTAGGGGGTGTGTCAATGTCCCGAGGAGTTGAGCTCTGAGGTGTTGTCGTCACAATTTTATCGTTGCAGTTCTGGAATACCTTAGTTTAGTTTCGCCGATATCGAAAATCTCTTTTATCCAGTTGTTGGTGAGATAACCTCGACGCCACCCAGTACTAGGGCGGGAGTTCGGGAGTATTGCCATAAATTGTATAACGGATGCTTTTCGAAGGTTGAGGTAGACAATTTCCAAAGTTTTTCTCCGTTATGTGTTGAAGGATGGATACTCTGGATATAGGATTTTCTAGATTTGGGTGAGATATTATGCTTCCCCTGTATCCCCAACACCAGATTGCATAACAGGAAAGGTTCGAGAGTTTCATAGGCGGGAATTCTTGTAGCTCCAGTTCTTCTTCCACGGATATTTGGTTTGAGATTGGGTGCTCCTTACCGAGTATTCGTTCTTGTTCCGTACATTGTTGTTGTTTTTCTTCTACCTAAATTCTAAGTGGCTTCTCAATTTATGGATATGTGACCATTTCAATTGGAATACATTAGTTCATTTTGTTCGGATGTGAAGACTATATGTTGCAATTTCAACCCGTTGGTTTCAGCTTCAATATTTGTCTATCATTGTGCTAATGGATGTCAACCTCTTCAGGATGGCTCCTCCAACGCGCACGACTCCGAATCCTGATCCGCCACCACCACCTCCACCTCCGGAGGCATGGCAAGCTGTGATGGCCGCTACCAATGCAAACACGCAACTGATCATGCAACTTCTTCAAGAGCGCAACCAAGGGAACCAGGGCAACAATCAGAATCACTTTGCTACACTCAACCAGTTCCTTGCTAACCAGCCAAAGACCTTCAGCAATTGTGTTGAGGCAACTGACGCTGATGATTGGCTCATGGACTTATGCAAGCATTTCGAGTGCAGTAACGTCAGGCCTGAGGACTTTGTCAAGTTCGCTTCCTTCCAACTCAAAGACCAAACTGCAGAATGGTTTCAGCAGTACAAAGATTTCAGAGGAGGCCATGTGATTACCTGGGATGAATTCCGTCAAGACTTCAAAGCTCATCATATTCCTTAGAGCGTGGTTGAAAGCAAGCGTGAGGAATTCCGCAACCTGAAGCAAGGCTCTATGTCTGTCTACGAGTACAACAAGATGTTTCAGAAGCTCGCCCGTTTTGCTAAGCAGGACGCCCCTGATGAGAAAAGCATGATATACCAGTTCAGGGGTGGTCTCAAAGAAGAAATCCAGCTAGCTCTTGTCCTCTTTGATCCCATGAGGTACGATGAGTTTTACAACATGGCATTGAAGCAAGAGACTGCTCAACTGAGGTGCGATGCTTCCAAGAAGCGAGTTAGAGATGCTACTCCTTCTTCCTCAACTCAAGTGGCTAAGCAGCAGAAGTATTGGCTTCCTCCTCCTCCGTTCCGTTAGCCTTATCAGCAGAAGAGCAAAGGTGGCAGTGGATCTTCCCACCCACCCAACCCTGGCTTTCAGAACAAGACTTCGTCTCAAGCTCCAAGATCGAGTGCTCCGTATCACCGTCCGCTTTTCGAGGTCATGTGCAACAAGTGCCAACAGAAGGGTCATTATGCCAACAAATGCTTCAATCAGAGGCGTATCCCTCCTCCTCCTCCTGTGAGATCAGGAAGTACAGCTGTGGTCAAGCATAACCCCAAGCACGCCAAGGTCAACATGATGAATGCAGCTCAGGCAGAGGACTCATCATATGTCATCATGGGTAACCTTCCTGTTAACGATATTCCTGCAAGAGTTCTTTTTGACACTGGTGCATCGCATTGTTTCATCTTGAGACCTTTTGCATCTAAGCATGATTTTGTTACTCAAGTGTTGCCGAAACTGTTGGCTATTGTCTCTCCGGCCCGTCAAATGACATCTCGAGTATGTCTTCCGGATGTTTCAATCACATTGGGCGACTATAAGTTCTTGTCCTCTCCAAATGTTCTTGGTGACTCGGATATTGATCTTATTCTCGGAATGGATTGTCTTTCTAAGCACAAGTCTTAGCTTGATTGTGCTGCCAGGCAGATTCAATTGACTCATCCCTTTGGGGATGTAATTGTCTTTGTCGCTCATGATGATACCATCCATCTGTTTTCTCTCAATGAGAAGGGTGAACTGGATGCCATCTCTCAAATTCCAGTCGTTTGCGAATATCAAGACGTCTTTCCAGAAGAGCTTCCAAGAATGCCTCCGCACCGGCCAGTGGAATTCGTCATCGATCTTGTGCCTGGCACGGAACCTGTTTGCAAATGTCCTTACAAGCTTGGACCTGAAGATTTGAAGGAGCTGAAGAAGCAACTCGATATTCAAGAGCGAATGGGTCTCATCCGACCGAGTTCTTCTCCATGGGGTTGTGGAGTTCTTTTTGTGAAGAAGAAGGATGGAACGGACCGACTTTGTGTTGACTACCGTCCATTGAACAAGAAAACTATAAAGAACAAGTACCCACTTCCCAACATCAATGAGCTCTTCAAACAACTCAAAGGTGCCCAAGTATTCTCCAAGCTTGATCTCCGTATGGGCTATCACCAGATTCGAATCCGTGAGAAAGATATTCCCAAGACGGCTTTCAGAACAAGCTATGGTTCATATGAATACACTGTCATGTCTTTTGGCCTCGTCAACGCTCCTCTGACTTTCTCTCGCATGATGAACTTCATCTTCAACGCCTACACAAATGACTTCGTTTTGGTCTACCTCGATGACATTCTGGTCTTTTCGAAGAACAAGGAAGATCATGCCAAGCACTTGCGTTTGGTGCTCGATAAGCTCAGGGAACATCACTTCTACGCCAAGTTCTCAAAGTGTGAGTTTTGGCTCGATGAGGTTCTTTATCTAGGGCATATCATCTCTGCCAAGGGCATAGCGGTGAATCCTGAGAAGGTGTCTGCAATTCTGAATTGGGAACCACCTCAGAATGTGAAGCAACTCCGCAGCTTCCTTGGTCTCGCAAGCTACTGTCGAAGGTTCGTTGAGAACTTTTCAAAGATCGCGAAGCCTCTTTACAACCTTCTCCAGAAACACGTCAAGTATGTTTGGTCTCCGGAATGTGACATCGCTTTCAACACTTTGAAAGAGAAATTAGTCACTGCTCCAGTTCTGACTCCTCCTGATGAATCCAAACCGTTCGAGGTCTTCTGCGATGCCTCTCTTCAAGGCCTTGGTGCAGTGTTGATGCAAGAGAAGAAAGTTGTGGCTTATACCTCTCGCTAGTTGAAGCCCAACGAGAAGAACTACCCCACTCATGACCTCGAGTTGGCGGCAGTTGTGCATGCTCTTTTGACTTGGAGACATCTCTTATTGGGAAGAAAAGTGGACATCTTCACTGACCACAAGAGTCTCAAGTACATCTTCACTCAGCCTAATCTCAACCTCAGGCAGACTCATTGGGTCGAAATGATTCAAGAGTATAATCCGAGTATCGATTATACTCCAGGCAAGGCCAATGTGATTGCTGACGCTTTGAGCAGGAAGGCTTACTGCAATAGTCTGATTATCAAGTCTTACCAACCCGAGCTTTGTGAAGCTTTCCGCAAACTCAATCTACAAGTTGTTCCTCAAGGTTTCCTCGCCAACCTTCAAGTCTCTCCTACTTTGGAAGATCAGATTCGCGAGGCTCAACTTCTTGATGGTATGGTGAAGAAGGTGAAGATTGGGATTGCCAAGAGTCAACCCAAGTACAAGTGCTATCGCCTTGATGACAAGGATACTCTCTTCTTCGAGGATCGTATTGTTGTGCCTAAAGGTGACCTTCGTAAATTTATTATGAATGAGGCTCACAATTCACTCCTCTCCATCCAACCTGGGAGTACGAAGATGTACCAGGACCTCAACCAGGCTTATTGGTGGACTCGAATGAAGCGCGAGATTGCTCAGTTCGTGAATGAATGTGATGTCTGTAGAAGAGTGAAGGCAGAACACCAACGACCGGCTGGTCTCCTCCAACCTCTTGCCATTCCAGAATGGAAGTTTGACCACATTGAGATGGATTTTGTGATGGGATTTCCAAAGTCTAAGCGTGGCAATGATGATATATTCGTTGTCATCGACAAACTCACTAAAGTGGCTCACTTTCTGCCAATCAAAGAGTCTATCACTGCAGCTCAATTGGCAGAGCTTTATACCTCTCAGATTGTCTCTCTGCATGGAATTCCACAGTTGATCTCTTCAGACCGTGGCAGCATCTTTACCTCCATGTTTTGGGATTCTTTTCAGAAGGCCATGGGCACCAACATCCGTTTCAGCACAACTTTTCATCCTCAAACTAGCGGTCAAGTCGAGCGTGTCAATCAGATTGTCAAAGATGTGCTCAGGGCTTGTGTTATCTCCTTCGGTATGAAGTGGGAAGATTGTCTTCCATATGCCGAATTCTCCTACAACAACAGTTTTCAAGCAAGTTCGGGCAAGGCCCCATTCGAAATTCTCTATGGAAGGAAGTGTCGTACTCCTCTCAACTGGTCAAAGACCGGTGAACGTCAACTTCTCGGAAATGACTTGATCACAGAGGCAGAGGAAATGTGCAAAGTCATTCATGATAACCTCAAAGCAGCGCAATCGCGCCAGAAGAGCTACTATGATAGTAAGCATCGTGATTTGGCTTTCGAGATCCGAGACCATGTTTACCTCCGCGTCTCTCCAATGAAAGGTACTCGTCGCTTCGGTATCAAAGGGAAGCTTGGCCCTAGATACGTGGGTCCTTTCAAGATCGTTAGCAAGAGAGGCGATCTCGCCTATCAACTTGAGCTTCCTTCAAACATTGCAAATGTGCACGACGTGTTCCATGTCTCTCAGCTCCGCAAGTGCTTCAAGACTCCTGACCGCACCGTCAACTTTGAAGACATTGATCTCCAAGAAGACCTTTCTTATCGTGAGCACCCAGTTGCTATTCTTGAAGATACTGAATGCAAGAATCGCAATAAGTCAATCAAATTCCTCAAAGTCAAGTGGTCACACCATTCCGACTGTGAAGCCACCTGGGAATGCGAGGATCACCTCCGTTCTGAGTACTCGGCGTTTTTCCAGTCCTAGATCTCGGGACGAGATCCTTTCGTAGTGCTGGAGTGTTGTAACACCCCGGATGTAATTTACCTTATATGTATTCCAACTCTTGCCGTTTCCGGCGCTAAGTTATTTTAGTTCCTCGGGTTTGGGTTTTTGTCTCCGTGTGTTGTTGCCTTTGTCATGCATCTCATATCATGTCATCATGTGCATTGCATTTGCATACGTGTTCGTCTCATGCATCCGAGCATTTTCCCCGTTGTCCGTTTTGCATTCTAGCGCGCCTATCTCCTCTGGTGGTCCTTTCTACCTCTTTTCGTGTGTGGGGGTTAAACATTTCCGGATTGGACCGAGACTTGTCATGCGGCCTTGGTTTACTACCGGTAGACCGCCTGTCAAGTTTCGTACCATTTGGACTTCGTTTGATAATCCAACGGTAAACCGAGGGAGCGAAAAGGCCTCATGTGTGTTGCAGCCCAACACCCCTCCAAAGTGGCCCAAAACCCACCTAAACCTTCTCAATCATCTCGGTCGTTCGATCACGATCGCGTGGCTGAAAACCGCACTCCATTTGGAGCCTCCTAGATCCCTCTACCTATAAAAAGGCATCTCCCCCGAAAATCACGGGTCAAACCCTAACCTTCCCCTCTCCTCGCGTCGCTGGGCCGGACGTGTCCGACCCGCGCCGTCGCCGCCATGTGGCAGCCCCTCATTCGCCGCTGCCCCACGCCCACTTCACCGTGCCGGCACCCGTGCGGGCCCGCCGAAACCCAACGCCGGCCCCCGCGGCCCATCCCGCGTCCACCGCCGCCTGCCTCCTTCGCCCCGACGCCGCTCGCCGCCCCGACGCTGCTCCGCCGCACGCCGGCGTCGCACGCCTCGCCGCCGCGAGGTCCGGTCACCGCGAGCCGCCCCGCCGCCGACCTCCTCCGGTCGTCTTCAACCCCGCCGGCGCCGCCCCGCACCGGATCCGGTCGCCTCCGACCTCCCCGGCGTCGCCCCGCACCAGATCCGCCGCCTCCTTGTCAACTCCGGCAGCCCCATCTCCATTTCCAGTGACCTCGATGTCCGTGCAGCTACAGTGATCTCAGATCTGGAAAAATCCGAAGGGTTGACTTTCCCCCGAAACCCTAATTTATTTGCGCTTTTCATCATGCTATAACTCCGCATCTGTAGCTCCGTTTTGCGCGTGTAGCATATCAAAATGTTCGCCTCAGAGAGTACATCGTTTCATCTCACTGCATCATTTTCATTTGAGCTCATCTTGATGCCCGAAATGCTGTTAGAAGAGGGCTATATTTTTGTGACATGTGTGGTGACTAGCACAAGCTTGCAAAGTAGTGCATTCGTTAATGCTGATTTCAGGGACTTCGAATTTCACACAGTCCTTGATCTGATTTTGTCAATATGCCATATGTTCATGTTGTTTCCTAGTGATCCGTGCCTCTTTTGAGGATGATCATTAAGGATGATTTGTTAACATTGTGGTGCTCTATCCATCCATGTCTTTGTTTGCAATTATGGAGCACCCTAGCTTGAGTCAATCGAGCTCTACTTTTGCTATTTCGTGATTCCTGGCAGATTGTTGACTTGTTAGCGATTTTGCCGAGGATGTTGTTATTGATCCATGCATACTATGTTGTTGTCCTTGCCATGTCTAGCTTCTATGATATGAATTCTTGATGGGTGTATGCTTAGTTTGTCATGCCATGCTCCGTAGTGAGTGCATCGAGCTCGTGAACAGATTTGCATGCTCCAGTTTTCAGTCTGTAATCTGATTATGTTTTTGCCATGTTCACATGCTTGCAATTGTATTTTGTGATCCCTTTTGGCTCAAGGTCACTAAGGGACTTTTGTTAAGTGCTTTGGGTAGCTTCATGCCATGCCTTGCTTTGCCATGTTAAGTTCCTGTAGCATATAGTTTTCATACTCCAAAGTGTGCTACCTGATGTTAAATTCCAGACTTGTGTTAGTTTCACTAAGTCTGAAACCTATTATCGTTTGCATTTTTGCCATGCTTGTTTGAACCTGTTAGTGGATGAATTGGCCGTAGCTCAGTGTTCATCTTTTGTCAAGCATCATGAGTGGATTCCTACCCTGTATTTTGTTGTCATGTTTGAGTGCTTTAGCATAATTATCTTGATGCATTTAGATGGCTACTTGCTGTTTATCGCAGACCGGTGCCATATTTGTTTTGCTTGCCATTTCCAAACCGTGCATCCGATTCCGGTGATCTTTATAATGATTTCAACCGAAATCACCTCAACTTTCCAATGGCACTCTTGGATTTCCAAGTTGAGGCCAGGTTCAATCATTCCTAGTCAAATCTTGCATATGCATCACATATCGCATCCCGCATAGCATACCATGTTTGCATCATGTTTGTTTGAGCCTTGCACGTGGTTGATTGTGTTCCTTTTGATTGTTTATCTTGTTTGGGTAGAGCCGGGAGATGAGTTCGCTAACGAGGAGCCCGTTGAGTTTGCTTACGAGGATCAAGTCAACTCTGACAACTTTGCAGGCAAGATGATCATACCCTTGAAATCATTTCTATCTTTGCTTGCTAGATGCTCGCTCTTTTGCTATGCCTAAGCTATGATGCCTACCACTTGCTTATAAAGTCTCCCAAATGGCCATGTCAAACCTCTAACCCACCATGTCCTGGCAAACCGTTGATTGGCTATGTTACCGCTTTGCTCAACCCCTCTTATAGCGTTGCTAGTTGCAGGTGAAGTTTGGAGATCGTTCCTTGTTGGAACATTGTTTATTGTTGGGATATCACTATATTATCTTGTTATCTTAATGCATCTATATACTTGGTAAAGGGTGGAAGGCTCGACTTTTTGCCTAGTGTTTTGTTCCACTCTTGCCGCCTAGTTTCCGTCATATCGGTGTTATGTTCCCGGATTTTTGCGTTCCTTACGCGGTTGGGTGATAATGGGAACCCCTTGACAGTTCGCCTTGAATAAAACTCCTCCAGCAATGCCCAACCTTGGTTTTACCATTTGCCACCTAGCCTCTTTTTCCTTTGGGTTTCGGAAGCCCGAGGGTCATCTCATTTAAACCCCCCCGGGCCAGTGCTCCTCTGAGTGTTGGTCCAGACTAGAGCCCCTTGCAGCGCCACCTCGGGGAAACTCGTGGGCTGGTTTTAGTTGTACGGATAGCTTATCCGAGTGTGCCCTGAGAACGCGATATGTGCAGCTCCTATCGGGATTTTTCGGCACATTCGGGCGGCGTCTGGATTTGTTTTACCATTGTCGAGGTTGTCTTGTAGAACCGGGATGCCGAGTCTGATCGGAATGTCTCGAGAGAAGGAATATGCTTCGTTGACCGTGAGAGCTTGTGATGGGCTAAGTTGGGACTCCCCTGCAGGGTTTTCAACTTTTGAAAGCCGTGCCCGCGGTTATGGGCAGATGGGAATTTGTTAATGTCCGTTGTAGATAAGATGAACTTAAAGTAATTAAAATGAATCAACCGCGTGTGTAACCGTGATGGTCTCTTCTCGGCGGAGTCTGGGAAGTGAACACGGTGTGGGAGTAATGCTTGATGTAGGTGGTTCTATAGTTCTTCGTTCATGCTTTGCCTTCTCTTCTCGCTCTCTTTTGCGAACAGGTTAGCCACCATATATGCTAGTCGCTTGCTGCAGCTCCACATATTACCTTGCCTTACCTATAAGCTTAAATAGTCTTGATCGCGAGGGTGCGAGATTGCTGAGTCCCCGTGACTCACAGATTACTTCCAAACCAGATGCAGGGACCGATGATTCCGTTCCAGATGATGCGCTTGAGCTCAAGTGGGAGTTCGACAAAGACTCATGCCGTTATTATGTGTCTTTCCCTGATAATCACTAGTGGTGCCCAGTTGGGGCGATCGGGACCATGTCCATGTTGGGGTTGATCTTTTATTTTGGTACCGTAGTCGGACCATGAGTGTATTGGATGATTGTAATGTTATTTATGTATTTGTGTGACGTGGCGAGTGTAAGCCAACTATGTACCTTCTTTCCACTATTATCTATTTACATGGGTTGTTGTGAAGATTACCTTACTTGCGACATTGCTTTCAATGCAGTTATGCCTCTAAGTCGTGCTTCGACACATAGGAGATATAGCCGCATCGAGGGCGTTACACCAACAGACTCCTTTGGGTATCCTATGAAGACACATTTCTCCGATTTGGGTTCGAGCTTATCAGGTTGAAGCTTTTTCACATAAGCATCGCAGCCCCAAACTTTCAGAAACGACAACTTTGGTTTCTTGCCAAACCACAGTTCATAAGGTGTCGTCTCAACGGATTTCGATGGTGCCCTATTTAACATGAATGCAGCCGTCTCTAAAGCATAACCCCAAAACGATAGCGGTAAATCAGTAAGAGACATCATAGATCGCACCATATCTAGTAAAGTACGATTACGACGTTCGGACACACCATTACGCTGTGGTGTTCCGGGTGGCGTGAGTTGCGAAACTATTCCGTATTGTTTCAAATGTAGACCAAACTCGTAAATCAAATATTCTCCTCCACAATTAGATCGTAGAAACTTTATTTTCTTGTTACGATGATTTTCAACTTCACTCTGAAATTCTTTGAACTTTTCAAATGTTTCAGACTTATGCTTCATTAAGTAGATATACCCATATCTGCTTAAATCATCTGCGAAAGTGGGAAAATAACGATATCCTCCACGAGCCTCAACATTCATCGGACCACATACATCTGTATGTATGATATCCAACAAATCTGTTGCTCTCTCCATAGTACCCGAGAACCGTGTTTTAGTCATCTTGCCCAAGAGGCACGGTTCGCAAGTACCAAGTGATTCATAATCAAGTGATTCCAAAAGTCCATCAGTATGGAGTTTCTTCATGCGCTTTACATCGATATGACCTAAACGGCAGTGCCACAAATAAGTTGCACTATCATTATCAACTCTGCATCTTTTGGCTTCAACATTATGAATATGTGTATCACTACTATCGAGATTCATCAAAAATAGACCACTCTTCAAGGGTGCATGACCATAAAAGATATTACTCATATAAATAGAACAACCATTAATTCTCTGATTTAACTGAATAACAGTCTCGCATCAAACAAGATCCAGATATAATGTTCATGCTCAACGCAGGCACCAAATAACAATTATTTAGGTCTAATACTAACCCCGAAGGTAGATGTAGAGGTAGCGTGCCGACTGCGATCACATCGACTTTGGAACCATTTCCCACGTGCATCGTCACCTCGTCCTTCGCCAGTGTTTGCTTAATCCGTAGTCCCTGTTTCGACTTGCAAATATTACCAACAGAACCAGTATCAAATACCCAGGTGCTACTGCATGCTCTAGTAAGGTACACATCAATAACATGTATATCACATATACCTTTGTTCACCTTGCCATCCTTCTTATCCGCCAAATACTTGGGGCAGTTCCGCTTCCAGTGTCCAGTCTGCTTGCAGGAGAAGCACTCAGTTTCAGGCTTAGGTCCAGATTTGGGTTTCTTCTCCTGAGCAGCAACTTGCTTGCTGTTCTTCTTGAAGTTCCCCTTCTGCTTCCCTTTGCCCTTTTTCTTGAAACTGGAGGTCTTGTTGACCATCAACACTTGATGCTCCTTCTTGATTTCTACCTCCGCAGCCTTTAGCATTGCGAAGAGCTCGGGAATCGTCTTATCCATCCCTTGCATATTATAGTTCATCACGAAGCTCTTGTAGCTTGGTGGCCATGATTGAAGAACTCTGTCAATGACACTATCAACAGGAAGATTAACTCCCAGTTGAGTGAACTGATTATGATACCCAGACATTTTGAGTATATGTTCACTGACAGAACTATTCTCCTCCATCTTGCAACTATAGAACTTATTGGAGACTTCATATCTCTCAATCCGAGCATCTGCTTGAAATATTAACTTCAACTCCTGGAACATCTCATATGCTCCATGACGTTCAAAACGTCGTTGAAGTCCCGATTCTAAGCTGTAAAGCATGGCACACTGAACTATCGAGTAGTCATCAGCTTTGCTTTGCCAGACGTTCATAACATCTGGTGTTGCTCCAGCAGCAGGCTTGGCACCCAGCGGTGCTTCCAGGACATAATTCTTCTGTGTAGCAATGAGGATAATCCTCAAGTTACGGACCCAGTCCGTGTAATTGCTACCATCATCTTTCAACTTTGCTTTCTCAAGGAACGCATTAAAATTCAACAGAACAATAGCACGGGCCATCTATCTACAATCAAACATAGACAAGAAAGATACTATCAGGTACTAAGTTCATGATAAATTTAAGTTCAATTAATCATATTACTTAAGAACTCCCACTTAGAAAGACATCTCTCTAATCTTCTAAGTGATCACGTGATCCAAATCAACTAAACCATAACCGATCATCATGTGAAATGGAGTAGCTTTCAATGCTGAACATCAATATGTTGATCATATCTACTATATGATTCACGCTCGACCTTTCGGTCTCAGTGTTCCGAGGCCATATCTGCATATGCTAGGCTCGTCAAGTTTAACCTGAGTATTCTGCGTGTGCAAAACTGGCTTGCACCCGTTGTAGATGGACGTAGAGCTTATCACACCCGATCATCACGTGGTGTCTGGGCACGACGAACTTTGGCAACGGTGCATACACAGAGAGAACACTTTTATCTTGAAATTTAATGAGAGATCATCTTATAATGCTACCGTCAATCAAAGCAAGATAAGATACATAAAAGATAAACATCACATGCAATCAATATAAGTGATATGATATGGCCATCATCATCTTGTACTTGTGATCTCCATCTCTGAAGTACCTTCATGATCACCATCGTCACCGGTGCGACACCTTGATCTCCATCGTAGTATCGTTGTCGTCTCGCCAATCTTATGCTTCCACGACTATCGCTACCGCTTAGTGATAAAGTAAAGCATTACAGCGCGATTCCATTGCATACAATAAAGCGACAACCATATGGCTCCTGCCAGTTGCCGATAACTCGGTTACAATAAAATTTAGCATCATGTCTTGACCATATCACATCACAACATGCCCTGCAAAAACAAGTTAGACGTCCTCTACTTTGTTGTTGCAAGTTTTACGTGGCTGCTACGGGCTTATTAAGAACCGTTCTTACCTACGCATCGAAACCACAATGATAGTTTGTCAAGTTGGTGCTGCTTTAACCTTCGCAAGGACCGGGCGTAGCCACACTCGATTCAACTAAAGTTGGAGAAACTGACACCCGCCAGCCACCTGTGTGCAAGGCACGTCGGTAGAACCAGTCTCGCGTAAGCGTACGTGTAATGTCGGTCCGGGCCACTTCATCCAACAATACCGCCGAACCAAAGTATGACATGCTGGTAAGCAGTATGACTTATATCGCCCACAACTCACTTGTGTTGTACTCGTGCATAACATCAACGCATAAAACCAGGCTCGGATGCCACTGTTGGGTAACGTAGTAATTTCAAAAAAATTCCTACGCACACACAAGATCATGGTGATGCATAGCAACGAGAGGGGAGAGTGTTGTCTACGTACCCTCGTAGACCGGCAACGGAAGCATTGACACAACATAGAGGAAGTAGTCGTACATCTTCCCGATCCGACCGATCCAAGTACCGAACGTACGACACCTCCGAGTTCTGCACACGTTCAACTCGGTGACGTCCCTCGAGCTCCGATCCAACCGAGTGTTGAGGGAGAGTTTCATCAGTACGATGGCGTGATGACGGTGATGATGTTCTACCGACGCAGGGCTTCACCTAAGCACCGCTACGATATGACCGAGGTGGAATATGGTGGAAGGGGGCACCGCACACGGCTAAGGAATGATCACGAAGTTCAACTTGTGTGTCATGGGGTGCCCCCTTGCCCCCGTGTATAAAGGAGGGAGAGGGGGAGGTGCGGCCAGCCCTAGGGGTGCGCCTGGAGGCGTCCTACACCCACCGGGAGTAGGACTCCCCACTCTTGCCTTGTTGGGGAAGGAAAGGGGAAGGGGGAAAGAGGAAAGGGGGGCGCCACCCCCCCTTTCCTTGTACTATTCGGACTAGGGGGGAGGGGGCATGCGGCCTGCCCTGGCTGGCCCTCCTCTTCTCCCTTAGGGCCCATGTAGGCCCATTAACCCCCGGGAGGTTTCCGTTACCCACCGGTGCTTCGGTAAAAATCCCGATTTCACCCGGAACGTTTCCGATATCCAAATATAGGTTTCCAATATATCAATCTTTATGTCTCGACCATTTCGAGACTCCTTGTCATGTCCGTGATCATACCCGGGACTCCGAACAACCTTCGGTACATCAAAACACAAAAACCCTAATTACGATCGTCACCAAACTTTAAGCGTGCGGACCGTACGGGTTCGAGAACTATGTAGACATGACCGAGACACGTCTCCGTTCAATAAACAATAGCGGAACCTGGATGCTCATATTGGCTCCTACATATTCTACGAAGATATTTATCGGTCAGACTGCATAACAGCATACGTTGTTCCCTTTGTTATCGGTATGTTACTTGCCCGAGATTTGATCGTTGGTATCTCAATACCTAGTTCAATCTCGTTACCAGCATGTCTCTTTACTCGTTCCGTAATACATCATCCCGCAACTAACTTATTAGTTGCAATTCTTGCAAGGCTTGAGTTGTAACACCCCGGATGTAACTTTCCCAATTTGTACTCCAACTCTTGCCGTTTCCGGCGTTAAGTTATTTTATTTTCTCGGGTTCGGGTCTTTGTCTCCGTGTGTTGTTATCGTTGTCATGCATCTCATATCATGTCATCATGTGCATTGCATTTGCACACGTGTTCATCTCATGCATTCGAGCATTTTCCCCGTTGTCCGTTTTGCATTCCAGCGCTTCGTTCTCCTCCGGTGGTCATTTCTACCTTTCTTTCCTGTGTGGGGATTAAACATTTCCGGATTGGACCGAGACTTGCCAAGCGGCCTTGGTTTACTACCGGTAGACCGCCTATCAAGTTTCGTATCATTTGGACTTCGTTTGATACTCCAACGGTTAACCGAGGGACCGAAAGGCCCCGTGTGTGTTGCAGCCCAACACCCCTTCAATTTGGCCCAAAACCCACCTAAGCCTTCCCCATCATCTAGATCGTTCGATCACGATCGCATGGCCGAAAACCGCACCTCATTTGGACTCTCCTAGCTCCTTCTATGCCTATAAATAGATCCCTCCACGAAATCCCGGGTCTCCTTCCCCCTAACCCTAGATATTTTTCCCTCCGCGCCGCCGGACACGTCCGGGCGACACCGAACAAATCCCGCCGCCGCTCCCAGCCTCTCCCGTCGCGCCACGTGTCCCTGTACCGCCGCCCGCCGCGCGGCCCGGGGAGCCCGGAGCCGGCCCCCGCGGCCCATCT
>NC_041392.1:317531358-317606330 GCF_002162155.2 Triticum dicoccoides | reverse complement strand
GTCGCCGGCCGCCGCGGCTCCGCCGCCCCTCGCCTCCTCTCCGCCGCCGCGGCCTCTTCCTCCCGCTCCAGCCGCCGCCCCGGCCAACGACTCCGGCGAGGGATCCGTTCGACCTCGGATTGCGTGCCACCGGAACCCTAGATCTGGTGGTTCTTTTTTTTCCAAGTCCCCGGAATTTTCTAGTCCATATGCTCCTGTTCATAGCCTTGTATCTCCTCATCCGTAACTCCGTTTTTGGCATATGGCATATCAAAATGTCCATCTCTGAGAGTACATCATTTCGTTCCATTGCATCATTTTCATTTGAGTTCATCTTGATGCCTGAAATGCTGTTAGAAGAGGGCTACTTGAGATAATTGTCAGATCTGCTGCTCCATTTAGTTTTTTGTCATTTTTGCCATGATTAATGTGTGCATGATATGCCCCTGAGCTCTACATATGTTTTGTTAAGGGTTTTGTCATCTTTCCAGAGGTGCAACCCATGTATTTTTGTGATGAGTGTGGTGACTGGAACAAGCTTGCAAAGTGGTGCACTTGGTAATTCTGATTTCAGGGACTTAGTAATTCCACTAAGTCCTTGAGCTGTTTATCTCATATGGCCATATGTTCATGTTGTTTCCTACTGATCCGTGCCTCTTTTGAGGATGATCAGTAAGGATGTTTTGTTAATCTTGTAGTGCTATATTCATCCATGTCTTTGTTTGCAATTATGGAGCACCCTAGCTTGAGTCAATCAAGCTCTACTTTTGCTACTTTGTGAATCTGGGCAGATTGTCAACTAGTTTGCAATTTTGCCGATGATGTTGTAGTTGATCCGTGCATGCTATGCTATTGTTCTTGCCATTTCTAGCTTGCATTTTGTGTGTTCTTGATAGATGTATGCTTAGTTGGTCATGACTTGCACCATAATGAGTGCATCGAGCTCGTAAACATGCCTACTTGATATCTGTTTTCAGCATGCTCCAGTTTTCACTAAGTCTGAGAACTGATTATGTTTTTGCCATGTTCACATGCTTGCAATTGTATTTTCTGATCCCTTTTGGCTCAAGGTCACCAAGGGACTTTTGTTAATCTCTTTTGCTCCATGCCATACTTTACTTTGCCATGTTCAGGTCCTGTAGCATGTAGTTTTGTTGCTCCGAAGAGTGCTACCTGATCTGAAATTCCAGACAAGTGTTAATTTCACTAAGTCTGAGATCTGTTTACCATATGTATTTTTGCCATGCTTGTTTGAACCCGTTAATGGATGAATTGGCCGTAGCTCAGTGCTAGACTTTTGTTAAGCATCTTGTATGCATCCCTGCCATGTATTTTGTTGCCATGTTTGGGTGTTGTAGCATGTCCATCTCATTGCATTTAGATGCCTACTTGCTGTAAATCGCAGACCGGTGTCATATTTGAATTGCTTGCCATTTCCAAACCGTAACTCCGATTCCGACGTTCTTTATATCGTTTTCAAGCAATTTCATCTCATCTTTCTAGTGGCACACTTGGATTCCCAAGTGAAGCCAGGTTCTTGCATTTCCTGTCACATCTTGCATATGCATCCCGCATCGCATCCCACATAGCATACCATCCTTGCATCATTTTGTTTGAGTCTTGCACGTGGTTGATTGTGTCCTTGTTGCTTGTTTGTCTTGTTTGGGTAGAGCCAGGAGACGAGTTTGCTAACGAGGAGCCCGTTGAGTTTGCTTTCGAGGATCCCGTCAACTCTGACAGCTTTGCAGGCAAGATGATCATACCCTCGAAATCACTACTATCTTTGCTATGCTAGATTGATCGCTCTTTTGCTATGCCAATGCTATGATGCCTACCACTTGCTTTAAAGCCTCCCAAATTGCCATGTCAAACCTCTAACCCACCTTGTCCTAGCAAACCGTTGATTGGCTATGTTACCGCTTTGCTCAGCCCCTCTTATAGCGTTGCTAGTCGCAGGTGAAGATTGAAGGCCGTTCCTTGTTGGAACATTTATTTACTTGTTGGGATATCATTATATTATCTTGTTATCTTAACGCATCTATATACTTGGTAAAGGGTGGAAGGCTCGGCCTCTCGCCTAGTGTTTTGTTCCACTCTTGCCGCCCTAGTTTCCGTCATATCGGTGTTATGTTCCCGGATTTTGCGTTCCTTACGCGGTTGGGTTATAATGGGAACCCCTTGAGAGTTCGCCTTGATTAAAGCTTTTCTAGCAATGCCCAACCTTGGTTTTACCATTTGCCACCTAGCCTCTTTTCCCTTGGGTTTCCGAAGCTCGAGGGTCATCTTATTTTAGCCCCTCGGGCCAGTGCTCCTCTGAGTGTTGGTCCAACCGAGCGATGTCCGTGGCTACCAGGGGCAACTCTGGGTTGGCCTACCCGATGTCTTGCTCATCTGAGTGTGCCCTGAGAACGAGATATGTGCAGCTCCAATCGGGATTTATCGACACATTCGGGCGGTGTTGCTGGTCTTGTTTTAACCTGTCGAAGTGTCTTGAAGAACCAAGATACCGAGTCTGATCGGAACGTCTTGGGAGGAGATCTATTCCTTCGTTGACCGTGAGAGCTTGTCATGGGCTAAGTTGGGACTCCCCTGCAGGGATTTGAACTTTCGAAAGCCGTGCCCGCGGTTATGGGCAGATGGGAATTTGTTAATGTCCGGTTGTAGATAACTTGAACCTTAACTTAATTAAAATGAATCAACTGAGTGTGTTACCGTGATGGCCTCTTCTCGGCGGAGTCTGGGAAGTGGACACGGTGTTGGAGTAATGCTTGCGCAGGTTGTTCTCTAGTTTCTCGCTCGCGCTTTGCCTCCTCTTCTCGCTCTCTTTTGCGAACAGGTTAGCCACCATATTTTGCTAGTCACTTGCTGCAGCTCCACATATATTTACCTTGCCTTACCTATAAGCTTAAATAGTCTTGATCGCGAGGGTGCGAGATTGCTGAGTCCCTGTGGCTCACAGATTACTATTACACCAGATGCAGGGCCTGATGATTCCGCTCCAGCAGACGCGCTCGAGCTCAAGTGGGAGTTCGACGAGGACTCTCAACGATACTATGTTTCCTTTCCTGATGATCAGTAGTGGTGCCCAGTTGGGGGTGATTGGGACTGTGTCGCATGTTGGGTTATCTTTTATTTTGGCGCCGTAGTCGGGCCATGAGTGTTTGGATGATGTAATGTTATTTATGTACTTGATTGACGTGGCGAGTGTAAGCCAACTATGTTATCTCCCCTTTTATTATCTGATTACATGGGATGTTGTGAATATTGCCTAACTTGCGACATATGCCTTCAATGCGATTATGCCTCTAAGTCGTGCCTCGACACGTGGGAGATATAGTCGCATCAAGGCTGTTACATGAGTGATCTGCATTACCGAGAGGGCCCAGAGATACCTCTCCGACAATCAGAGTGACAAATCCTAATCTCGAAATACGCCAACCCAACACGTACCTTCGGAGACACCTGTAGAGCACCTTTATAATCACCCAGTTACGTTGTGACGTTTGGTAGCACACAAAGTGTTCCTCCGGTAACCGGGAGTTGCATAATCTCATAGTCATAGGAACATGTATAAGTTATGAAGAAAGCAATAGCAATAAACTAAACGATCAAGTGCTAAGCTAACGGAATGGGTCAAGTCAATCACATCATTCTCCTAATGATGTGATCCCGTTAATCAAATGACAACTCATGTCTATGGCTAGGAAACATAGCCATCTTCGATCAACGAGCTAGTCAAGTAGAGGCATACTAGTGACACTCTGTTTGTCTATGTATTCACACATGTATTATGTTTCCGGTTAATACAATTCTAGCATGAATAATAAACATTTATCATGATATAAAGAAATAAATAATAACTTTATTATTGCCTCTAGGGTATATTTCCTTCATAGACAAGGTTGCTTCTTCGTGGACCCTTCGTGGGTGGAGCCCTCCATGGACTCGCGCAACCGTTACCCGTCATGGGTTGAAGTCTCCATCAACGTGGATGTCCGATAGCACCACCTATCGGAACCACGCCAAAAATCTCCATGTATACATTGTGTTTGCCTTTCCAAACCCCTCCCTTTACCTTCATATGCAATATTTTACATTCCACTGCTATACTCTTAGAATTGCATGCGTAGGTTGATTGCTTGACTTGTGCTAAGTTGTTAAAATTTGCCAAGACTTAAAATTGGGGAAAGGCTAGGTTTTTATTTGGTCAAGTAGTCTAATCACCCCCCTCTAGACCTACTTTCCATCCTACAACTGGTATTAGAGCTTTGGTCTACATTTTGCCTTGATTTCCATAGCTTTGGTGATCATAGCCTTGGTTTCACAACCTAGAAGAGTATGGCGTCTAGTGAGGGAAATTACCACCATAGAGGTCCTTACTTTGATGGTACTAATTTTGCTAGTTGGAAGCATAAGATGAAAATGCATATTCTTGGACATAACCCCGCCGTTTGGGCTATTGTGTGTATTGTCTTGCAAGGTGAATTATTTGATGGAAGAGAACTGAATCATGAAGCAGCAGCAGAAGAATTGAAGATGTTGCAATACAATGCTCAAGCTTGTGATATCCTCTTCAATGGATTGTGCCCCGAAGAATTCAACAAAATCAGTCGCCTTGAGAATGCAAAGGAAATTTGGGATACTTTGTTTGATATGCATGAAGGTACCGAGTCTGTCAAGGAATCCAAATTGGATGTGCTCAAAGTCAACTTGACAAGTTCAAAATGAAGGATGGTGAAGGTGTTGCTGAAATGTACTCTAGGCTTGCTCTCATCACAAATGAGATTGCCGGCTTAGGAAGTGAAGAGATGACCGGCAGATTCATCATCAAGAAGATCCTAAGAGCCTTGGATGAAAAGTATGATACCGTGTGCACATCTATCCAAATGATGCCCAATTACAAAGATCTCAAGCCAACGGAAGTCATTGGTAAAATTATTGCTCATGAGATGTCACTCAAGGATAAAGAAGAGCTTCACAACAAGTCTAGTGGTGCTTATAAACTTCATGTGATGCTCCTACATCATCAAGTGAGAAACAAGTCTTCAATGAAGAATTGAGCCTAATGGTGAAGAACTTCAACAAATTTTACAAGAGTAGAAGCAAAGAAAGAAGTTCCAAGTCAAGGTCCTACAATGACAAAAGGTCTTCTAGTCGTGATCATAATTGCTACAGTTGTGGAAGACCCGGACACTACTCTAGTGAGTGTACGACTCCATACAAAAGAAGAGAAGACTCGCCTAAAAGGAGAAGCAAAATAGAAGAATCACCACCAAGAGAGAGAAGGAGTAGAGATGATCATTATGAATGAAGATCCTCTCGCATAAGCAAAGATTCGGAAAGGAAGGAAAAATCATCAAAGAGATACACAATACGAAGACATCAAGCTCATGTTGGTGAATGGGTATCTGGCTCCGACTCCGACAACCACTCCGAGAGGAGCTATCACTCCGACTTCGAATATACTCAAGATGAAGGTGTTGCCGGTCTTGCACTTGTGTCATCCAACTCCTATGACATATTTGATTCACCAAATGAAGGGATTGGAAGATCCTTAATGGCTAAAGTCCCCAAGGTATCACACCCCGAGTATGTTGATTTCAATAGTGATGAAGATGATTTGCTAGGTGATGATGATTTACTTGTTGATAACTCTAGTGATGAAAACTATGATGACATTGCTATTAATCATGCTAATCAAAATAAGACGAATGATGATGATGATAAGAAGGAGATTGAGCATCTAACTAAAGAACTAAACGCTCTTAAGTTAGCTCATGAAACTACCTTAGAGGATCATCGAGAACTTTTAAAGACTCATGAAAAGCTACACTTTGAAAAGCTAAATCTAGAGCAAGAGCATGGGTTCTTAAAAGAAATCAATGATGATCTTCATAACAAAAGTTCTTCTAACATCGCCAAGCGTTTACTCTTGTCTATTTACATGCCACAAGTAAAACCTAGCAACAAGAGTAAGAATGATTCTTCTTCTAGTAGTTACAACAATCATGCTAAATCCAATGTTGTTGCATCTAGTATCTCTCTTGATTCCACTAATGATTCTCTTAGCCAAGTTACACTTGAGCAAGAAAATAGCTTATTGAAGGGAATTATTGAGAAAGTTGTTGACAAGAGCCTTGCCGGGAGTAAGCAATTTGAGGAAATTGTACGCAAGTAAGGAAGGCACCGGAAGAATCAAGGTGAACGCAAGTTCAATGCCAATGGAGTTGAGTGGGAAGAAGATCAATACCCCAAGACGAAGTTTATTCCTCAACAAGAGAAGTATGATCCCACTGCTTTCAAGGGAACACAAGCTCAAGATGATCTTCCACCACAGGACCACAAGCTAAAAGGCAAGGACAAGCTTCAAGAGGAGATTGATGCATTTGAAGATTCTCCTAAGGCCTTGGTCAAGTGGGTTCCCAAGACTACATCAAGTTCTACTTCATCAAGTATGACTACAACTCCAAGGATTCCCGTAAAGATGATGTGGATCCCGAAGAAGAAGAACCAGAGAGTTCTTGAGGGTGACTCCGCCAACATACTTCACTCATATTCATTTGGCAAGGACAAGTGCAATCAACTTTCACATCTTGCACTAGTTCATGGAGTCACAAACCCTCTTGTTGGTAAGACAAGGGACAAGGTAACCTAAAGCTTGAATGGACAACATCTTGTGTGAACTTCACTCTATGTCTATGGCTATCCTAACATGTTCCTTGTGGGACTAACCCATGTAGGTATTGAAAGTGCAACTCACTCCAATGGATTGCTCCAAATGATCTACATCGCCATTGAGCATCTACATCTTCAACACCTACATGAAGTCATCATCGACAAAACAAAAGGTTAGTTCATCCCTCTAAGGGAGGATATCACACCTTGGGGGAGCTTTGCTCTAAGAATTGAGTTAAAGCAACTCTAATGGTGTGAACACAACAATGCTTTATGTAAAAGTGATAACACCACTTGTGCTTAAACGATAAGTATGACCTACGATCAAATGTTATCATTTGACTCATCAGTCAATATACTCATATAAAGATGGCCTAGTCACCAATTGCTTGATAGATGCTAGAGTGTTTGTGCATGCTTTGCCACATATTTTGTTTGCTATCTCATTGCGTGAGCATGTTGGTTGCATATTTTTCCCATTCGAGGACATCCATTTGTTGCTTTGGTTGTTTGGCTTATTTCTTTTTGCCAAATGGATGGACAAGAATGCCTAAGAACTCCCTCTAGTTATCTATGCTTTTCTCGTCTTAAACTCTATTCATGCTACATCACAAAGTTTGAACTAGTCGAATTCAGACCCTCCGGGTGAGGAGCACTCGGAGTCATCGATCCGTCAAGGGCTTAACTTCCAAAACCTCTTAGTGCATTTAGGTCTAGCCAATCCATTCCACTCGGTCATACCGAGTTCATTAAGTTGATCTAGGTTTTAATCTCGGTGCAACCGATTTGACCTTCAGTCACACCGAGGTGCAGCAACTGCTTGCGATTCTGCATCTTGGTGCCACCGAGTTGTTCCACTCGATCACACCGACAGAGTGTGGATATGTATAACAGGGCTAAAAAATTTGTAATTTCTCCAAACACATCACCCGCGCCTGTGCAGCTCTGCCAACTCGAGGTCTCCGAATCATCTCCTCATCGCCCGCGACCTCCTGGCACTGGTGTCCTCCGCCGTCAACGGAAACTTCGCCGCCATTGTCACCGTAGCGGGTTCATCACCAAGCTAGGGTGTGAACTCGACCCTTTATGCTTTCCTCTCTCCGATTCTTAGCACAAAGATCAATGCAATGATTCTTGCCACGATTGAAATAGTCCTATCCAATTAAAACCTCATTTAGATTAGTTTTGATCCAAAAACTTAGGGTTAGGTTTCCGACGAACTCATCTCGGACCAACCAATTTGAAAAATTCGGTCTCACCGATTTGGCCTAGGCCATTGCACATGTACTAATCGGTCTGACCGTAGTGTACAAATCGGTGTGACCGAGTTTACTTTCTCAATGAAACCCTAGCATCTCGGAGTCACCAAACTGTGTCTCGGTGTGACCGATTTCACATGTTTAGACTCTAAAGTTGCTTCAGTGTCACCGAGTTTGTCATATCGGTAGCTCCGAAATGTTTTCTGCAGAAAACTAAAATTAAGTTTTTGAGTCATCCTTTTCGCCAAAATAGCTGCACTTTGTGATGCTCATCTACTCTACCTATACCCATCTATTCACAGGGTCATTTTCAGCAATGTTAGACTAGAGTGACAGCCAGAACAGGTCAAAGGAGCACCATAATCTCAGTGAGGGCACTAGTCCCTCAAGCAGCTCAGATGTTGGAAGTAGAAGCACACCCAGCAATCTGCCTAAGGCTGCTACTAGGCACAGGAAGAAGAGAACCTCAGAATCTGAAGATCAGGACTATATTGATGATGAGGAGGTCACTTCCAAGAAGAAGTTCATCAAGAAAGAACATGTTGCTGCTGCTACTAGCATCAAGCCATGCATGAAAATAAAGGCTCCAGCTCAGAGAAAGCCTATGTCAAAAGCCAAGGCATCAACTCTAGAAATCTTGAAATCAAAGGAAGAAGAGGTTGCTAGAGGCAAGAATAGAAAGGAAAGGGTCAAGAAGACCATGGCCAGGGTGATTAGAAAGCCTTCCATGATGGAAGAACCTGATGAGGATGAGGAAGAAGATGCTGCACCAGCTCCCAAGACACAGAATTTGATGGGAGATGCAATTAAGTCTGGGGCTGCAACATCCAAGCCCAAGACTGCTCCTAAGAAATCTGCACCTAAGAGAAGCACAAGAAACAACCCTGCTGCTGAGAAGAACAAGGCCCAAGTGCCTGAAGTTGAAGAAGAGGAAGAGCCCCAACTGCTCAGAAAGCTCAAGCCCAAGATACCTGACCATGATGACAATCATCCCATTGCAGAGAACATGAAGTTAAGGAAAGATGCAGGTCTCAGACTATGGAGTCAAACTGATCCTTATGCAACAAGGAGAATTGTTGTGGATTACAGGTTCCACAATAAGGAACAACAGGACTTCTATGAGACTGTCCTCCTAGACAAGAGGCCCATAGTTAGTGATGATGGAAATATGCCCTAGAGGCAATAATAAAGTTATTATTTTATATTTCCTTATATCATGATAAATGTTTATTATTCATGCTAGAATTGTATTAACCAGAAACTTGATACATGTGTGGATACATAGACAAAACACATTGTCCCTAGTAAGCCTCTACAAGACTAGCTCGTTAATCACAGATGGTTAAGTTTCCTAACCATAGACATGCGTTGTCATTTGATGAACGGGATCACATCATTAGGAGAAGGATGCGATGGACAAGACCCATCCGTTATCTCAACATAATGATTGTTAAGTTTTATTGCTATTGCTTTCTTCATGAGTTATACATATTCCTTTGACTATGAGATTATGCAACTCCCGGATACCGGAGGAATTCCTTGTCTGCTATCAAACATCACAACGTATCTGGGTGATTATAAAGATGCTCTACGGGTATCTCCAAAGGTGTTTTGTTGGGTTGGCATAGATCGAGATTAGGATTTTTCACTCCAAGTATCGAAGAGGTATCTCTGGGCCCTCTCGGTAATGCACATCATAATAAGCCTTCCAAGAAATGTGACTAATGATTTAGTTGAGGGATGATGTATTATGGAACGAGTAAAGAGACTTACTGATAATGAGGTTGAACTAGGTATGAAGATACCGACGATCTAATCTCAGGAAAGTAACATACCGATGACAAAGGGAACAAAGTATGTTGTCATAACGGTTCGACCGATAAAGATCTTCGTACAATATGTAGGAACCAATATGAGCATCCAGGTTCCGCTATTGGTTATTGACCGGAGAGGTGTCTCAGTCATGTCTACATAGTTCTCGAACCCGTAGTGTCCGCACGCTTACCGTTCGATGATGATTTTGTATTATATGAGTTATGTGATTTGGTGACCGAATATTGTTTGGAGTCCCGGATAAGATCACATACATGACAACGAGTCTCGAAATGGTCGAGAGGTAAATATTGATATATACGATGATGGTATTCGGACACCTCAAGTGTTTCGGGATGCACCGGGTACTTATCGGCTCACCGGAAGGGGTTCCGGGCACCCCTCGGCAAAAGATATGGGCCAAGAGGGGAACCACACCAGCCACAAAGGGGCTGGTGTGCCCCCCCTTCCCATATGTGCTGGCCAATTGGAGAAGGAAAGGAAAAGGGGAATATGATTCCCCTTCCCCCTCTTCCCTTCCTACTCTGAATAGGAATAGGAAAGGGGGGAGGCCGAATTGGGAAGACTCCAACTAGGATTCCTCCTACTTGGGGTGCCCCCTTGGCTGCCTCTCCTCCCCTCCAACATATATATATGAATGGGGGCACCGCTAGAACACACAACAAACATTGTTAGCCGTGTGCGGTGCCCCCCCTCCACAGTTTACGCCTCCAGTCATATTCACGTAGTGCTTAGGTGAAGCCCTGCGCGGATCACTTCACCATCACCGTCACCATGCCTTCATGCTAACGGAACTCTCCCTCGACACTTTTTTGGATCAAGAGTTCGAGGGACATCATCGAGCTGAATGTGTGCAGAACTCGAAGGTGTCGTACGTTCGGTACTTGATTGGTCGGAAGGAGAAGAAGTTCGACTACATCAACCGTGTTGTCAAACGCTTCCGCTTTCGGTCTATGAGGGTACGTGGACACACTCTCCCCCTCTCGGTGCTATGCATCTCCTAGATATATCTTGTGCGAGCGTAGGAATTTTTTTGAAATTGCATGCCACGTTTCCCAACAGTGGCATCTGAGCCACGTATATACGTAGATGATATGCACGAGTAGAACACAAAGAGTTGTGGGTGGTGATCATCATACTACTTACCACCAATGTCTTATTTTGATTCGGCGGTATTGTTGGATGAAGCGGCCCAGACCAACCTTACATGACCACGTTCATGAGACCGGTTCCACCGATAGACATGCAACTAGTTTTGCATAAGGGTGGCCAGCGGGTGTCTGTTTCTCCAACTTTAGTTGAATCGAATTTGACTGCGGCCGATCCTTCTTGAAGGTTAAAACAACAAACTTGATAAATCACCATTTTGGTTTTGATGCGTAGGTAAGAACGGTTCTTGCTAGAAGCCTGTAGCAGCCACGTAAAACTTGCAACAACAAAGTAGAGAACGTCTAACTTGTTTTTGCAGGGCATGTTGTGATGTGATATGGTCAAGACATGATGTGAGATACGTTATTGTATGAGATGATCATGTTTTGTAAAAGTTATCGGCAACTGGCAAGAGCCTTATTGTCGCTTTATTGTATGAAATACAAACGCCATGTAATTGATTTACTTTATCACTATGCATTAGCAATAGTTGTAGAAGCAATAGTTGGTGAGACGACCACGACACTACGATGGAGATCAAGTTGTCAAGCCGATGGCGATGGAGATCAGGATGGTGCTTTGGAGATGGAGATCAAAGGCACAAGATGATGATTGCCATATCATGTCACATATTTTGTTTCAATGTGATGTTTATCTATTATGCATCTTATTTTTCTTTGTATGGCGGTAGCATTATAAGATGACCCCTTACTAAAATTTCAAGGTATAAGTGTTCTCCCTGAGTATGCACTGTTGCGACAGTTCATCGTGCTGAGACACCACGCGATGATCGGGTGTGATCGGCTCTACGTTCACATACAACGGGTGCAAGACAGTTTTTGCACATGCGGAATACTCGGGTTAAACTTGACGAGCCTAGCATGTATAGACATGGCCTCTGTTGAGGATATGACTACTGGAGGTAAACCGGCTAGGAGTGGCCGGGTTAACTCCCTGAATATAGAAGCCCATGAAGACGTGAGGATGGTGGCGCTTTACGAAGGCCCAAGGCCCAAAGGCGAGTTAAGGCCTGTAGATGTAAACCGACTCTTTCATGTAACTTGTGTTGTAAGTTAGGAGGAATAGAGACCGAGCCGGATACGTTTATGATCCGGCCTCAGGACTCTGTAAATCAGCGGGCATTAACCTATGTATATAAAGGGACGACCCGAAAGTGGTTTAGGGACAACAGACAACCACTCGAGAGCCAGGCAAAGCGAATTCGCTCCCTGGTCATCGAAACCCCAGCAATACCAATCACAACTATACGTAGGCTTTTACCTTCCTCGAAGGGGCCGCACTAGTATAAAATCCCTCGTGTCCCTTGTCTGGTTTAACCCCTTTAAGCTAACCCGTAGCGATGGCTCCACGACTAAGTCCTTTCACGAGGAGATCTGCCGTGACAAACCCACGACAGTTGGCGCCCACCGTGGGGCTATCGCACGATGGTTTCGAGTTCTTGAAGGGCAGATTTGATGGACTCAAGGGATACGCTGTGGGCCGGATGACGAAGAGTCGTCGTAGCAAGTTCTACATCGACGACGCAGGATGGGGTCCCGAGGCCGGTTCAATTGAATACGGGTACCGGGTCCCCTTTGGTGGGATTCACGTATTCATCGGCAAGATCGGAGAACCGGGCCCTGAGCCGGACACCTGCACCGACATCATCGAGACGGCTCAGAGTGCAAGCCCTACCCCGGTTCAGCCCACAGCAAGGCATGTTTTCATAGGTGTCATGCATGGAGCGGAATATGAGGATGGACCGGCATCTGATGGAGAAACCGTTGTCTGTTCTGATGACGAGTCTTCAACCGGAGAGACCGAGTCGCTGTATCAGTTGCAGGACGGCCGGATTAGTGGAGGTTCCGATGGCAACAGTATTCCGGACCCCCTCGATCTGCCAAACCGGGTCGCTATTTTCATGGCCGGTACACAGCCAGCACATCACTCCTCTACCGCCGCGGCAATGCTCTCTGGTTCAGCAAAAACAACGCCAGCGGGAGCAGGGGGCTCTGCGCCACCTCCGACTCAAGTTTTGTCTGATTTGTTCGACACTTTGGCAACATTGATGGCAGTAGAAGTGGATGCCGCAGCCCGAGATCAACACAATGCGGATATTGCAAAGGTGAAAGATCAGATAACTCAGGCTAAAGCGGACTTGGCGGCAGAGAACGCCAGGATGGCTACAGAACAGGCCGAGTTGGAAGCTCAGGCCTATCGGCTTAGGTTGGACCAGAATGCTTCATATGAGGTCCTGAGGAGAAGATACCAGTCGCACATCCCGCCGGGTTATGAGCCAAGAAATCTCTTCAACACACCAGGAGCCAGAACCAGTAACCAGCCAGTGGTAAACCAGACGGAGGCACCAGGAACAGGAGCGCCAGTTCAGCCGCGCACGATGGACCCGCCTCGTCAGAACAACATTGTACCGCAGTATATCCCTACACCCCCGAGGCATTACTCCTAACTGTTAGACAACATTGTGGCCGCCGCTTCACGATTGGCAGGCCTCCCAGCTGACGGCGAGTCACCAATGGCGATTGAGACACGACGGGCCAGGGAGCTCCTTCAAATGGCTTTAAACCAGCAGCAAGCTTATTCACATAGTCGCGAGAGGATTCATTCCACCCCCCGTCCGAGTCAGAACTATAGCAGGCACGTTGAGGGTGAACTGGCTATATCGAGCAGTGCACATCATTGTAACTCACCGCGAGGGCACAACCCGGCAGGTGGAGGTGCTAATGCGCAGGATGTGGTGGATCATGGTCGTGCACATCGAGAGGCCGAGTTAGCAGCTCTGCATGCAGCTCGTCAACCTACTCCGGTTTGCCTTACCGCTTCAATGGAGCCATTCGTGGTCTTCAGTTCTTTGGGGGTGCCATGTCTTACCCCCGCTTTACGTAATGTACGACTACCCAAGGATTTTAAGGGACCCCGTAAGGTGCCCAATTACACCGCCGATTTGCAACCAGAGTCATGGGTTGAAAGTTATGAGATGCCAATGGAGATGTTGGATGTGGATGAAGCGGTGTGTGCTAAATACTTCACCATGATGTTGGAGGGGACAACTCGTACTTGGTTAAAAAGCTTACCAGCTAACTCTGTTGGATCATGGGCCGAATTAAAACACCGGTTTATCCAGAACTTTAAGGATACATGTAAGCAGCCGATGTCGATTGTGGACCTGGCCGCTTGTGTTCAAGAGGATGGGGAGTCTACAACCCATTGGGTGAAGCGGGTCTCAGCTATTCTGCATTCGTCGGATCGCATCAATGCAGATACATCAGTGTTAACATTGGAGGGAAATTGACGGTTTCTATCGCTAAAACAGAAGTTAGGAAGGCTCAAACGTCACTGCAATGATATGTCAACGCTTATGTCCGCTTTGGTTAAATATGCCGATTCAGATAATACCAATGACCCTGACTCAGAAGAGGACAAACCGGGGAAAGGGAAGAAGAATGGCAACACCAAGGGACAACAGCATAACCCGGCAGGTCATGGGAACAATGGTAAATGCAAAGCAGACAATAGTTTGGACTTTGTGGCTAACACCAATGCTCAGGATAATGGTCAGCGTCGTAAGGGCAAACAGCCCAGAGGGGCGGAGGGTCAGGCCCCAATCTGGAGCGCCTGTTAAATCAACCTTGTCCAAAGCATGGATCGAAGGAGAGGCCAGCTTCACATCTTTGGAAGGATTTTTCCATCATGCGAGAGTTCAGAACTCCAATATGTTTCAATACGACAATGGCCCGCCAGGCGGTTCAGGAGGTGGTTTTCATGGGCCGGGTTATGAAGGCAGCAGCTCAGGTTCAGGATTTCAAGGAAATCAAACCGGACATAACAATCAAGGGAACCAGGGCAATCAGGGAGGTTATAACCATTAGGGGAATCAACAACAACAGCAGTCGGGTTATCAGAGCAATCCGAAGCAGTTGAATAGTGGGCAGTATCATGTCTTCACCACTAGCTTGTGCAAGCATGATCAGAAGCTTCACAAGAGGGTCGTGAACTCTGTTGAACCGGTGTTGCCTCAGTATCTGCGCTGGTCTGAGCAACCCATTTTATGGAGTAGAGAGGATCACCCTCCCTGGGTTGATAATCCGGGTCATCTGGCCTTAGTGGTGGCACCTCAAGTTGGGGGGGTATAAGTTCACAAAAGTACTCATGGATGGTGGAAGTAGTATCAACATCCTTTACTATGATACCTTCCGCCGTATGGGGTTGACAGATAAGAATCTTAAACCATCGAACACCATTTTTCATGGTGTGGTGCCTGGTAAGTCTGCGTATCCAGTGGGCAAGATAGCCCTCAAGGTGGCTTTTGGAGATGATCATGATTCAAGGTCAGAAACATTGACTTTTGAGGTGGTGAAAATCAAGAGTCTGTATCACGCCCTGTTTGGGCGACTAGCTTATGCCAAGTTCATGGCAAGGCCGTGTTATGTTTATCTGCAGCTTAAGATGTCGGGTCATAAGGGGACCATCACAGTACACGGGAGCAGGAAGATTGCTTTGGAATGTGAGGAAGGTGATGCGGCTTACGCTGAGTCGGTTTGTGCCACAGAAGAGCTGAAGTTTTATAAAGACAAGGTTGATCCGGCAGACATGACTTCTTTGAAAAAGCCAACTACGGAGCATGATCCGACGATGAAGTTTAAATCAGCCATAGACACTAAGATGGTTGATTTTGTTCCTGGCGATTCATCCAAGCAGTTTAGCATCAACGCTAACCTGGATCCCAAATAGGAAAGCGCGCTCATCGAGTTCATCCGTGAGAACCGGGACATCTTTGCATGGAAGCCTTCTGACATGCCAGGTGTACCGAGGGAACTCGCTGAGCACACACTTAATATAGATCCTAAGTTTAAATCGGTCAGACAGTTTCTTCGCCGCTTCAACGAAGAAATGCGTAAGGCTATCGGTGAGGAGGTAGCTAGGCTGTTGGCCGCAGGGTTTATCGTGGAGGTCTTTCACCCGGAGTGGTCGGCTAATCTGGTGCTGGTTCTTAAGAAAAACGGCACTTGGCGTATGTGTGTAGACTACACATATTTGAATAAGGCTTGCCCAGCGGATCCCTTTGCCCTCCCTCGTATTGACCATATTATTGATGCTACGACGGGTTGTGACCGTTTGTGTTTTTGGATGCTTATTCTGGTTATCATCAGATCAAAATGGCAGTTAAGGACCAGGAGAAGACAACTTTTATAACTCCCTTTGGGGCCTTCTGCTATGTCTCCGTGCCCTTTGTGCTCAAGAGTGCCCACGCGACTTATCACCGTTGTGTTCAGAATTGTCTTCATAAGCAGATTGGGCGCAATGTTCACGCATATGTGGATGATATTGTGGTAAAGTCCAGGAAGGAAGAAACGTTGATAGATGACTTGAGAGAAACCTTTGATAACCTCCGGGTTTATAAGATGATGCTTAATCCGGACAAATGTGTCTTTGGTGTTCCGACAGGCAAGCTCTTGGGTTTTCTGGTGTCCAATAGGGGCATTGAGGGTAATCCGGAGAAGATCACAGCTATCACCTCTTTGGCTAAACCGGCATGTATCAATGATGTTCAGCGTTTGGCAGGCCAGATTGCGTCTTTAAGACGGTTTATCAGTCGTCTAGGGGAGAAGGCTATCCCTTTGTATCAAATGTTAAAGAAAACGGATGACTTTGTCTGGAGCGATGCGACTGATAAAGCGTTTGAGGATCTGAAGAGGCAGTTAGCTGAACCGCCTGTGCTTGCGGCTCCGATCGATAAAGAGCCTTTACTGCTATATGTGGCTGCTAATGCCAGGGCCGTTAGTGTGGCTATTGTTGTGGAGCGCAAGGAGGCTGGAAAGGAATATCTGGTTCAATGGTCGGTTTATTATATCAGCGAGGTCCTTATTGAATCAAAGCAGAGGTATCCGCATTGGCAGAAGCTGGTGTATGGGGTGTTTATGGCAAGCCGGAAGCTCAAACATTATTTTCAGGGTCATCCCATCACAGTGGTCAGTTCAGCCCCTCTAGGAGATATCATTCAAAACAGAGAAGCAACTGGCCGGATTGCCAAGTGGGCTATTAAGCTTGGACCTCACGGGCTCAAGTATACACCTCGCACATCGATCAAATCCCAAGCACTCGTGGACTTCATCATTGACTGGACAGAGTTGCAGGCACCAGAGGAAAAGCCAGATAACACGTATTGGACTATTCACTTTGATGGGTCCAAGCAATTGGAGGGGCTCGGGGGCTGGAGTCATATTAACTTCCCCACGAGGTGACAAGTTTTGTTATGTTCTTCGCTTAATGTTCCCTTGTACTAACAATGCAGCCGAGTACGAGGCCTTACTCCACGGTCTTCGGATGGCTAAGGAGATGAACTTAAGCCGGGTTAAGTGCTTCGGTGACTCGGACCTAGTGGCTCAACAAATATCTGGCACTTGGGATTCTAAGGACCCACTCATGGCTGCATATCAACGAGAGGTGGGCATAGTGGCTGGTCATTTCAAGGGTTTTTTGATAGAAAGACTGTAAGGGAACCCCCTACAGTATAATTTGTGCAACAAACCCAAATTGCAAGTACCAAGCCTTGAACCTAGATGGGTGGGAAGGCATCCGCCCCTTCCCACCACTAGGCTATGCCTTAGTCTGCGGTCATTTCAAGGGTTATCAAGTTGACCATATAGACCGGCGAAAGAATGAAGCGGCGGACGCTTTAAGTCGCCTAGGCTCTCAGCGTAAACCGGTGCCACCTAATGTCTTCCTCGACGTACTGCATAATCCGTCGGTCAAGATACCCACAGAGGAGGAGTTGGCTATTCCTGACCTGGAGGCCCAATTGGTGGCAGCTTTGCATGTTATACCGGATTGGACAGTCCCGTACTTAGCTTACATGAACCGGGGCGAGTTATTGGAGGATGAAACCTTGGCCCGGCAGATAATCCGGTGTTCCAAGTGAATGACCATAATCAATGGGGAGTTACATCGTTACAGCGTCACATGAGCAATTCAACATTGTGTGTTTGTGTCTCCTTAAGAGGGTTGTGAGATTTTGCGAGAAATCCATGAAGGAGATTGTGGTCACCACGCCGGTTCAAAATCCTTGGTAGCTAAGGCTTTTCATCACGGTTTCTATTGGTTGACAGCTCATGCTGATGCTGAGGATTTAGTCAAAAGGTGTGACGGTTGTCAAAAATTTGCACGCCGCGCTCATGTTCTGGCTCAGGAGTTGAGAATGATTCCAATCACTTGGCCGTTTGCAACTTGGGGGCTCGATATGGTTGGACCCTTTAAGAGGTCCAAGGACAAAAAGGCCCACCTGTTAGTGGCAGTTGACAAGTTTACCAATTGGGTAAAAGCAGAGCCAGTCAGTAAGTGTGATGCAGCCACGGCGGTTCAGTTCATCAAAAAGGTGATATTCTGGTTTGGTTTCCCACACTGTATTATAACTGATAATGGTACTAATCTGTCAAAGGGTGAGATATAGGAATTTTGCCAACGTGAGCACATTCGGCTTGAAGTAGCTTCAGTGGCTCACCCACAGTCTAATGGTCAAGCAGAAAGGGCAAATCAAGAAATTTTGAGAGGTATTAAACCCCGGCTTATGGTTCCTTCAAAGAGTACACCGGGTTGTTGGGTGGAGGAGTTACCTTCTGTGTTATGGAGTATCAACACCATACCAAACAGATCTACAGGTTACACACCTTTCTTCATGGTTTACGGAGTGGAGGCGATTCTCCCTAGTGACATCCGTCATGATTCACCCCGTGTGACGGCATATGTTGAAGCTGACAATGAGAAAGCACGCCAGGACTCAGTGGACCTGTTAGATGAGGAGCGTGATTTAGCAGCAGCATGTTCGGTGATTTATCAACAAGATCTCCGATGTTATCACAGCCGCCAGGTTAAGACCAGAACTTTCAAGAAGGCGATCTGGTGCTCCAGCTCATCCAGGATCAGACTGATATGCACAAGTTATCCCCACCTTGGGAAGGATCTTTTGTGGTCAGCAAAAATCTGCACAACGGGTCATATTACCTCATTGATGTTCGAGAGCACAAAGACTCACGTAAATCGGAGGAGGAGACCAAGCGGCCGTGGAATATAGCCCTTCTGCGGCCTTACTATACTTGAGCCATAGGCTCTTATTATGTACATACTTATGACAATGTATATATTATATAATAAACCGGAGCCTTGGCTAAAGTAGGGTCTCTATTCCTTTTTACATCATGTGTTGTTTCACAAGGGTTTTTACTGACAAAGCGGAGTTTTATTAACCCGGCTTATAAGGCCACACAGATATAAAGAAAGTCACTAGGGGGATTGGTCATATCCGAACCATAGCTACACCTCTTGATCGGTTTAAAACCACAAAGGGACATCACTAGGGGGCTTGGTTGTCTTCACACCATAGCTACACCTCTTGATAGGCTTCAAGCCAAAAGGAAATTATGTGGAACCAAAGAGAGTCTGTAGCATCAAGCACAGCTCAAACATAGGTAACCACTGAGCACAGCTCAAATATTACCTGGGGGCTCCTTGCTTCTCAAAGAACAACGAGCTTGCACCCTTGTAATAGGCTATCAAGCCAGGCTTGGAAGCCAGGTGTATTCACCTAAAACCCCGGGCTATCCTGCCTCTTTAATTAAGCCACTCCGTCCAGGTAAACCTGGTATGACCCATCGAACGTTTGACAAGTCAATCCCACGGACCCTGAACTTGTCAAAGTTAAAACGGTGATTGGTTAAAGATTGAGGCCATCTTAAAAGGCTTTGCAAAATGGTTTAACTCAGCGGCCTGGTAGCCCATGAAAAGCCTCGATTTAGGGCCTGGCAGCCCATGAAAAGCCTTGTATATTTCTTTTTGATTTGCTGCTTTTATATCTTTTATAAGGGATTTATGATAAACCGGTGTTTATTACAACCCGGTGTGACTTTCAGCACTTAGTTGTCAGTACATGATCAATTTTAAACCGGTAGTATGTTGCTCCGGTCTGGTTTTGACTAGATGTCACCAGCATTATACGAACAAATCAGTGGCTATTATAGCCCATTATGGTTTTCATATGAACCGGCAAAAGGGCAAGGAGTTGTTCACACTCCGGATTGGTATTTTTCACCCTTGCTAGTAGTTGGTCAGCCAACGAGGTATGTCACAGATATCATCTATTTTATCTGGTTAATACAAAATCTTCGTTATCCATCCAAGCTATGTATATATTTTTGGGCATCATGACCCGTCCAGTGGTAAACCACTAGGATACTTTCCAATTCTTATATGCAGGAACACAACTCATAATGGACTATGCATCAATGAGATCTTAAAGGCGGAACAAGTTTTTAGGTATCAAGCAACACAAACATGCTCGATGGCATGGCAGACAAAGGTGTTCATGCTATCCTATTACAAGGCGCTTTAAACAGCCCAAATTGAATAAATTGTTTTCAAGGAGTGCAAGACTACAACTGGTAAACCGACCACCGGTTTAGGATTCTTCATCGGGACGGCTTGACGATTGAGGGTCATCTTGCACGGTCACATCCTCTTCATCCCTCCCCAGACGCTGGAAATCAACCGTTGACCAATCGATTCCGATTAAGGCTTGGAAAATGACCTCTTCATGGATAAGATTGGAGGGGTCAATGTCAGGAGCGTAAGTATGCTTACGGATTGGTGGCACAAGATGTTCAACATCATGGATCAATACAGGCTGTCTTTTTCCCTCGGCATCATAAACCGGTTGGAAATGAGATAAATCTGTGTCCTCCGCCAGTTTGCTTGCTATTGGCCGCATCTCCTTTGTCAGCCTTCGCAGATCGTTATTATTAAAGTCTGAGCCGTCTTCTTTCACGCCAGGATACCCTTTGATGATATCTGCCGGTTCAAGATCCGGAATCCATGCCTTGGCTCGGATTAGTGCGGTCAGCGCTCCTGATCTTGCGGCTGATCTCTTTAGTTCGTTGATCCGGGCAGGTAGCATGGCCAGCTTTTCAATTGTTTCCTTTATCAATGATGGCGTCGGCTTGTTATAGGCTGCAGTGCAAATAGCACGTTGGGATCCAGAGAACAGTTGTTCTATCAAGGTGTAGGCCGCTTTAAGTTTCATCCTCATGTCCGAGCCCAAATGAGCAATGTGGGTCCCTGTCATGGTTCAGCCTCAGTAAAACCGGCCATTGATAAGATCTTATGAATTAGAAAAACTGCACGAGAGGGCACTTACCAAACACAGCAGCAGTCATGGCGTTAATCTGCCGCTTTAAGCCGGTCAGTTCTTCCACCACCGGCTTCAGGGCTGCCTCTGTGTCCTCGGCCTTTTTATCAAACCGGCCTTTTCTGTTTCCCAGTCAGCACGCTCCTTGTTGAAGGTCTCTTTCAGCTTCTCCATAGCTGCCAAGGCATTGGTCAGCTCTTCTTTGGCTTTGGAAGCCTCTTATTGTTGGGAGTTTACATTCTCTTTAAGGTCTACGATTTGAGCATCCTTCTTATTCAGCTCAGCCTACAAAGATGAGATATATCATTAAAACAGGTTATGAAGTACCAAGCATATAACAAGTTAAGCACTTTGTACTTGGGGGCTAATGCATATTTGTTCTATCGTCAACATATTTTTAACAAGTCTCAAGTACGATGCAAGCATTATCCTTAACACTTGGGGGCTAATGTACATCTGTTCAAAGCTGACGCATTGATGGAAGACCCGATTTACCTCGCAAAGCTAAACCGGCCCTTGGGGGCTACACAGTCGAAAAACTACAAGAATATAATGATCACATCTGATTTACTTCAAACGATTAGTTGGTATATGGAGGACAAGTTTGTAAAAGTTAATGTCTTACAAAGTCCCGATTTATGATTGTCATCATAAACCGGCCCTTGGGGGCTACTTGGGTTGATGCTTGTACTTTGGATTTAAGAAAGGAAAGTGATGAAAATACCTCATAGCGCTCTTTCATCAAGTTCACCAAGCCGGCTTCATAATCACAATTTGAGTGCAGACGGTTTAGAAAAACCGGAGTGGAGTTCTTGAGCGCTGAGATAGGCGTAGCTTGACAAGTGAGTTCTCCATTTGCCTTTTTCCATGGCAGCACACTCTTCCTTGGCACTATGTTTGGCCAAGATTACAGCATGGCCAGGAGAGGTGTGACCAATACCAGTAATGGTAACCTCGCCTTCTTTATCTCCAGCAGCTTTTTCTGGAGTTGATGGAGTTTCAGTAGCTCTCACCGGACTAGCCCGGATTGGATCTGCCAGTTCAGCATCAGGCACAACAATATCAACTTCTGGTTGTTCGTCGATATTATGGTCTTGAGGGGGTGGCTCATCAAAGGTGGCTTCAGGATTGGGACCCTCTGGTTCAACAGTTTGGTATGGTTCACCTGTTTGTTCTGGGTCAAGAACCACCTAGTCTTCAGACGAATTATTCACCCGAGCCTTTTTGCTGGGTCTGGCTTTGGCTCTAAAAACAGAAAAAGATGCGAAAGTTAAGCATAGTATACAAAGTATGGAAACATTCAAATAAGGAGTTCAAGTATTTACCCGGCTACACTTTTGAGAGGAGGAAGTTGGGCCGCTGTTGACTCGCCAGAGGATGAAGGAGGTGTCACCTGATAATTCAAATCAGATGGATTAAGAGGTTGTCGAAAATAACCTTCCTTGGGATAAGAATTGTCAGAAGGAGGTGAGACCTCAGATCGGTGCTTTCGAACCGGGGTGTCAGGTAAACCGGCCAAAGTGACCTTTTGGCCGCTGTGCCGGGTTGTGCGGCGAGCCTCGTGCTGCTGTTTCTTCAAAATAAATGTTGGATCCAAGTGAGCAAGAGGATGTGAAAAGCTTACTTTCCGGCTCGCTTGACGGATTTTTTGTGTTGGCAGAGAGTCTGAACCGGAGGAAAGGATCATTACCTCTACATCGTCAGCTTGGCTACCCTCCGCGCCCTCCTGATAAATATCATTGTTAATGAGATGCATAAAAAGGGAACCAAGTGAATCAAGTTCTACCTCAACTTCCGGTTCATCCAGGTCGTCATCCAGTTCCATGCTGATACGTTCAGCTGTCTTCCGCTTTGAGGTTTTCTTAACGGTTTTTGTTTTGGGCGGGAAGGATTTGCCGCTTTTTCTTGAGGTTTCTTCTTCCAGAACAGATCATCACCCTATTTATAAACAAGAAAAAGGGTATTCATAGGTTGTACAGTCTAAAAAGATATCAAACGTAAAAAGGAAGGACAGTACTTACAGCAGGCGGTTTTTTTTTTGCGTAAAAGGGGTTTAAGCCGGTTTGGCGGCAGACAGATTCCGATTCGTTCAAAATCTTCTTGACACCCTCAGTGACTTCTTCATTGGTTAACTGAATGTTGATGTGACGTTGGGAGTCTTCTACTTCACCAGTGTACTCACACATTAAACTGGAGCGGCGACTTAATGGCAAGATGCTCCAGGATATCCAGCAACGCACAAAGTCGACGCTTAATAAATCGTTGGCCATAAAGGCTCGGAGCTTGGCGAGTTGAGGGGCATATGATGCCCGTTCCTGGGCACTTAGACGTTGAGGCAGTGGATGAGTGTTGGAAAGTCGGTGGGCATGGTAACCCGGCAGAGGATTCTCGTCTTCAGGGGAAGTGTCTTTACAGTAGAAGCAAGTTTGGTTCCACTCTTTGGGGTGACTGTGCAGCTTGGCATGAGGAAATTCAACCTCTTTTCTTTTTTGAATAGAGAGGACACCAAGTTCAGTGTTGGGTCTGTCTACAAATTCAGTGTGCCGATTTAGATGGAAAAAAAATCCCGGAACAGCTCAGTAGTTGGTTCTTGTTGTAAGTACACTTCACAGAAGACTTGGAAATTGCATATATTGGATACTGAGTTAGGTCCAATATCTTGAGGGTGGAGCTGGAAACTGGCAAGCAAATCCCGGAAAAACTTTGACCCAGGCGGTTTGAAACCACGGCCTATGTGATCAACAAATACCACTACCTCACCCTGCTTAGGGGTTGGATGATTCTCCGGTCCAGGAACTCGCCACCGGATCTCATTCTTTTTTGGTAAGGTACCAATTCT
Source organism: Triticum dicoccoides (assembly GCF_002162155.2). Lineage (NCBI taxonomy): Eukaryota > Viridiplantae > Streptophyta > Magnoliopsida > Poales > Poaceae > Triticum > Triticum dicoccoides. Next base: position 317,582,404 of record NC_041392.1, on the reverse strand, counting down.
GACCATTCCATTAAGCTGCTCCTCGGTAACCCGGGAAGGAGCCCAGTTACAGGCATAAAACTGTTTGGCCATTGCAAGTGAAAACCTGAAAAGAAATACCGGTTTACAATTCATTCATGGTGGTGCATGAGGTGCAACGGAATAAAGATATACAAGTATGTAAATTTCGTAAACTGGACCTGCTACAATAATGAATAACAAAGCAATATCGAAACAAAGGTATACGCAGGTCGTTAAACTGGAGTATGACAACCAAGATAAAGTGCTTGTCGGTTCACCAGGGGACTAATGGTATGTGATAGATTGCTTTTTACAAAGGTAAATCGCCTATGTGATAAAGAGGATACAGATCTAAGGCAAGAATAACTAAGTAACGTAAAACAGGTTTCACAAGGTTGCATGGAAATTTTGGATCTACCGTAAGACAGGAAAGCAAAAAGATTTAGACCTAAAAAAGGTTGGTCCCGAAGCAGTTCACAAAGGATCAGATCAGTTTTTATGTGCATGAGGGTTTGTTGTGTTAACAGAAGATAAGCCACTACATGGAATACATCAAGTGTGAGGTTATTATCCATAGACTAAGGAGAAACAGGGAAGAATAGTGCCGGAGCCTCGATGAACTTTGATGAACAAGGAAACCCTAGGCAGATCTACAAAGGAGAAAGGAAGGGACTTACAGCGGCTGTTGAAGCAGCGGAGGTACATCGCGGTTCTCTGGTGCAATCAGGTTGATGCAGTGGCCAACGAAGAGGCGGGGGCAAAGCTCGGCGATGGCGGCGGCGCTCGGTTGCAGAAGCGTCGCAAGGAGGAAGAAGGAGTGAAGGAGACGAAGGGGGAAAAGGGAATGGCCCTTGGTCCTATTTATAAGGCGAACCGATAAGCGACAAGTGCATGAATCGAGGAGCTTAAAATGGATAGTTAATAAGGATGTCGCCTCGATGGTTGGATATTCATTAATGAAGGGTATCTTTAGCTTCACTGAATAGATGACGTCATGGCGGTTTACTACGGATCTAAAGGATGACGTCCCGACGGTTTACCAGATTTATACGAAGGTGCCAAGGCAAGAATTCTTCTAAGTATTGGAGATTGACATGAACAAGTTCAAATAAATCTGGGGCGTAATGTTGAGGATATGACTACTGGAGGTAAACCGGCTAGGAGTGGCCGGGTTAACTCCCTGAATATAGAAGCCCATGAAGACGTGAGGATGGTGGCGCTTTACGAAGGCCCAAGGCCCAAAGGCGAGTTAAGGCATGTAGATGTAAACCGACTCTTTCATGTAACTTGTGTTGTAAGTTAGGAGGAATAGAGACCGAGCCGGATACGTTTATGATCCGGCCTCGGGACTCTGTAAACCGGCAGGCGTTAACCTATGTATATAAAGGGATGACCCGACAGCGGTTTAGGGACAACAGACAACCACTCGAGAGCCAGGCAAAGCGGATTCGCTCCCTGGTCATCGAAACCCCAGCAATACCAATCACAACTAGACGTAGGCTTTTACCTTCCTCGAAGGGGCTGAACTAGTATAAAATCCCTCGTGTCCCTTGTCCGGTTTAACCCCTTTAAGCTAACCCGTAGCGATGGCTCCACGACTAAGTCCTTTCACGAGGACATCTGCCGTGACAAACCCACGACAACCTCAGAACACTAGAGACCGAAAGGTCGAAGGGGAATCATACAGTAGATATGATCAACATAGAGATGTTCACCATTGAAGACTACTCCATCTCACGTGATGATCGGACATGGTTTATTTGATTTGGATCACGTGATCATTTAGATTACTCGAGGGATGTCTATCTAAGTGGGAGTTCTTAAGTAATATGATTAACCGAACTTAATTTATCATGAACTTAGTCCTGATAGTATTAGCATATCTGTGTTGTAGATCAATAGCTCACGTGTAGCTCCCCTGTTTTATTTTTGATATGTTCCTAGAGAAAACTAAGTTGAAAGATGATATTAGCATTGATGCAGACTGGGTCCGTGATCTGAGGTTTATCCTCATTGATGCACAGAAGAATTATGTCCTTGATGCACCGTTAGGTGACAGACCTATTGCAGGAGTAGATGCAGACGTTATGAACGTTTTACAAGCTTGGTATGATGACTACTTAATAGTTTAGTGCGCCATGCTTTACGGCTTAGAACCGGGACTTCAAAAACGTTTCGAACGCCACAGAACATATGAGATGTTCCAAGAGTTGAAATTGGTATTTCAGACTCATGCCCATGTCGAGAGGTATGAGACCTCTGACAATTACTTTGCCTACAAGATGGAGGAGAATAGCTCAGCCAGTGAGCATGTACTCAGAATGTCTGGGTACTATAATCGCTTGAATCAAGTGGGAGTTAATCTTCCAGATAAGGTAGTGATTGACAGAGTTCTCTAGTCACTATCACTAAGATACTAGAACTTTGTGATGAACTATAATATGCAAGGGATGATGAAAATGATTCCTGAGCTCTTCGCGGTGCTCAGATCGGCAAAGGTAGAAATCAAGAAAGAGCATCAAGTGTTGATGGTTGACAAGAGCACTAGTTTCAAGTAAAAGGGCTAGGGAAAGAAAGGGAACTTCAAGAAGAGTGGCAAGCAAGTTGCCACTCCCATGAAGAAGCCCAAAGCCGACCTAAGCCTGAAACTAGGTGCTTCTATTGCAAAGGGAATGGTCACTGGCAGCGGAACTACCCCAAATGCTTGGAGGATAAGAAGGATGGAAAAGTGAACAAATGTATATTTGATATACATGTTATTATGTGTATTTTACTAGTGTTCGTAGTAACCCCTAGGTATTTGATACCGGTTCAGTTACTAAGATTAGTAACTCGAAACAGGAGTTACAAAGACTAGTTAATAGCAAGGTGACAATGTGTGTTGAAAGTGATTTCAAGGTTGATAAGATCACCATCACACACTCCCTCTACCTTCGGGGTTAGTGTTAAATCTAAATAAATATTATTTGGTGTTTTCGTTGAGCATGAATATGATTGGATCATGTTTATTGCAATAAGGTTATTAATTTAAGTCAGAGTATAATTGTTGTTCTGTTTACATGAATAAAACCTTCTATGGTCATACACCCAATGTAAATGGTTTATTGAATATCGATCATAGTGATACACATATTCATAATATTGATGCCAAAAGATGCAAAGTTGATAATGATAGTGCAACATATTTGTGGCACTGCCGTTTAGGTCATATTGGTGTAAAGGCATGAAGAAGCTCCATGCGGATGGACTTTTGGAATCACTTGATTATGAATCATTTGATGCTTGTGAACCATGCCTCATGGGAAAGATGACTAAGACTCTGTTCTTCGGAACAATGGAGCGAGCCACTAACTTATGGGAAATAATAGAGACCGATGTATGCGCTCCGATGAGTGTTGAGGCTCGCGGCGAGTATCGTTATTTTCTAACCTTCACAGATGATTTGAGCGGATATGGGTATATCTACTTGATGAAACACAAAGTCTAAAACATTTGAAAAGGTCAAAGAATTTCAGAGTGAAGTGGAGAATCATCGTACCAAGAAAATAAAGTTTCTACGATCTGATCGCGGAGGCGAATATTTGAGTTATGAGTTTGGCCTTCATTTAAAACAATGTGGAATAGTTTCACAACTCACGCCACTTGGAACACCATAGCGTAATGGTGTGTCCGAGCATCGTAACTGTACTTTATTAGATATGGTGCGATCTATGATGTATCTTACCAATTTACCACTATCGTTTTGGGGCTATGCATTAGAGACAGCTGCATTCACGTTAAATATGCACCATCTAAATCCATTGACACGACACCGTATGAACTGTGGTTTGGCAAGAAACCTAAGCTATCGTTTCTAAGCTTCAGCCTGATAAGCTCGAACCCAAATTGGAGAAGTGCATCTTCATAGGATACCCAAAAGAAACTGTTGGGTAGACCTTCTATTATAGATCTGAAGGCAAGATTTTGTTGCTAAGAATGGATCCTTTCTAGAGAAGGAGTTTCTCTTGAAAGAAGTGAGTGGGAAGAAAGTATAACTTGATGAGGTAATTGTGCCTTCTCTTGAATTGGAAAGTAGCTCATCACAGAAAACCGTTCTCGTGATGCCTACACCAACTAGTGAGGAAGCTAATGATGATGAGCATGAAACTGTTGGAAATATGCCCTAGAGGCAATAATAAAATGGTTATTATTATATTTCCTTGTTCATGATAATTGTCTATTTTTCATGCTATAATTGTATTAACCGGAAATCATAATACATGTGTGAATACATAGACCACAACATGTCCCTAGTGAGCCTCTAGTTGACTAGCTCATTGATCAATAGATGGTTGTGGTTTCTTGACCATGGACGTTGGATGTCGTTGATAATAGGATCACATCATTAGGAGAATGATGTGATGGACAAGACCCAATCCTAAGCATAGCACAAGATCATGTAGTTTGTTTGCTATAGCTTTTCTAATGTCAAGTATCATTTCCTTAGACCATGAGATTGTGCAACTCCCGGATACCGTAGGAATCCTATGGGTGTATCAAACATCACAACGTAACTAGGTGACTATAAAGGTGCACCGCAGGTATCTCTGAAAGTGTCTGTTCGGTTGGCACGAATCAAGACTGGGATTTGTCACTCCGTGTGACAAAGAGGTATCTCTGGGCCCACTCGGTAATGCATCGTCATAATGAGCTCAATGTGACTAAGGAGTTAGACACGGGATCATGTGTTATGGAACGAGTAAAGAGACTTGCCGGTAATGAGATTGAACAAGGTATGGGGATACCGATGATCGAATCTCGGGCAAGTAACATACCGATGGATAAAGGGAATTGTATATGGGACTGATTGAATCCCTGACATTGTGGTTCATCAGATGAGATCATCGTGGAACATGTGGGAGCCAATATGGGTATCCAGATCCCGCTATTGGTTATTGGCCGAAGAGATGTCTCGGCCATGTCTGCATGGTTCCCGAACCCGTAGAGTCTACACAATTAAGGTCCGGTGACACTAGAGTTGTTATGGGAAATTGTATATGGTTACCGAAGTTTGTTCAGAGTCCCGGATAAGATCCCGAACATCACGAGGAATTCCGGAATGGTTCAGAGGTGAAGATTTATATATGGGAAGTCCAGTTTCAGTCACCGGAATGGTCTCAGGGGTTATCGGTATTGTACCAGGACCACCGAAAGGTGTCCGAGGGTCCACCGGGTGGGGCCTCCTACCCCGAAGGACTTAGTGCGCTGAATATGGGAGGGAACTAGCCCCCTAGTGGGCTGGTGCGCCCTCCCAAGGTCCCAAGGCGCCTAGGGTTGGAAACCCTAGGGGGAGGGGCGCCTCCCACCTGCTTGGGGGGCAAGTCTCCCCCTCCTGGCCCCCCCTCTAGATGCATCTAGGGGGGCAGCCCCCTCTCCCCTTCACCCTATAAATAGGTGGGGGTGGGAGGGCAGCCGCACCCCTTCCCTTAGCGTAGCCCTCCACCCTCCTACACCTCCTCCTCCATAGTGCTTGGCGAAGCCCTGCAGGAGAACCGTAAGCTCCACCACCACGCCGTCGTGCTGTCGGAGCTCTCCCTCAACTTCTTCTCCCCCTTGATGGATCAAGAAGGAGGATACGTCCCCGGGATGCACGTGTGTTGAATGCGGAGGCGCCGTCCGTTTGGCGCTTGGATCGGATCTTCCGTGATTTCAATCGCCGCGAGTACGACTCCATCAACCACGTTCTTGTAACGCTTCCGCTTAGTGATCTTCAAGGGTATGAAGATGCACTCCCTCCATATCGTTGCTAGTATCTCCTAGATTAATCTTGGTGACACGTAGGAATTTTTTTGAATTATTACTACGTTCCCCAACAGTGGCATTATGAGCTAGGTCTATGCGTAGATTCTATGCACGAGTAGAACACAAGTAGTCGTGGGCAATGATTTGTTAAATTTGCTTACCGTTACTAGTCTTATCTTGATTCGGCAGCATTGTGGGATGAAGCGGCCCAGACCAACCTTACACATACACTTATGTGAGACAGGTTCCATCGATTGACATGCACTTGTTGCATAAGGTGGCTAGCGGGTGTCTATCTCTCCCACTTTAATCGGATCGGATTCGATGAAGAGGGTCCTTATTGAAGGGTAAATAGCAATTTTCATATCACCATTGTGGCTTTTGCGTAGGTAAGAAACGTTCTTGCTAGAAACCCATAGCAGCCACGTAAAACATGCAACAACAATTAGAGGACGTCTAACTTGTTTTTGCAGGGTATGCTATGTGATGTGATATGGCCAAAAGGATGTGATGAATTATATATGTGATGTATGAGATTGATCATGTTCTTGTAATAGGAATCACGAATTTCATGTAGATGAGTATGACAACCGGCAGGAGCCATAGGAGTTGTATTAATTTATTATATGACCTGCGTGTCAATGAAAACACCATGTAATTACTTTACTTTATTGCTAACCGTTATCTATAGTAGTAGAAGTAATAGTTGGCGAGACAACTTCATGAAGACACGATGATGGAGATCATGGTGTCATACCGGTGACGAAGGTGATCATGTCGTGCCTCAAAGATGGAGATCAAAGGCGCGAGATGATATTGGCCATATCATGTCACTTTATGTTTGTCATGTTTACATCTTATTTGCTTAGAACGACGGTAGGATAAATAAGATGATCCCTCACTAAAAATTTCAAGAAATGTGTTCCCCCTAACTGTGCACCATTGCGAAGATTCGTTGTTTCGAAGCACCACGTGATGATCGGGTGTGATAGATTCTAACGTTCACATATAACGGGTGTATGCCAGATTTACACATGCGAAACACTTAGGTTGACTTGACGAGCCTAGCATGTACAAACATGGCCCCGGAACACGAGAGACCGAAAGGTCGAACATGAGTCATATGGTAGATGCGATCAACATGGAGATGTTTACCGTTGATGACTAGTCCGTCTCACGTGATGATCGGTCATGGCCTAGTCGATTCGGATCATGTATCACTTAGGTTACTAGAGGGGTGTCTATCTGAGTGGGAGTTCATTAAATAATTTGATTAGATGAACTTAATTATCATGAACTTAGTCTAAAAAAATTGTCTTTACAATATATCTATAGATCCAATGGCCCACGCTAATGTTGCCCTCAACTTCAACGCGTTCCTAGAGAAAACCAAACTGAAAGACAATGGAAGCAACTATACAGACTGGGTCCGTAACTTGACGATCATCCTCATGGATTCCAACAAAGCATATGTCCTTGAAGCACCGCTAGGTGACGCACCAATTTTCCTAGCAACTCAAGACGTTATGAACGCCTGGCAGTCGTGTAGTGATGATTACTCACTGGTTTAGTGCGACATGCTTTACAGCTTAGAACCGGGGCTCCAAAAGCATTTTGAGCAGCACAGAGCATATGAGATGTTCCAAGAGCTGAAATGGTTTTCCAAGCTCATGCCTGGGTCGAGAGATAGGAAGTCCCCGACAAGTTCTACAGTTGTAAGATGGAGGAAAGCAGTTCTGCCAGCGAGCATATACTCAAAATGTCTGGGTTGCACAACCACTTGTCTCAGCTGGGAGTTAATCTTCAAGATGACTCGGTCATTGACAGGATCCTCCAGTCGCTTCCACCTAGCTAAAAGAGCTTTGTGATGAACTACAATATGCAAGGGATGGAGATGTCCATTCCTTGGTTATATTCAATGTTGAAATCAGCGGAGGTGGAGATCAAAAAGGAACATCAAGTGTCGATGGTGAATAAGACCACTAGTTTCAAGAAAGTCAAGGGTAAGAAGAACTTCAAGAAGTATGGCAAGGGATTTGCCGCGCCCTGTAAGTCAGTTGTCGGGAAGAAGCCAAAGAATGGACCCAAGGCTGAGACTGGGTGCTTTTATTGCAAGGGAAATGGTCACTGGAAGTGGAACTGCCCCAAGTACTTAGCGGATAACAAGGCTGGCAACGCCAAAGGTATATATGATATACATGTTATTGACGTGTACCTTACCAGCGCTCGTAGTAGCTCCTAGGTATTTGATACTGGTGCGGTTGCTCACATTTGTAACTCAAAACAGGAGCTGTGGAATAAGCGGAGACTGGTAAAGGACAAGATGACAATGCACGTCAGGAATGGTTCCAAGGTCGATGTGATCGTCGTCGGCACGCTACCTCTACATCTACCTTCGGGATTAGTTTTAAACCTCAATAATTGTTATTTAGTGCCAGCTTTGAGCATGAACATTGTATCTGGATCTTGTTTAATGCGAGATGGCTACTCATTTAAATACGAGAATAATGGTTGTTCTATTTATATGAGATATATGTTTTATGTTCATGCCTTGCTAGTCTATGGTTTATTTTTATTGAATCTCCAACGTGATGTTATACTACAAAAAAAGACACATGCGTGACATTTTGGGTCAAACGATTTTTTTTCTATCATACTTATGACACTTCTATGATGATAATTGTGACAAAAACCCGGTATCATCATAGATGTGGTGTGGTCCTACTTCTATGATGAAAAATCATGACAGAAAATGGGCTTTTCGTCCTGGGCGGGCCGGAGACGCACTTGCATGACATTCTTTGGGTCGTCCATGACGGAAAAAATCGTGGTAGACGCGAGGGCGAGGAAAATACCAGGGAGTTCCCGGTTACGGTGGGTGGTCGGGGGCCGAGCGATGTGCATTTTTATCGTACGTATGCGTGTGTGTGCGAGGCGTTGCGCTCTAACTGAACCCGAGCGAGGCGTTGGGCTCTAACTGAATCTGAGCGATCGCACTGCAGGCTACACATTACTAAACCCGAGTGATCGATCGGTCCCTTGCTGTTAACTGAACCCAAGTGATTCCTTTGCTACTGCTGCTAACTGAAGCCGGTCGATGTTGCCTCTGGATGAACAGTGAGCACTGTTGGGGGGTTTGGATGAACAGTTCCCGGTGGGGGGTTGGATGAACAGGACCCCGTGGTAGTAGAGGCCGTTGCCGCTGGATGAACAATACCCCGATCGATCGAGCCGGTGGATGAACAGGACCCCGTGGAGGGTTGGATGAACAGGACCCCGTGGAGGGCTGGATGAACAGGACGACCCCATGGAGGGCTGGATGAATAGTAGTTAGTGGAGGGCTGGATGAATAGTAGCCCATGGAGGGGTGGTTGAACAGGACCCCGTGGAGAGGGCTGGTTGAATAGTAGCCGATGGAGGAGCGCGCGGTGGAGGCTGGATGAACAGGAGCCCATGGATGAACAGTCGCAGGTGGATGCTGAAGGAGGTCGACGGTGAATGAACAGTAGCCCGTGGAGGCTGGAGGAGGTCGATGGTGGAGATGAACAGTATCCCGTGGAGTCCCGTTTTGTGGTACGCCACACCCCTCCTGATGAACAGGACCCCCGTTTCGACCGTAGCACTCCAACACAAGTCTGTTTCCTCTGTTTTGCGGTATGCCACACCCCTCCCGATCAACAGGACCCTGTTTCGACCGTTTATGGTACGCCAGACCCCTCCCGATGAACAGGATCCCGTTTCGACCATGGCCGGTCGAACACAAGGTCGTTTCCTCTGTTCTGCGGTATGCCAGGCCTCGTTTCCATTGGTTGTTCCGTCCAAGCCGGTTGGCTCCCGATGAGCAGGACGCGTTCCGTTGCCTCCCGATGAACACGACGCATTTCCTGCCTCCCCATTAACATGACGGCGACGCAGTTTCTCCGTTCTGACCCAGCCATGTACACGAGCCCTAGCCGTACGTATGCGCGAGTAGGCGTTTGAGACCCCGCCCATATGTACGTACGTGGCCGTATTTCTTTCTTTCACCCTGGCCGTTGTACATACATGTACATGTTACGTGTGTGCCTCTACTACGACACATGGGTGCCTCTACTATGACACGTGCCCTTCCTTACACGGCCACGGTTCATCGATGTAGCCTGCAGACAGACCGATCGTATGTACGTACACGTTCGCGACCAGAATGACAATGCTACGTACGCTTCGACCAGGTGGGTCCCGATTGTCAGGCACTTCCTTCCGTGCGAAGATGTAGCTGGTGGGTCCCAGCAGTCAGGGGGCGAATATTTTTTTCCCGTAATATGGACGCACTTCCTTGCATGCGAAGATATAGTTGGTGGGTCCCAGCAGTCAGGGGGGAACGTTTTTTCGCGAAATACGGTGGCCCATCCGGTGGGTCCCTGCTATCAGGTGGAGGAATCATTATTTTCCGCGTAATAAGGAGGCACTTCCTTGTTGCGGCTGTGGACCCAGCTGTCAGCCTCTCCATGTATAGTACTCTTTCGATGGAAGTCGTTCGTTGACAACATCACTGTGCTGAGAGCACCAGGGTGGTGGACGACGGCGAGGCGTAGGAAGGGGACGACACGGAGCCGGGGAAGACACAGCAGTGGATGACCACGCGGAGGGGAGCATGTGGGTTGACAGCTTCGGCTGCGGTGTGAGGCTGTCGTCGCCGGAGAATAACAGGAGGTGTGGGTGAGTATAGAGGGATGGCATGGCCAGCGGTGGCAGCACAGCCGGACACGGGAGGCAGGAGCAGGCGGCACGGCCGACGCGTGTTTGGGCGGCCGGAGCAAGAAGACCAGAGGTTGAAGAATCACTGCGGCCGTTGGATGGACATAGTACGGTCACTGGAGCTAGAATCGTTCATATTGACTAAGTTGACAAAGCCCTCCGTCCCCGTCATCTTAGTAGGCCCACAAATCAGCCTCCCACTATGGTGGGTCCCAGCTAGCAGGGGGAGTATTCATTCTTTTTTGTGCGTAATAACGAGGCACTTCCTTGCGCACGAAGATATAGTTGGTGGGTCCGACCTATCAGCGGGGGAACGGTTTTTTCACGAAATACAGAGGCCCTTCCGGTGGGTCCCAGCTGTTAGGTGGAGGAATCATTATTTTGCGCGTAATAAGGAGGCATTTCCTTGCGTGCGGCCGTGGACCTAGCTATCAGCCTCTCCACGCACAGTCTGCATCCGATGGATGTCGTTCGTTGACCATGTTGACTACTCTACACCGAGCGCATCAAAGGTGGTGGACGATGGCGAGTCCCCGGACAGCAACGAGCTAGAGATGGGCAGACGCGGGAGTAGAGTCGCAGATGGAGAGGTGTACGAGGGGTAACTGGTTCTGGTGCGGTGCGGTTCGGCAGTCGGTGGAGAAGAACATGAGGTGTGGAGGGGTGGGGGGATGGCCTGGCCAACGGTGGGGTAGCGCTTCACAGCGAAGCGTGCTAAGCAGAGCTGCTAGCAGCAGGAGGTGGGAGCAAGTGGTCTCGGCGACGCTGGAGGAAGAATATGAGAGATTGAAGATGGATGTTGGTCGTTGGATGTAAATCCAATGGCTAACGATGTCAGAATCATTTGTTGACTAAGTTGACAATGACTTGCGTTGGCTTCGACCTATTGGCCCACATTTCAGCCTCCAAAAATGTGGCACGTATTCAATCTATTTTTTCAGAATTTACAGTCAATTTGATCTCTTTTTTTAGAATTACAGTCCATTTGCTGGGCTGGGTGAACAAATAATGTAGCGTCCATACGACCCATTTATTTTTTTCTAAAAAATTACAGGCAATTTGCACTTTCTCGATATACATGATTTTGCTAGGCTGATTCTAATTATAATGTTGGGTTGGGCGCAGCAATGTTTTCAAAAAATAAATAGGGGCTGAGCATTTTGTTATAAATATATTTAAATAATAAGTGATTTATTATTACATTGGTCCTTAAATCATACCAAGATTTTGTACACAACCACCAGGACTTTCGTTGCCAAAAAAATCCAGTATTTTATTGTTAAGAAATTATTTTTATAAGTTAATAAGATGTGGGATATTGTTTTCTTACATATGTAAGTATCTGTTAAATATATGATGACAATAACAATAATATATAATAACATATAAAATAATTTAAATATATATAATATAGTTAGAAGGGAAACATAAGTTGGAACAGGCGTTCCTATTCATATATAGAAAAATAGAACAGACCTCTATGTTTTCTTCAAAAAATACATAAATTGGGTTGTCGATGTTTCAAGAAAAATAAAACCTTGGATGGGAGGTCCATAGGCCGGTCGATACATGATGGCCCTCAAGAAAATACGAACCAGCATGTCATGGGCTGCGCATGTTAAAAAAGAAAGCCTAGACAGGGCAGCCCAAAACCCAGCTGATACTTGCTACCCTGGTGATAATAAATGATACCTGCCAGCTCCCCGGCTTCGTTGTGAATTTATATCCTATAGTAACTATGTTGAAGCAGCTAAAAAACATAACTATGTTGACAAACCCGTCGGCCCCAACGTCTGTATAGCATTAGGAGGAAGTATTTTTTCGATGAGGCACTTGCTTGCGTACGGCCATAGACCTGGTGGGTCCTGACTGTCCGCCTCTCCACGTACAGTCCTCTCCAGATTCCTCTCGTTTGTTCAACATGTTCACAACGGCAGACAACGGCGCTGCGGCGAGCGCACAAAGGCGCAGGAGGAGATTGGACCACCTGAGGCAGTGCCCTATTTGTAACAAAATTACTGAACTAGCATAGTGGCCAAGTGACACTACCCGACAGGCAACATCTCTTCCGCCCGGGTTCGATTCCACCTGATGCAGGGAAAATATCTCCAAATTTTTTGCCTCTGCCATTATTGACATGTGGGTCCCCATTGTCATCTATGCACACCACGTCCAACACGTGCCAAAACTTCATCCCTCGTTTTCTCCATTTTTCGCACACTCGACATTATGTGGGCATTTTGAAAATAGCATACCTTTTTGACTGTGCGGCATATGAAGATGTGCTATGCATGAGTGTTGATTAGCATGATGTTAACTAGCTGGTAGTTCCATTTTCAATCATGAATAAAACTTCCAACATGATGTTAACCCTGTTTGAAAAGGTTCTGTTAATATAAATGCTCTGCCTCTGAAAGTTGCAGTTTCTTATCTGAAACTAAACTTGCAGTTTCTTATCTGAAACTGAAACTTGCAGTTTCCTCTCCGAGAATCACATTGTCTGCACTTTTATACTCCTATGAAACTAAATTTTTAAGTGCTAAAAATAGATCTCTAGAATTCATAAAATACTTCATATGCTCAATACTGCAAATCGGAAATTCAAAAGACATCCATATCTGAAAGTACTCTCAAAATACACAACACAAAACACAATTCACAACCTGCAAATACTGACAACCCTAAGCTTCTCCTAACAATTCACAACCTGCCCGACTATTGGGCTGGGGAGCAGTCCCCTCCTATTCCTCGGCGGCAGACAGCCGACCCATGAGACTATGTGAACGGCGGGCGAGAGGATGGTGGGGAAGCGTCATCGGGCCAACAGCTTTTCTCCTCTTGCAGTTGGGTTCGGTCGATGAAGACTCCACCGGCTCGCTCTGGCACGACACCCTCACAAACAGCACCCTGTAGATGCTCGATCCTTCAATCTCTGGTGGATGCTCCATCTGGGATCGATACTCCAACCACTGCTCCCTCACGATCGGATTCGGTGAATCTGTTTGCTCCATGGCCCAAAGGAGCAGCTCTATGTACTCCCACGCAACTCCCTTCAGGAATATCGCCGCCTTTTCACTCTGTTTCAGATATTTGGCCATGGATGTCACCGTCGCCGCTAGTTGGTCCTTGTTGTCAAACCAAGACTGTATCTCCAACATCCTAGCTAGCTTCACAGGGTCGCCGTCTGCGATCCTCGTGTATCGGTTATACTCCTCCATCGATCTACTTCTCCACAGTACCTTCACTCATCGGCAGTGGTTTTTGGATGGAAGAGGAGAGGAGCAGCGTTGGTTTTGGATTAGAACGGGAGAGGAGCGATGCTGGATTTTGAAATGGAAGAGGAGAGGAGCGGCGCTGGATTTAGATTGGAACAGGTGAGGAGCGGCGGTGGTTTAAGAGGAAAGGAGCGGCGCTGGTCTTGGAAGTATTTTTGTTTTGCGTAGTTTGGGTCAAAGTCTGACCACGTACTGTATTTGACAAGCATAATGTGAATGCATGTCACCAAAAATTGTATCGTTTGGTTCGTATCTGAATGTACTTTCAAATTATTATTTTTTGCAACGTATAACATATATTTTATTTGTGAAAATCATGGTCAATTATGACCCAGAATAAAAGGGAGACTAGTTAATGTGGGGTCGCTTTCTTAATTGAAGGGTAAATTGATTTTGATTTTGATCTAGTCACAGTGCGCCGGCCCTCTCATCCAATCCTAAATCGCTGCCGCACGCTCCTCTCCCTCTTCTCCATTGCAAAACCACCTCCTCTCCTCTCCATCATCTCCATTCTAAAACCACTGGCTCGCCTCTCCCTCTTCTCCATTCCAAAACCACCTCCTCTCTCCTCGGACAAGGATCCCCTGACGTATCCCATCCTGCCATTGAGACACTGATGCATGGGTCCCACCAAGCGCGGGGCCCACCTATCAGCGACCGAAAGGCAGGGAAACCTCTCCTCTCCATCATCTCCATTCCAAAACCACCGTCTCGCCCCGGTCCACCTGTCCCATGAGCTAGCATCTTCTTCTTCTTCATTTTTTAAGAAAAGGGCTTCAACCTCGATTCCATTTCCATAAAAAAATGAAACCCATAGAACTTCATCTTCGTTAGTTTCAATAAAATTGAGCAACATCAAGGTTGGTTGTGAAGATCCTAGAATGTTCAACTATAATTTGGATATCATTTGTGAAGTTCAACTAAGATCAAGCGTGAATAGTATGTCTCTGTTTGCACAAAAAGGGTGGAAAGGAGAGTGACAAACAAGTGATGAAACATACATCAAATGAAAAGAAGCATGTTCCTTATCTGAATGGCAATCCTACAAGGACAGTAGCAATTTCTAAAGCAGCGGCATTGCTAGATATTACTGTGGGCATTAGGATTAACTATGACAACCATTAAATACGACATTACTTTAATGGTGCTATTGCTTCATTTTACCAGCAACATTACATTAACAGCTGCTATAGAGTCGGTATTTGGGCATGGGAGAGTAGGCGGATCAGGACAGTTGCATTTCTAACGAAAAGAAGCAACTTATCTTAATGGGAAATTTAGAAGGACATGAAAAAAAGTACCATTGATTCATATTACTAGAGGCATTACATTGAAAACAACATTGGTTTAACGAGTCCTTAATTTTAACAGTGTGAATACTACATTTTACCAGTGGCATTACATAAGAGTGGCTCGAGGCAACTAACATCATAACAGGATATCTTTCCTTTTTCAACCAATAGATCGGGTTCATATTGAGTTTGTACTACGTTTCCCTTTATTTCCCTATTATACCAAGAGACCAGTTGGATAGCCAATCTCTACTACTTTGCGCCCCCATTATTTCCTCTTTCTACCAAGTCATAGATTCATGTAACAGATCTTCCCCCACCCCCACTGATAACCCACAAGTATAGGGGATCGCAACAGTTTTCGAGGGTAGAGTATTCAACCCAAATTTATTGATTCGACACAAGGGGAGCCAAAGAATATTCTCAAGTATTCGCAGCTGAGTTGTCAATTCAACCACACCTGGAAACTTAATATCTGTAGCAAGGTATTTAGTAGCAAAGTAATATGATAGTAGTGGTAATGGTAGCAAAAGTAATATTTTTGGGTTTTGTAGTGATCGTAATAGTAGCAGCGGAAAAGTAAATAAGCGAAGGACAATATATGAAAAGCTCGTAGGCATTGGATCGGTGATGGAGAATTATGCCAGATGCGATTAATCATGCAATAGTTATAACATAGGGTGACACAGAACTAGCTCCAGTTCATCAATGTAATGTAGGCATGTATTTCGAATAGTCATACGTGCTTATGGAAAAGAACTTGCATGACATCTTTTGTCCTACCCTCCCGTGGCAGCGGGGTCCTATTAGAAACTAAGGGATATTAAGGCCTCCTTTTAATAGAGTACCAGACCCAAGCATTAACACATAGTGAATACATGGGCTCCTCAAACTACGGTCATCAACGATAAGTATACCGATTATTGTCACTTTGGGGTTAACGGATCATAACACATAATAGGTGACTATTGACTTGCAAGATAGGATCAAGAACTCACATATATTGATGAAAACATAATAGGTTCAGATCTGAAATCATGGCACTCAGGCCCTAGTGACAAGCATTAAGCATAGCAAAGTCATAGCAACATCAATCTCAGAACATAATGGATACTAGGGATCAAACCCTAACGAAACTAACTCGATTACATGATAAATCTCATCCAACCCATCACCGTCCAGCAAGCCTGCGATGGAATTACTCACGCACGGCGGTGAGCATCATGAAATTGGTGATGGAGGAAGGTTGATGATGACGATGGCGATGGATTCCCCTCTCCGGAGCCCCGAACGGACTCCAGATCAGCCCTCCCGAGAGAGTTTAGGGCTTGGCGGCGGCTTCGTATCGTAAAACGCGATGAATCCTTCTCTCTGATTTTTTTCTCCCCGAACACGAATATATGGAGTTGGAGTTGAGGTTGTTGGAGCGTCAGGGGGCCCACGAGGCAGGGGGTGCGCCCCCCACCCTCGTGGATAGGGTGTGGGCCCCCTGGCGTGGATTCTTCTTCCGGTATTTTTTTTATATATTCCAAAAATAATATCCATTGATGTTCAGGTCATTCCGACAACTTTTATTTCTGCACAAAAATAACACCATGGCAATTCTGCTGAAAATAGCGTCAGTCCGGGTTAGTTCCATTCAAATCATGCAAGTTAGAGTCCAAAACAAGGGCAAAAATGTTTGGAAAAGTAGATACGATGGAGACGTATCAACTCCCCCAAGCTTAAACCTTTGCTTGTCCTCAAGCAATTCAGTTGATAAACTGAAAGTGATAAAGAAAAACTTTTACAAACTCGGTGTGCCCTTGTTGTTGTAAATATGTAAAGCCAGCATTCAAGTTTTCAGCAAATATTATGAACTAACCATATTCACAATAACACTTAGGTCTCATGTTTACTCATATCAATGGCATAATCAACTAGCGAGCAATAATAATAAATCTTGGATGACAACACTTTCTCAAAACAATCATAATATGATATAACAAGATGGTATGTCGCTAGCCCTTTTCGAGACCGCAAAACATAAATGCAGAGCACCTTTAAAGATCAAGGACTGACTAGACATTGTAATTCATGGTAAAAGAGATCCAGTAACAGTCATACTCAATGTAAACTAATAGTAATGGATGCAAATGACAGAGGTGCTCTCCAACTGGTGCTTTTTAATAAGAGGATGATGACTCAACATAAAAGTAAATGGATAGGCCCTTCGCAGAGGGAAGCAGGGATTTGTAGAGGTATCAGAGCTCGATTTTGAAATATATATGAATAATATTTTGAGCGGTATACTTTCATTGTCAACATAACAACTGAGAGATCTCGATATCTTCCATGCTACACACATTATAGGCGGTTCCCAAACAGAATGGTAAAGTTTATACTCCCCCTCCACCAACAAGCATCAATACATGGCTTGCTCGAAACAACGAGTGCCTCCAACTAACAAGAGTCCTGGGGGAGTTTTGTTTGCAGTTATTTTGATTTGATTTGCATAAAGCATGGGACTGGGCATCCCGGTGACCAGCCATTTTCTCGTGAGTGTGGAGCGGAGTCCACTCCTCTTGAGAATAACCTGCCTAGCATGGTAGATGTAGACAACCCTAGTTGATACATGAGCTATTCGAGCATACAAAACAGAATGTTTATTTGAAGGTTTAGAGTTTGGCACATACAAATTTACTTGGAACGGCAGGTAGATACCGTATATAGGTAGGTATGGTGGACTCATATGGAACAACTTTGGGGTATATGGAGTTGGATGCACAAGTAGTATTCCCGCTTAGTACAACCGAAGGCTAGAAAAAGACTGGGAAGCGACCAGCTAGAGAGCGACAACAGTCATGAACATGCATTGAAATTAATCAACACTGAATGCAAGCATGAGTAGGATATAATGCACCATGAACATAAATATCGTAGAGGCTACGTTGATTTTGTTTCAACTACATGCGTGAACATGTGCCAAGTCAAGCCACTCGAATCGTTCAAAATAGGATACCACCCTATCATACCACATCACAACCATTTTAATAGCATGTTGGCATGCAAGGTAAACCATTATAAACTCCTAGCTAATTAAGCATGGCATAAGCAACTACAATCTCTAATTGTCATTGCAAATATGTTTCTTTCATAATAGGCTGAATCAGGAAAGATGAACTAATCATATTTACAAAAAAAGAGAGGTCGAGTTCATACCAGCTTTTCTCATCTCAATAAGTTCATCATATAATCATCATTACTGCCTTTCACTTGCACGACCGAATAGTGTGGATAATAATAATAGTGCATGTGCATTGGACTAAGCTGGAATCTGCAAGCATTCAATTCAAGAGAGAAGACAAGGTAATATGGGCTCTTTGTTAGATCAACAATAATGCATATAAGAGCCACTCAACATTTTCATCATGGTCTTCTCCTCTCGACCCCCAAAGGAAGGAAAAGAAACAATACTATTTACACGAGAAAGCTCCCAACAAGAAAAAGCAGAATGAGAAATCTTTTTGGGTTTTCTTTTAATTACTACTACTACAGGCCTGGAAGTAAACTAACTAAAAGCTATAACTAATTTTTTTGTTTTGTCTTAAGGTTTTTCAAACACACAAGAAGAAAGCATAAAATGGTAAATAAACTAGCATGAATATTACAATGAAAAAGTATGAGCACCGACAACTAGCCTGAGTGTGTGAACAGGAATGTAATGTCGGTGAGAGATATGTACTCCCCCAAGCTTAGGCTTTTGGACTAAGTTGGTCTATGCCCATGGATGACCTGGTGGATATCTGAAGTTGTAGTTGGGGTCGTACTGAGAAGGATCCTCCTGGTGCCACTTGTTGGCAATCTCTTCCGGATTCCACTGATAAACAGACTGTCGGTGAGGATCAAATTGTGTTTCCGGCTCTCGCTCTATAGCTGGTGTGGCGTTTCGATAGGCGTGAATGGCCTCCGGCGAAACAAGGTACTTGCCTGCAGATAAGTCAAACAAGGAAGGAGCAGGCAAAGTGATAGTCTCAGGGTGATTTTTATCAAAAATCAGCTTGTATTTAAGCATCTTTTCCTTATTCTTAACGATAAAATCATGTGCTACCATACTCTTATAGTCTATAAAAACAGGACGCAACAACTTTTCTTCTTTCTCATAATGCCTAATAGGTATGTTAAAATGTGCAGCGAGGCGCGAGGCAAAGATAACTCCCAAGATGGGCCCTTCATATGGTTAAGATTTAACCGCTTTGCAACAATAGCACCCAGACTAAATGTGTCATCATAGAACAAGGCATGGAACAAAATAACAATATCAGGAGCACTAAGGTTGCCACAGTTTCCGCGACCAATTAAGCATCTACTAGCAAATGTTGCAAAGTAATGTAAAACAGGAAAATGTATGCTAGTAATTCTTGCACCAGAAACCTTCCTCGTTTCCCCTACATCAATTGTATCAATAAACCCTTCCACATCATCACGATGTGGTTCCTCTACACTGCCCACAAAAGGGATCAAACAAACCCGACAAAAATCACGAAGTGACATCTCCTTATGCTCATCATATAAATAAAATTCCACCAAAGGTGGTGAGCTACTAGCATGGAAATGAAAGTTTTGCACAAAGATATTGGTGAGTAAGAGTTATTGTTTGCGTTGTTCGTGGAGGAAGGCGGTGAGGCCTGCATTCTCAGCCAACTCATAGAAATCATCATAAATCTCAGCTGCTCTCAAGAAATCATCACAAGGCCATTCACACGGCCGAACATCCGCGGTGCGAGGGAGATTATACTTGGGCTTCTTTTTCTCTTCACTTTGTTTATCCTTCGAGCTTCGGCTCGATGAGCCCCTCAAAAATCTCTTCATCTTTTTCTGAAATTTTTAGCAATTCAAAAATAAAAGTGAACCAAACTCAACAATATTGATAGCAACTACTCCTACAAGTGCCTAGAGGCAATATCATGCATTAAAACTACTTTTGACCATATAAATTTGATATGCAAGCTCAAGAACAGGGTCACCTAAGCAGCTAAAATTTGCAATAAATAAAGCACTAGAACAAAAACTAATTGGACCATTGGAGGAGTCACATACCAAAGAACAATCCCCCAAAGTAGTTTTGTGAATGGAGCTTTGAGCTAGGAGATCGAAAATGGCAGCAAGATGAGCTAGAACCCATGCTTGAGCTGGTTGGTGATTTTTTGGGAGGAAGAAGGAGTGTGTGGTGGCTGGAATAAGTGGAGGGGAGCCACCATGGGCGATGCAGAGGGCGCGCCCTGGACCCTCATGGCTAGGTGCTTGCTCCCCCTGGTGTGTTCTCAGTGCCAGATATTCGCAAATATTCTAGAAAAAATCATATTTAATTTTCAGGGCATTTGGAGAACTTTTATTTTCGGGGTATTTTTTATTGCATGGATAGTTCAGAAAACAGACAGAAAAATACTATTTTTTCTTTATTTAATATAAATAACAGAAAGTAAAAATAGGGTACAGAGAGTTGTGTTTTCTAAATTCATCCATCTCATGCTCATCAAAAGGAATGCACTAACAAGGATGATCAGGTCTTGTTAACAAACTCATTTCGAATAACATGAAATCGGAGAATTTTCGAATAACAGTAGGTTACCTCAACAGGGATATGCACATCCCCAACAATAAGAATATCATGTTTCTTCTTGATGGTAGGAAGAGGAAATTTGAAACCTCCAAAAATAATTGATGAAATTTTTCCAATAAAATTGATAATGTGGACTTGAGGCTATTTCCTCGGAAAGTGTACCGTATGCTCATTACCATTAACATGAAAAGTGACATTGCCTTTGGTGAAATCAATAACAGCCCCTGCAGTATTCAAAAAGGGTCCTCAAAGAATAATAGACATACTATCATCCTCGAGAATATCAAGAATAACAAAGTCTGTTAAAATAGTAATGTGTGCAACCACAACAGGCACATCCTCACAAATACCGACAGGTATAGTAGTTGATTTATCAGACATTTGCAAATATATTTCACTAGGTGTCAACTTATTTAAATCAAGTGTATGATATAAAGAGAGATGCATAACACTAACACCGGATCCAAGATCACATAAAGCAATTTTAACATAGTTTCTTTTAATGGAGCATGGTATAGTTGGTACCCCTGGATCTCCAAGTTTCTTTGGTATTCCACCCTTAAAAGTATAATTAGCAAGCATGGTGGAAATTTCAGCTTCCGGTATCTTTCTCTTATTAGTAACTATATCTTTCATATATTTAGCATAAGGATTCATTTTAAGCATGTCAGTCAAACGCATACGCATAAAGATAGGTCTAATCATTTCAGCAAAGTGCTCAAAATCCTCATCATCCTTTTTCTTGGATGGTTTTGGAGGAAAAGGCATGGGTTTCTGAACCCATGGTTCTCTTTCTTTACCGTGCTTCCTGGCAACAAAGTCTCTTTTATCATAACATTGATTCTTTGATTGCGGGTTATCAAGATCAACAGTAGATTCAATCTCTACATCATTATCATTGCTAGGTTGAGCATCAACATGAACATCATCATTAACATTATCACTAGGTTCATGTTCATTACCAGATTGTGTTTCAACATCAGAGATAGAAATAGCATTGGGATTCTTAGGTGTGTCTACAACAGGTTCACTGGAAGCATGCAAAGTCCTATCATTTTTCTTTTTCTTCCTCTTAGAAGGACTAGGTGCATCAACGTTATTTCTCTGGGAATCCTGCTCAATTCTCTTAGGGTGGCCCTTAGGATACAAAGGTTCCTGAGTAATTTTTCCTCCTCTAGTCGTAACTCTAACATCATTATCATTCTTCTTATTATTTAATTCATTGAGCAAATCATTTTGAGCTTTAAGCACTTGTTCTACTTGAGTGGTAACCATAGAAGCATGTTTACTAATAAGTTTAAGTTCACCTTTAACATTAGCCATATAATCACTCAAGTGTTCAACCATATAAGCATTATGTTTCAGTTGTCTACCAAAATAAGCATTAAAATCTTCTTGCTTAACCATAAAGTTATCAAATTCATCCAAACATTGGCTAGCAAACTTAGTAGGAGGGATTTTAGCTTTATCATATCTATAGAGAGAGTTTACCTTTACTACCTATGTCGGGTTATCGAGACCGTGTGTTTCTTCAATAGGTGATGAATTAAGACCATGTATTTCTTCAACAGGAGGTAAATGCTTAACATCTTCAGCTTTTATACCTTTTTTTCATAGATTTCTTTGCCTCTTGCATGTCTTCAGGACTGAGAAATAGAATACCCCTATTCTTCGAAGTTGGCTTAGGAGTTGGTTCAGGAAGTGTCCAATTATTTTCATTGGTCAACATATTATTCAATAGAATTTCAGCTTGATCAACTATTCTTTCCCTGAAAACACAACCAGCGCAAATATCCAGGCGGTCTCTGGAAGCATCGGTTAGTCCATTATAAAAGATATCAAGTATTTCATTTTTCTTGAGAGGATGATCAGGCAAAGCATTAAGTAATTGGAGAAGCCTCCCCCAAGCTTGTGGGAGACTCTCTTCTTCAATTTTCACAAAATTATATATTTCCCTTAAAGCAGCTTGTTTCTTATGAGTGGGGAAATATTTAGAGAGAAGTAGTAAATCATATCCTGGGGACTACGCACACAACCAGGATCAAGAGAATTAAACCATATCTTAGCATAACCCTTTAATGAGAACAGAAATAATTTAAGGATATAATAATAGCGAGTTTTCTCATCATTAGTGAACAGGGTAGCTATATCATTTAATTTAGTAAGATGTGCCACAGCAGTTTCAGATTCATAGCCATAGAAAGGATCAGATTCAACCAAAGTAATTAAGTCAGGATCAACTGAGAAATCATAATCCTTATCACTAATAAAGATAGGTGAAGTAGCATAAGCAGGATCATATTTCATTCTAGCATTCAGAGATTTTTCTTTCATCTTAGCTAATAGTTTCTTAAGATCACTTCTATCATTGCAAGCAAGAAAGTCTCTAGCAGTTTCTTCATCCATAACATAACCCTCAAGCACAACAGGCAATTCATATCTAGGGGGATAATCTTCATCATCACTTTCATCTATATTATCAGTTTCAGTAATTTCATTCTCTCTAGCCCTAGCAAGTTGTTCGTCAAGAAATTCACTAGGTGGCACATTAGTATCAAGCATAGAAGTAGTTTCATCCTAAATATCATGCAAAGCAGAAGCGGCATCATCAATAACATGCGAGCTATCGGAATCAATAGCATGTGTAGGTGTCGCAAGTTTACTAAAAATAGAAGGTGAATCAAGTGCAGAGCTAGATGGAAATTCCTTACCTCCCCTAATAGTTGAGGGAAAAATCTTGGTTCTTTGATCTTTCAAGTTCTTCATAATGATAAGCATATACAAATCCCAAGTGACTCAAAGAATAGAGCTATGCTCCCCGGCAATGGCGCCAGAAAATGTTCTTGATAACCCACAAGTATAGGGAATCGCAACAGTTTTTGAGGGTAGAGTATTCAACCCAAATTTATTGATTCGACACAAGGGGAGCCAAAGAATATTCTCAAGTATTTGCAGCTGAGTTGGCAATTCAACCACACCTGGAAACTTAATATCTGCAGCAAGGTATTTAGTAGCAAAGTAATATGATAGTAGTGGTAACGGTAAAAAAGTAATATTTTTGGGTTTTGTAGTGATTGTAACAGTAGCAGAGGAAAGGTAAATAAGCGAAGAACAATATATGAAAAGCTTGTAGGCATTGGATAGGTGATGGAGAATTATGCCGGATGCGATTATTCATGGAACAGTTATAACATAGGGTGACACAGAACTAGCTCCAGTTCATCAATGTAATGTAGGCATGTATTCCGAATATAGTCATACGTGCTGATGGAAAAGAACTTGCATGACATCTTTTGTCCTACCCTCCCATGGCAGGGGGGTCCTATTGGAAACTAAGGGATATTAAGGCCTCCTTTTAATAGAGTACCGGACCAAAGCATTAACACATAGTGAATAGATGAACTCCTCAAACTACAGTCATCACCGGTAAGTATCCCGATTATTATCACTTCAGGGTTAATGGATCATAACACACAATAGGTGACTATTTACTTCAAGATAGGATCAAGAACTCTCATATATTGATGAAAACATAATAGGTTCAGATCTGAAATCATGGCAATCGGGCCCTAGTGACAAGCATTAATCATAGAAAAGTCATAGCAACATCAATCTCAGAACATAGTGGATACTAGGGATCAAACCCTAACAAACCTAACTCGATGACATGATAAATCTCATCCAACCCATCACCGTCCAGCAGGCCTACGATAGAATTACTCACGCACGGCGGTGAGCATCATGAAATTGGTGATGGAGGAAGGTTAATCATGACGATGGCGATGAATTCCCCTCTCCGGAGCCCTAAAAGGACTCCAGATCAGCCCTTCCGGGAGAGTTTAGGGCTTGGCGGTGGCTCCGTATCATAAAACACGATGAATCCTTCTCTCTGATTTATTTCTACCCCAACACGAATATATGGAGTTGGAGTTGAGGTCGGTGGAGCGTCAGGGGGCCCACGAGGCAGGGGGCGCGCCCAGGGGGTAGGCGCGCCCCCCACCCTCGTGGACAGGGTGTGGGCCCCCTGATGTGGATTCTTCTTCCAGTATTTTTTATATATTCGAAAAATAATCTCTATTGATTTTTAGGTCATTCCGAGAACTTTTATTTCTGGACAAAAATAACACCATGGCAATTCTGCTGAAAACAGCGTCAGTCTGGGTTAGTTCCATTCAAATCATGCAAGTTAGAGTCCAAAACAAGGGCAAAAGTGTTTGGGAAAGTAGATACGACACAGACGTATCACCCACCCCCTTTCTTCCTTGTTTGAACCAAGTAGTACTAGATTCGAGTGCATGAACTACTCTTACCTCTTAACATTCAAAATTTAGGTGGCTTTTGAACAGCCGATCGATCCTATCTACGAGGGGGCCTAGGAAATAGTA
Organism: Triticum dicoccoides; assembly: GCF_002162155.2. Classification (NCBI taxonomy): domain Eukaryota; kingdom Viridiplantae; phylum Streptophyta; class Magnoliopsida; order Poales; family Poaceae; genus Triticum; species Triticum dicoccoides. The sequence goes on along the minus strand of NC_041392.1, from coordinate 317,557,332 downwards.
AAAATGTACAAATGCAGCGACTCAGGAGCTCGGGAAGTAGAGCAAGGCCAGTTTCGAAGGAAGTTATACCTGAGGGTCGCCGGATGTCGATAGGTGGGCGGCGGGAGGCCGGATATACCCACACTATGGCAGCGAGGAAGAAGGGGTCAGAGGCCCTCCCTAGCCAGCGGTGCTTGGGAGAGAACGAGAAGGCATGCTGATCGGGACGTGCCAGCAGTGGTAAGAGCCGTCGCCGAGGACGACCGCGTGACATTGCACCTTCTCACCTTCCCCGACGGAGAGGATCCGGCTGGATCTGTGAGCAGAGAGAGAGTGTGGCCACCGCTGTCGTGTTTAGATCTGGAGAGGACGAGACAGTGTGAAGAGAGAAACACTAGCAAGCAAGAGCAGAGGCTCCTGCCTATATAGTGGAGTACTAGTTTTCTTTTGTCTACCGGAGGCGGCTTGACCTCGTCAATGACTCTCAAGAAGTCTTGATGCACATGCTCGGAGGTGCAGTTATCGTCATTTTGATCTGAAGCACCGGATTATAATATACAAGGTTGGAAAAAGCGTTAGGCGTAAGCGAGGTGGTTGGCCTTTGCCTAGTGCCTAGGCGGTGCCTAAGCGCCCTAGGCGCGGCCTAGGCGGTAATATAGTTTTTACTCGAAGTGTATTTGTGACTTTTATATGGGTGTTGATATTAATTTAGGGCATATGAATAAGGTAATTACTGGCTACTCCCACTGGAATATAACCTGCTTGGCATATATGTGCAATATGTGGCATGATTTCTTGCTTGGGCAGGCAATTCCTTGCTTTCCCTGCCTAGACCTTCATTTATGCCCTAGGCGAGGCGTTTGGCCATTGCCTAGCGCCTAGGCGTGCCTAAGCGCCTCCTAGGCACTACCTTTTCCAACAGAGATAACATATAACACGAAAAAATGCCACATGACAAGAAACCATAACCTCACTGCCCAAAGGAGACAACATGTGTGTGCAAACACAATATGACCCGCATTCCATTTGGACAGCGGCATGCCAGACCGGCCGACCGTCTGGGGTGCCACACGAACGTGACGGGCGTGCTGTATACTCCGTACATGTGTACCGCCGTTTTCTTGAGGCTTTGCTCCATGGCGCAATCCATGGATATAGTATTAGTATGCTGTACTATTTAAAAGTCGTGGGCGGGGCTTTTCCCATGCGGTAGGTGGGGCAGTTCCACCTAGTCGGTTCGATAGAGACGCGAGAAGATGAGGGAGTAGGCTGCTGCAAATGTAGGGTTGTGTGATTTGACAGCGAGTTACTGCTGGACAGGTGGGGCCCCGTGATTTGACTTGCCATTTTATCATTTTAACTGCGGCGCTACGACCAGCGTGAGTCTCCCGATTCCTGACCACCTCCATGGTATACATGTGCCTCTCCCAATGCTCCACCATGTAGGGGCTGGCTCTTGCATGAGAGCCCACTCGTCCACTTTTTTCCTTGCCTCTTTCCTCCACATATGCAAAAATGCCATGTAAGCAGGCTTATAGCCCACTATTGTACTTGCTCGTACAGGTGCTAAGCCTACCACATAGGCATAAAGTCTGATGTGGCAAGTTAATTACTCCCTCCGCCTAGGTGTGCAAGTCATCTTACGAAAACCAAATAATCCAAAACACTTAGGCGCGGTGCATACATCATTTCTTGTTTCTTGACATATCAACCAATAAGAGATGTGGGGTGTGCATGCTTTTAATGACTTGAGACTACCATTTCATTGGAAGAGGTCACTCCTTGGCAAACGCAATAAATACTACGAAGAAAGAGATAGAGAAGTAAAAAAATACTCTTATAGCCAACCTTATAGCTAACCTTGTTGTATAAGTGATGACTATGTATGACATGCCAACATCAGATAGCCTAACGCACCGTGTTAAATCTCCAAGGGCACGATCGTGCGAGCGAGGCGACGGTTGTGGTAGGCGTGACCATGATACGGGCTGCTGGCAGCCCTTGGATCTGAGATCGAATGGTCGCATGCTAAGTTGCTGAAAATTTGCAGAATAACCCTCCAGGATAGGATATTCACCCATAGGTCTAGAATCACGCCATGCAACCGTTCGATCTCAGAGCCAAGGGCTCTCGGAAGCCCGTATCATGGGAGAATCGAAAGCTTCATATCACCTGTAATTTTCCCGATGCTTGACATGACATCGAAAGCCGTTTAATTGGGCGTCGAGTAGACATGACATCTAATTGGGCTCCCATAGTACTGTGCATGAATCCATTTATCCACCAGGCAAGCCACTACCCTGTCGTTCGCATGCCCCACTCAGCATTTTTACAAAAACCGCTGGCAGTTCTCGCTCGTACTCGTCCCCGGACGTCCTTTAACATTACAGCAGTTCACTCCTAGTCATCTCGTCCTTTCACATTACAGCGGTTCCACTAATCCTAACCCTCCTCCAAAATCCATGGCATCCCAAATCGCCATGATCGGCGGTGAGTACAAGGTTAGAACCATCACCAGCGATGAGTTCGACATCATCTACACCCGTTCTTCCGCAATGGTGAAAGGATGCCTTGCTCGCTTCAGACGCATGTTTGAAAACTCAAATGATGAGTGGGTCACTGGGATAGATGTTGAGTACACCACAATCCTGGGAAGTGAGAAGAATCTAAAGGACGCGGAGAAGAAGAAGCCTGCCTAATCCAGGTTTGCGTGGATGACTTATGCTTGGTCTACCGCATATGCCATGTCGACGTTGAGTGCGAGGAATTTAAGAAGTTCCTCAAGGGCGGCCAAGTCAAATTCGTTACTGTAGACTTTAGGAAAGACAAGGAAATCTTGGGTCGGATAGACCTTGTTGTAGGCAACCCCTTCGACCTCCAGAAGGAAGGGCTGGTGCCCTCCCGTGATCAGCCTTCAATGCTGACCCTGGCAGGAGCCATGGTTCATCCTTCATACTTATAATGAAGAAACCTTCGTTCAAGTTTCATCATGCATGGGAGTGGAATGTACTAGATATAGACCACATCCACTATGCTGCAATGGATGGCTACCTTTGTTTCGATATCTACAAGGGTTGGTTGAAGCGCAAGGGCCAAGTGTGCGGTTCAAGCAAAGAAGTATCGCCCAAGAGGAAGAGGGACAAGGATGAAGTCGAGCACATGGACGAGGAGTCCGAGTAAGGTGGCAGTGTCGTTGCTCATGGTGGTTCTATTGCAGTGTCTACTGGATTAGTTGCTTAGTTTAATTTCAGGTGTGCTTATTTTTATTTGAGGGGTGTGTTGTGCTAAGCCCCCAGCAGAACTATGTTATGTTCATTCTTGTTACTTTAACTCTTCGGTACGTACTACATACTAGTATTTCGTACGGTTCATCCTTTAGTTGGTATAGTATTACCACTCGTTTCTTCACATTATATATGTACACTATATATGGACAACATCATATAGCCAGCAGTTTAGTTGTCAAAAAATTTCTGGGTGCTTAGTTTTATTTGAGGGGTGTGTTGTGCTGGACACCATTATTGTGACTCAAATATCTTTGGCCATTTTATAATGACATAAATACCGATGGACCAACATGCCAGCTCTCTCTCTATCTCACTACAGTAAAATAAAGTGTGGGGCCTACTTGATCCCAACATCATTCTTATTTTCCTGTAAAATTATTTGCTTGGTTAGTCTTGACAAGCGGGGCCACACTTATCATTGTGAGAATCGGCTTATTTTTGTCATATAACATGGTCAACAGGTTTGACGTGAAAATAACAATGTCTAATGGCATTTTTGAGCAAACATCTAACTTAACAATGGCATTTTTGAGATATCTAATTGCATTTTTGAGGAGGCATCTTGCGGATCGATGGCATTTTTGAGTAGTTGTAACTTCTAGTGGCAAAACTGAGTAGTGATACACAACTAGTGGCACAAATAATAAGAACCCAAGAATTAAATAGGTATGCTAATTTCTTTAATATAATTTAGCACCCCATTTAAGCACGTACTAGCTTTTTTAATAGTACTATATGCATAATTTGGCAATGAGCGCTCTATATATGTGCCACCTTTTTTCTTTAATTTCATCTTGTTAGTTTTGCTCCATGGCGCAATCCATCGATACTACTACTGTACAAAAGTATACATTTTATAAAAGGCTAGAGGGCGGGGCAGTCTAGCTTGGTCGGTTTGAAGAGAGGCGAGGGCCTTTATGATTTGACGGCTCATTACTGCTGGAAGGCGGGGCCTTGTGATTTTACTGCTTGTATAAATGTGTTGACGACTTGAGGAGGAGCAAAGAACCGTGCGGTATACTCAAGTTTTCCACTGGAGTAGTACGATGGAGGAGCATGAAACACGGCAGCCCAGTGCCATATGGCGATAAAAAATGATCTAATTTGCTAGTCATCTCATTGTTAGCATTGTTCTATTCATGCCTCGCAGAGAACGTGACACATGCGGCGAAACACCAGAAGCAAAAGAAGAAACATAGGAGCAAAAGAAGAAGGAAGATTATCACCCCCAAAAAAGAAGGAAGGCGCACACACAAGTCTGGGGCGCTGCTCTCTACTACATGAAGGGTTACTGGCCGCGGAGTCGTAACTGCTTCTTCATCGCCTCCATGACCTCCATATCCTTGTGCGTCTCCTCCGCCATCTTCTTCATTCTATCCATGACGCGGGATTTCTCGACGCGAGCCTTCATCATCTGTTCCACGGCCGCATTGCCTACCTTGACAGCAGTCGGGTGCTTGATGCGGAGCTTCGCCAACTCCTCCTTCTGTTCCATGACGAGGGCCTGCAGCATCTTCGTCGAGGAACTACTATTCTCATGCAGCTTCTTCCAGCCGATGTTCTCCTCCTTCAGCAGGTCGAGTTTGTGGCAGAGCTTCGCCTTGTCCTCCTGAAGTTGCAGGATTTCGCTGGTCGCCTTCTTCTCTGAGGCAATGCTCTTCTTTAGCAGCATCACCAAGCCGGCGGTCAACTTCCCCTGCTCATTGAGCTCAGCGGGCATGTCATCGAGGCTCTCCTTCACCAGCTCCACCAAGCCGTGGATGAACTCCTTCTTCTTATTGAGGTGCTTATTGAGCTGATCGGGCATGCCATCGAGGGATAACGACTCCAGCGCCGCCAGCTCGGCATGTTCCCCTCCGCAGCTAGGGCGCTCCTAGGAGCCATCGCCTGCCCGTGAGAGATCTTTCAAGGTCTCTGCGTGGCGGCGAGCCCTCTTTTTTTCCGCAGCCTTGGTTGCCGCTCCCTTGTTACGAGTAGTTCTCGACCTAGAGCTCTGCATACTGGCCATGGCAAGGATGGACAAAGAAGAAGGACTTATGAGGAGGAAGGTAGAGTAATTTTCGGTTAGGTAGTTCCCCTTTTTATAACCTAAGTACTAGCACTAGTACTAAAACCTGCATAGTGGGAACATGTTCAAGTTTGGTACGTACTAGTAGGTGTGAGCCGGCTTGCACTTAATTGTAGCACTAGTACTTTGGAATGTGATGGGAACAAGGTAAATATTAATTGATGGTTTTGGTTTCGAGGCCCGAAACGGCTCCCGATGAGTTTAGTGGAACATAAATTTCAAGTACTCCATCTCAGTTTATAAGGCTTGCACGTGTATCTAGGTCATCAATGTAACTTATATAAAATAAATTGTTTAACATAAAAAATATATCATTAAAAAGAATATTTGAAGTTTGTAATGATATATTTTTTGTAATGTATGCCTCTTATTAAGTTGGTCAAATTAACGACCTAGGTACACGTGCAAGACTTGTAAATTCAGATAGAGGGAGTACTACACTGCTCAAAGGCGGTCGCACAAGTTAGTGATGTAACTGGTCGTACATGTCAGACCAAGCCGATGCGTGTCCCTTCGGTGAGATGCGGGCCCGACCGAGAGTCTGTTGGTGTGACCGACCATAAAGTATTACGCGATGGAGACTTCTGGTTGTGGCTTTGGTTGATTGTCACGACCAAGCATTTTAAAACTAGTGATAAATCACTTACCATCTTTTTTCCAAATGACCAAGTATTTTCACAGGAATACAATACATATAGATGGAGTGATTGTCAAGATTGCAAACCGACATGGCGTTGCAAGTTCACTGCAGCAGTAACCGACTAGGTCACTGCATCACTGGCATGGATGGAGGGCAGCTCACCTCGCCTACGATGCATGCCCAGCGGCGCCACCGCAACTGGTCCCGGGATTTGGCTTCTCCTACCGCCCATTTGAACAGTTGCACCGGCTGCTCATGCCATTGCGCAGGCATGCACGTTCTTTCCTCCGCAGTCAACTCCGTGAATATGATATCTGCCATTAGCCCTAGCTCGAAATCAACACGACGCTGCCAGATGCTGACATCCCTCAGCATCTCTCCCCTAAGATCGACTTGCACCTCCGCCTTGTGCTGCGCCAGGCGCAACTCCTTGGAACTTCTCTCCAATTGATGCGACGCTTCCTCGATCTGGTTTGACCTTGCTGCCCACCACCTGAAATGCGGCCCTGGCATGTCCTCCGGCGCCACCGATCTGTGATTCCAGAGCAATGGATCCCCTCTAAAACACATGTGGGTTTTGCTCAAAGGCGGCAGTGCTATGGGCCGCAGCGAGAGGGTAGCCCGCAGGATCCTGGGATCTAAGGGATTATCCATGGCGGGATCCGGTGGGTGAGGCGGGGAGGCGAGCCTAGGCGCTGGAAGAGCCCTACGAGGCTAAGATAAAGATAGTACTACTCCACTCCATCCATATTTAAATACAAAGGCCACCAATAGTAGCCCTGGCAAAAATTGATCATGTCGCCTGCGTCCTTGTTTATTGGCCCCCTTTTTTCTGCCACTTTTTATGACATGCATAAATATTATGTTACTTACAAATATGGTCAAAAATTGGCACAAAATACGAAGGAGACCAATTGAAGTACTAGCAACCCACGATGTAACTCTCGCATGCACGCAGTGGAGTAGTAATGTCTTTCTTCCTCCCTCACGTCCACTCAATTTGCATGCGCTGTATTAATTGACCATCAATGAAGTGAAGGACTTTACACGCGTCAAATTATCACATGGGGTGGATCTTCATACAAAAATGCGTGCCCCTGTGTACCCGTGTGTGCGTGCGAGGGAATGAGTGCGTGCCTGGCGTGCGTGCACATCTTCTCTTCGTGCATGTACCACCAGTGTGGCTCAGAGAGGACGATTACATTCTTCTGGAACAAGCAGCCCGTCACTATGATCAATCCACACAAGGAGGTCGCAACAACAACTCCACATGTGCCACATGGCTTCATGAACTGTAAGAGAGACACTATGTAGCGTGCCATTGGAATCCTAATTTACATGTTTTGCACATACTCGAAGTACTAGTAAGGTACACGTGCATTGCACGCATCAGATTTGGCAACCAAATTATGAATAAATACCACTATAGCATGTAAGCTCTGAGTCATATATGCCTGATGTAGACCTTCATTTAATTCTTATAGTTCATCTCATTCAAAATAAATTAGTTTTTATAAAAAAGCTAGGGCCTCTTTGATTTGTAGGATTTCCAAAACGCGGGAATAGGAAAAACATGGGATTAGAGTGGGTCATCTTGAATCCTACAGGATTGTACGAGTGTTTGATTGTGCATAGAAAAGACATAGGATTCTTTCAAAGAGGTTTGAGTGGATGGGATGTTTCCTATGAAATCTAGTCAAATGAATCCTATGAAAAAATTCCTATGGTTTACAATCCTACGAATCAAACAACCAAGATAGGAAAAATTCCTAAGGATTATAATCCTCCAAAATTCCTTTGAGAATCCTTTGAATCAAAGAAGCCCTTAATCTATTTTATGATTTGTGGAATTGTGCGTTGTAAAGCATAAAGTAAAACAAATAATGGCAGTTCAACTAGAAAAAAAGTTTGGGCAGTTATGATACGGAAGATTCTAGAACAAAGGAGAAGCACTTGTGTTTTGAGGTTTGTGCATTATGCTTAAGTTCAACCATGGAGTCTGCTAGATTGTACATGTGGAAAAATTCGGTGGGGGGCTAGTAGATGGTGCGAGGGGCCAAGTGGATGGAGACTATGAAGGAGTGCACAAGTGTGATGTCGATATTTAAAGAGAGGGGGCGAGAATGTGCATCGTTGCGCGCAGTGGCGGAGCCATGAAAAGTAAATGAGCTAGGGGGCCAAGCATTGCTAATCCTTTACGAGGAGGGCCAATTCATCAACTTAAACCATTTTACCAGCAATTGTCTAATGATCACATTCATATTAGCCTCGATATATAGTGATGTTAGGGGCGGCAGGGCCCTTGCTGCCCCTTGTCTTCGCCACTGTGCGCGCATCTGAGAGATGATGTGGAAGGCATGGATGATGAGAGGGGGATGTTGGATATATAATTAATGTGTGTGTATTAGCTATGTAGTCCTATAGAGAGCGGTATAGATTGATCGATGTGGACGTGGGAAAGAGGGTGAGACCTCACTAGATATATAGATTGATCGTTTGTGTGGGAAACTGTGAAAGACCTAGCTATATATACACACACATAGAGGAACATCGATCGTTGCGCATGCACGTGTAAAGAATGCCTGATATGATGGAGAGGGGGAGGTGTGTGTGTGTGTGTGCATGCATGGGAGACCGACCGAAAGAAAAATATTGCATGTGTGCGATGGATAATGCCAACTGGTATTGTGTGTGCATGCATGCATAGGAGAAAGTTAGTGGTACAATTATAAAAGAGAAGACGACTGTGTGGGTGTAAAAGATTAGGTGAGGTCATAATCAATGTAAAGTTGAATTCAAATATTTGAATAAGAGATCATGATGTTTGAAACCCATGCAAGGATGAATATAACTGAGATATGCGCGGTGTGGTTTGGAAACGAGCATGTTGTACTGTATACACATTGAACAAGGTCAGACTGATTTGAATTTGAGATATTGATGGCAAACATCGTTTGGCCACATTGCATCCGTGCATGGACACACTATTCTAATTGGAGATGATGGGTGGCTTTCGCATCACATATCTATATCTATACCCCTATATATATTATATTTTTTATTTTTTATATAGTGTGTGGATAACTTTAACTTTGAAAGATGGTCATTGGATGAGGCCAATCCGATGGTGCAGAGATGGCAAATTTGAGCACTACCGGCCGTTGGATATCATCTAGATTCCACCAGATTTTGCCACATGTACAATCTAGAAGACTCCATGGTTGAACTTAAGCATAATTCACAAACCTCATAACACAAGCACTTCTTCTTTGTTCTAGAATCTTCCATATCAGAATTGCCCAAATGTTTTTCTACATGATTTGCCATTATTTGTTTTTACTTTATGCCTTACAACGCATAATTCCATGAATCTTAAAATAGATTAGCTTTATTATAAAAACTAGATGATTTTGAATGAAATGAACTATAAGAATTAAATGAACATCTACATCATGCATATATGACTCAAAGCCTACATGCAATAATGTGGTATTTATTCATAATTTGGTTGCCAAATCTCATGCGTGCAATGCACGTGTACCTTACTAGTCTAAATGGTGTTTGTGTGTGTGTTGTGCTTGTTAAACACATTGTGCGTAGTATACCATACATGGTTTAGATTCTGGACATCTAGCTAGAGCATACATGTACTATGATTTGAATTCAACATAAAATGGATACATATATTTGAATTTGAGATCGTATGTACATGTAGTTCGTATTTATATAGGAATTTACTTCTCCTATATTCATGTCTTGTGTTGTGAAGATAATATTTAGATGGTTGTATAACTAACCCGAGTACAATCCCATTCAAACAGGGAAAATGTACTTAAATTTAGTCCATATGCTAGACAACACACATTGTTTTTTTATTGTTGAGGGAAGTGCAAATTGTTTTGGTACTATACACTTTATGTTTGTTGTCCCGATTTTTTTAGTTTTTTTGTTGTATTTGAATGCATTTCTAGTAATATAGTACAACGGGACATGGCTCTCTCTAGTGATGAGGTGCGAATTGTCTTTTTTGGTACACGTTAAGCTTGTTCTACCAAAATTTCAAGCCGCGCCTTGTTATGCAGAAATTTCAAGCTAGTGTCTCTGTCTATCGTGCTACGAAACTCCCGCCTCTTCAACCCGTGCCTTGTTTTCCCGAAATATTTAAGATATATCTTTGTCTCATTGTGCTCCGACAACTCCCTCCATCTCAATTCGCGCATTGCTATTCCAAAATTACAACGCGCGTGAAAACTCCCACCTCCTGTGAAATCCCGACACGCGAAATGCCCGTGATACCCCTGAATCGAAAGAACCGCCTAGCTCAAATCGGTGGGCATACTTTCATAACTTACTCCATATTTCGGACAAGCGCGTCCTTAAGCCATGGTTCCCCACTCCCATCCCATCCACCCACCCATTCGTACACCGAGGCCGCGAAAACCCGCGAAGCCCCACACCCTCCTCCGTCCACCACCCAGCCGGAGCCTCTTCCCGGACGACGTCGTACACAGCAACACCTCGACGTCCCTCACCCACCGTACCGGATGAGGATCCATCGTCGATCTCGTCGTCCCGCTGGTTCAGCCACCCCGTCCTCCACCTCCAAGGAGCTGCCCCGACGTTCCCCTCGTCTTTTGCGCCACCTCCATTCCCACACAACCGTCTTCACCTGCACCACCAGAAGAGCATCATCATCACCGTTTTCTCGGATGAAGCTGAGGCCTAATCGGCGCCACCAAAGAGGTTGTACACTAATCGCCGCACTTTCTTCTTGATTTGATCTCACGGTGGTGCCGGCGCTCGGTCCCGAGCCGACACGGTGCGTCTCCATCCACGGTGGCGTTGCCACCACTTCCTCCACGGTGTCGCTCCCTCGGCGGTGAAGTCCACATCAGTAGGAGCTACTGCTACTTTAGCTCTCGCTACTACTCTGCTCTTGCTCTTGGTCCCCTGTTTGGTTTGCTCTTGCTATTACTCTTGCTCGCGTTGCGGCTCTCGCTCTTGCTCTTGCTTGTGATGCTGCTCCGATTTAGCTACACTTCAGTTGCAGCGGGGAGGGGGGCTCACCGGAGAGGTACCCCAGTATCTATCTTAGGGTTCAGGGTGGGGGCGATGGTCGCCGGCAGTGGCGTGGGCATCGTCGGAGAAAAATCTTGGCATAGGGGGGGCTAGAGGGATGGCGGGGGCGGCGGACCGGCGGTGGGAAGTGGTTTCGGGGTGGGCGGGGCGGCGCACCGCCGGCCACGGGCGGCGGGGGGTAGCTATTTGGTCGGTGGTGGCTGGCGGCTCAAGGTAGCCTCACCTGATGCTGCTACACGACCAGCTGCCCCGGCTCTCACACGCGCTGCTGCTGCTACTGCTTTTCTGCTACTAGTGTGTTCAGGTGCGACAGTAAAATTCAGTTTCGACAGAAAAATTCAGTTTCGACAGTTAAGTTCAGTTTCGACAGTTAAATTCAGTTTCGACAGTTAAGTTCAGAGATGAGCGGCTGATGTATTTTACACCTAGCACTTTGTGGTTATGTATTTTATGTCATCTATTGGAGATCCTATTAGAATTCCACTTAGGTTAATGTTGTCTCTCTTGTCCTGCTTCAGCCTCGACATCGTACAACTCACCGGAGCTGCTCCAACGATGAAACCCTCCATCACAGTGGAGCAGTGCCCCGGGCTCCATCTCCAGACGCCTAAGATCTTCTTCCCCTCCTCCGACAGCCAAGTCAGCCGAAGCATCCTCACCGACCAACTCAATCATGCTGAGATCGACATGGCTTTGCCAGAGAGGTTGTACACTTGTGGTTTGACTTGATCTCACCATGCTTCTTTGCATCCTGTGATTTTCCAATTCTTGTGAATCGAACACCCAGATTGGCAAAAATCATGTGTTTTTAAATTCTTTGTTTTGCAGGTGCATTCCTATCCTATACCTGTCTATTTCCTATCCCTACATTGTTAGAATCCTCAAATCAAACAAGCCCTTACACAATTACTTCTGTTATAGATATGTGTCAAAGAAAACCTTGTGTGGTTTGTCCTGCTCCTACTGTGTTGTGTTCCACCCCAGCTCAGCTGCTCCAATGACAGAAGGGTTCACCACAGCAGGGATCCGCTTTCCAGACTGTCTTTCGCTGCCTCATATCTTCTTCCCTGTCGCCGGCAGCCACGACAACTACATTACCATCATCAACAGAGCAGATGACCTTGAGGACTACACGGGTCCGCAAGAGAGGTCGCACTCTTCTGTGTCTGCTTACGTTATGCATCGCTTAATATGATGACATGCTATTTTATCGTCATGTTCACATATTAGACTCTGATTCAGGTCCAAACTAATGTTGAAACTTGATTTTTTAAATGGTTGTGTGGTACATATTGGGGCAACAATCAGTACTATCTGTCTACTATCTGGTTAATCTCGGGTGTCTAATATGAGTTTCATGTTGGGTGCAAACAAACATTAAAGGAGCCATTATCTGTATTTTTTAACTAAAGCTATTATCTGCCTGCCATCATTGGTTTTGGGTCTATCCATAGTTTGCTACCATCACTCTAGATTTGTGCATGCACTCCTTACATAATCTCACTATGTTTTATTCCTATGCATGTCTGTTATTGTACACAATGGAACTGAACATGTAGAGCACAAGAGACGAGCCTTACGTGGCAATAAAATTTCATGCAGACGTCGCTCCATGGTGGGCGCAAAGGCAGCCCCCCACCCCACCCTTTTCGTATCATAATCAAGAGGAAGATAACTATTCTGAGGGGGATTCAAAAGGAGAATACCACTCCTATTTACCCCCTGAGGTCTTCGCTCTAACTTGGCATGCTGATGTTGGTAATATCATGCATATGGTGCCTTGCATTGCTTACTGTATACATCAAATATGTTATCTGCTTAGTTTAGACATGCTTTGTGTCAATGCCATTGCTACCTCTTGAGCACTGCGTTGGTTTTCCCTTGAAGAGGAAAGGGTCATGCAGTAAAGTAGCGTAAGTATTTCCCTCGGTGTTTGAGAACCAAGGTATCAATCCAGTAGGAGATCACGCTCGAGTACCACGCACCTACACAAACAAATAAGAACCTCGCAACCAACATGATAAAGGGGTTGTCAATCCCTTCACGGTCACTTACGAGAGTGAGATCTGATAGATATGATAAGATAATATTTTTGATATTTTTATGATAAAGAGAAATAAAGATGCAAAGTAAAATAAACAGCAATAGAAATAACTAAGTGTTGGAAGATAAATATGATGGAAGATAGACCTGGGGCCATAGGTTTCACTACTGGCTTCTCTCAAGAGCATAAGTATTACGATGGGTAAACGAATTATTGTCGAGCAATTGATAGAATTGAGCATACTTATGAGAGTATCCAGGCATATCATGTATATAGGCACCACGCCCGCGACAAGTAGACCGAAAAGATTCTGCATCTACTACTATTACTCCACACATCGATCGCTATCCAGCATGCATCTAGAGTATTAAGTTCATAAGAACAAAGTAATGCTTTAAGTAAGATGACATGATGTAGAGGGATAAAGTCATGCAATATGATATAAACCCCATCTTTTTATCCTCGATGGCAACAATACAATACGTGCCTTGCTGCCCCTACTGTCACTGGGAAAGGACACCGCAAGATTGAACCCAAAGCTAAGCACTTCTCCCATTGGAATAAAGATCAATCTAGTAGGCCAAACCAAACTGATAATTCGAAGCGACTTGCAAATATAAACCAATCATATATAAAATAATTCAGAGAAGAATCAAATATTGTTCATAGATAATCTGGATCATAAACCACAATTCATCGGATCTCGAGAAACACACCACAAAAGAAGATTACATCGAATAGATCTGCAAGAGAATCAAGGAGAACTTTGTATTGAGAACCAAAGAGAGAGAAGCAGCCATCTAGCTACTAGCTATGGACCCGAAGGTCTGAACTAAACTGCTCGCACATCACCGGAGAGGCCATGGAGTTGATGTAGAGGCCCTCCCTGATCAATGCACCCTCCGGCGGAGCTCTGGAAAAGGCCCCAAGATGGGATATCTTGGGTACAGAAGGTTGCGGCGGTGGAATTAGGTTTTCGTGGTGCTCCTGGATGTTTGCGGGGTACATGGACTTATATAGGAGGAAGAAGTAGGTCGGTGGAGCAACGAGGGGCCCACGAGGGTGGAGGGCGCACCCAGGGGGTAGGCGCGCCCCCTGCCTCGTGTCCTCCTCGATTGTTTCTTGACGCCCACTCCAAGTCTCCTGGATCACGTTTGTTGAGAAAATCACATTCCCGAAGGTTTCATTCCATTTGGACTTTGTTTGATATTCCTTTTTTGCGAAACACTGAAATAGGCAAAAAACAGCAATTTGGGCTAGGCCTCCGGTTAATAGGTTAGTCCCAAAATAATATAAAAGTGTATAATAAAGCCCATTAACATCCAAAATAAATAATATAATAGCATGGAGCAATCAAAAATTAGAGATACATTGGAGACGTATCAAGCATCCCCAAGCTTAATTCCTGCTCGTCCTCGAGTAGGTAAAATGATAAATAAAAAAGAATTTTTGATGTGGAATGCTTTCTAACATATTTCTCAATGTAATTTTTCTTTATTGTGGCATGAATGTTTAGATCCGAAAGATTCAAGATAAAAGTTTAATATTGACATAAAAGTAATAATACTTCAAGTATACTAACTAAGCAATCATGTCTTCTCAAAATAACATGGCCAAAGAAAGTTATCCCTACAAAATCATATAGTCTGGCTATGCTCTATCTTCACCACACAAAATATTTAAATCATGCACAACCCCGATGACAAGCCAAGCAATTGTTTCATACTTTTGATGTTCTCAAACTTTTTCAATCTTCACGCAATACATGAGCGTGAGCCATGGACATAGCACTATATGTGGAATAGAATGGTGGTTGTGGAGAAGAAAAAAAGGAGAAGATAGTCTCACATCAACTAGGCGTATCAACGGGCTATGGAGATGCCCATCAATAGAGATCAATGTGCGTGAGTAGGGATTGCCATGCAACAGATGCACTAGAGCTATAAGTATATGAAAGCTCAACAAAATAAATTAAGTGGATGTGCATCCAACTAATGAAAATTCATGAAGACCTAGGGCATTTTGAGGAATCCTATCATTGGAATATACAAACCAAGTTATATAATGAAATTTTTTCCCACTAGTATATAAAAGTGATATCATAGGAGACTCTCTATCATGGAGATCATGGTGCTACTTTGAAGCACAAGTGTGGAAAAAGGATAGTAGCATTGTCCCTTCTCTCTTCTTCTATCAATTTTTTGGGCCTTCTCCTTTTTTATGGCCTTTCTTTTTTTTGTCCGGAGTCTCATCCCGACTTGTGGGGGAATCATAGTCTCCAGCATCCTTTCCTCACTTGGGACAATGCTCTAATAATGATGATCATCACACTTTATTTACCTACAACTCAAGAATTACAACTCGATAATTAGAACAAAATATGACTCTATGTGAATGCCTCCGGCGGTTTACCGGGATGTGCAATGATGCATGAGTGACATGTATGAAGAATTATGAATGGTGGCTTTGCCACAAATACGATGTCAACTAGATGATCAGGAAAGCAATAATGACAATGATGAAGCATGTCATGGTAAACGAAACGGTGGTATGTTGCATGGCAGTATATCTCGGAATGGCTATGGAAATGCCATGGTAGGTAGGTATGGTGACTGTTTTGAGGAAGATATATGGTGGGTGTATGATACTGGCGAAAAGTGCGCGGTATTAGAGAGGCTAGCAACGGTGGAAGGATGAGAGTGCATATAATCCATGGACTCAACATTAGTCATAAAGACCTCACACACTTATTACAAAAATCTATTAGTTATCGAAAAAAAGTATTATGCGCATGCTCCTAGGGGAATAGATTGGTAGGAAAAGAGCATCGCTCGTCCCCGGCCGCCACTCATAAGGAAGACAATCAATAAATAAATCATGCTCCGACTTCGTCACATAATGGTTCACCATACGTGCATGCTACGGTAATCACAAACTTCAACACAAGTATTCCTCAAATTCACAACTACTCAACTAGCATGACTCTAATATCACCATCTCCATATCTCAAAATAATTATCAAGTATCAAACTTCTCATAGTATTCAATGCACTTCTATGAAAGTTTTTATATTATTCCTTAAAGAAAACTTCCATGTTGTTCTAAAGGACTCTCAAAATAATATAAGTGAAGTATGAGAGATCAATTATTTCTATAAAATAAAACCACCACCGTGCTCTAAAAGATATAAGTGAAGCACTAGAGCAAATATTATATAGCTCAAAAGATATAGGTGAAGCACATAGAGTTTTCTAATAAATTCCGAATCATGTGTGTCCCTCTCAAAAGGTGTGTACAGCAAGGATGATTGTGGTAAACTAAAAAGCAAAGACTCAAATCATACAAGACGCTCCAAGCAAAACACATATCATGTGGTGAATAAAAATATAGCTCCACGTAAAGTTACCGATAGACAAAGACGAAAGAGGGGATGCCTTCCGAGGCATCCCCAAGCTTAGGCTTTTTGGTGTCCTTGAATTTTACCTTCCGGTGCCATGGGCATCCCCAAGCTTAGGCTCTTGCCACTCCTTGTTCCATAATCCATCAAATATTTACCAAAAAATTGAAAACTTCACAACACAAAACTTAAATAGAAAATCTCGTGAGCTCCGTTAGCGAAAGAAAACAAAACGCCACTTCAAGGTACTGTAATGAACTCATTCTTGATTTATATTGGTGTTAAACCTACTGTATTCCAACTTATCTATCGTTTATAAACTTTTTTACTAGCCATAGATTCATCAAAATAAGCAAGGAACACACGAAAAAACAGAATCTGTCAAAAACAGAACAGTCTGTAGTAATCTGTAGCTAACTCAAACTTATGGAACCCAAAAAATTCTAAACTAAACTGCTGGACGTGAGGAATATATCTATTAATCATCTTCAAAAAGAATTAACTAAATAAAACTTTCCAAATAAAAATGGAAGCAATTCTCGTGAGTGCTAAAGTTTCTGTTTTTTGACAGCAAGATCAAAAAGACTTTCCCCAAGTCTTCCCAACGGTTCTACTTGGCACAAACACTAATTAAACACAAAAAACACAACCAAAACAGAGGCTAGATAAATTATTTATTACTAAACAGGAGCCAAAAGCAAAAAACTAAAATAAAATTGGGTTGCCTCCCAACAAGCGCTATCGTTTAACGCCCCTAGCTAGGCATAAAAGCGAGGATATATCTAGGTATTGTCATCTTTGGTATTAGGAAAGAAAAGACAAAACTTACTGTCTATAGCATTAATCTTTCTATTTTGATAGAGCACATGGCAATTAATGGTAGAAGAAAAATTAAGCACATTACGAAAATTTGCATCTAAGCTAGCCTTCATCTCTTTGATAGTTTCGCTTTGGTAAGAGAGCAAAAGAGAGGTAGAATCAACCTTCCCATTCGTGGGGTGCCGAAATATAGTTTTCATCTTTTCATACGTATCAATGGGATACCCCTGAATAAAACCTTCTTCATAGATTGAATCTAGAACTTGCTTGAACAAAGAGGGTAAACCAATATAAAAGCTTTTCATGTAAACCTCAATTTGATATTGAAGCACATAGCTAGCTCGGATCCTAAATAACATATCCCAAGCGTCTTTCAAAGATTCATCAAGTAAATAACGAAAAATTCCGGGATCATCTTCATCAAAATTATTCAAACTTTCATTGAAAACCCCAATAAGTCTTTACATAACATCATTATTTATGAGCTTAGAGAGGATAGAGGGACTATCCAAAGTAAAACCCGAGAGAGAACCCTTAGCCCTTTTTGAATCGGCCATGGTACAAGAAAGCAAACGGGAAAGAGGCAAATAAAACAACAAGGGTGAAGTGGGGGATAGGAAAACAAGAGGCAAATGGCAAATAATGTAATGCGAGGGATAAGAGTTTGTGATGGGTACTTGGTATGTCTTGACTTGTGCGTAGACTCCCCGACGACGGCGCCAGAAATGGCTCGTTGTCGGGAGCAAATCTTGACTTGACTTGGTGCGAATCTCCCCGGCAATGGCGCTAGAAATCCTTCTTGCTACCTCTTGAGCACTGCGTTGGTTTTCCCTTGAAGAGAAAAGGGTGACGCAGTAAAGTAGCATAAGTATTTTCCTTAGTTTTTTAGAACCAAGGTATCAATCCAGTAGGAGATCAGGCTCGATTCCCACGCACCTACACAAACAAATAAGAACCTCGCAACCAACGCGATAAAGGGGTTGTCAATCCCTTCACGGTCACTTACGAGAGTGATATCTGATAGATATGATAGGATAATATTTTTGGTATTTTTATGATAAAGAGAAATAAAGATGCAAAGTAAAATAAACGTCAATAAAATAATTAAGTGTTGGAAGATTAATATGATGGAAGATAGACCCGGGAGCCATAGATTTCACTAGTGGCTTCTCTCAAGAGCATAAGTATTACGGTGGGTAAACGAATTACTGTCGAGCAATTGATAGAATTGAGCATAGTTATGAGAATATCTAGGCATGATCATGTATATAGGCATCACGTCTGCGACAAGTAGACCGAAATGATTCTGCATCTACTACTATTACTCCACACATCGACCGCTATCCAGCATGCATCTAGAGTATTAAGTTCATAAGAACAGAGTAATGCTTTAAGTAAGATGACATGATGTAGAGGGATAAACTGATGCAATATGATATAAACCCCATCTTTTTATGCTCGATGGCAACAATCCAATATGTACCTTGCTGCCCCTGCTGTCACTGGGAAAGGACACCACAAGATTGAACCCAAAGCTAAGCACTTCTCCCATTGCAACAAAGATCAATCTAGTAGGCTAAACCAAACTGATAATTCGAAGAGACTTGTAAAGATAAACCAATCATACATAAAAGAATTCAGAGAAGAATCAAATATTGTTCATAGATAATCTGGATCATAAACCCACAATTCACCGGATCTCGAGAAACACACCGCAAAAGAAGATTACATCGGATAGATCTCCAAGAGAATTGAGGAGAACTTTGTATTGAGAACCAAATAGAGAGATGAAGCCATCTAGCTACTAGCTATGGGCCCGAAGGTCTGAAGTAAACTACTCACACATCACCGGAGAGGCCATGGAGTTGATGTAGAGGCCGTCCGTGATCAATGCCCCCTCCGGCGGAGCTCCGGAAAAGGCCCCAAGATGGGATCTCTCGGGTACAGAAGGTTGCGGCGGTGGAATTAGGTTTTCGTGGTGCTCCTGGATGTTTGCGGGGTACGTGGACTTATATAGGAGGAAGAAGTAGGTTGGTGGAGCAACAAGGGGCCAACGAGGGTGGAGGGCGCACCCAGGGGGTAGGCGCGCCCCCTGCCTCGTGACCTCCTTGTTTGTTTCTTGATGCCCACTCCAAGTCTCCTGGATCACGTTTGTTGAGAAAATCACGTTCCCGAAGGTTTCGTTCCATTTGGACTTCGTTTGATATTCCTTTTCTGCGAAACACTGAAATAGGAAAAAAAACAGCAATTTGGGTTGGGCCTCCAGTTAATAGGTTAGTCCCAAAAATAATATAAAAGTGTATAATAAAGGACATTAACATCCAAAATAGATAATATAATAGCATGGAGCAATCAAAAATTATAGATACGTTGGAGATGTATCAAGCATCCCCAAGCTTAATTCCTGCTCGTCCTCGAGTAGGTAAATGATAAAAAAAGAATTTTTAATGTGGAATGCTTTCTAACATATTTCTCAATGTAATTTTTCTTTATTGTGGCATGAATGTTCAGATCCGAAAGATTCAAGATAAAAGTTTAATATTTACATAAAAATAATAATACTTCAAGTATACTAACTAAGCCATCATGCCTTCTCAAAATAACATGGCCAAAGAAAGTTATCCCTACAAAATCATATAGTCTGGCTATGCTCTATCTTCACCATACAAAATATTTAAATCATGCACAACCCCGATGACAAGCCAAGCAATTGTTTCGTACTTATGATATTCTCAAACTTTTTCAATCTTCACGCAATACATGAGCGTGAGCCATGGACATAGCACTATATGTGGAATAGAATGGTGGTATTGGAGAAGAAAAAAAGGAGAAGATAGTCTCACATCAACTAGGCGTATCAACGGGCTATGGAGATACCCATCAATAGATATCAATGTGAGTGAGTAGGGATTTCCATGCAACGGATGCACTAGAGCTATAAGTATATGAAAGTTCAACAAAAGAAACTAAGTGGGTGTGCATCCAACTCGCTTGCTCATGAAGACCTAGGGCATTTTGTGGAAGCCCATCATTGGAATATACAAGCCAAGTTCTATAATGAAAAATTATCACTAGTATATGAAAGTGATATCATAGGAGACTCTCTATCATGGAGATCATGGTGCTACTTTGAAGAACAAGTGTGGAAAAAGGACAGTAGCATTGTCCCTTCTCTCTTTTTCTCTCATTTTTTTGGGCCTTCTCCTTTTTTATGGCCTTTCTTTCTTTTTCGTCCGGAGTCTCATCCCGACTTGTGGGGGAAACATAGTCTCCATCATCCTTTACTCACTTGGGACAATGCTCTAATAATGATGATCATCACACTTTATTTACCTACAACTCAAGAATTACAACTCGATACTTAGAACAAAATATGACGATATGTGAATGCCTCCGGCGGTTTACCGGGATGTGCAATGATGCATGAGTGACATGTATGAAGAATTATGAACGGTGGCTCTGCCACAAATACGATGTCAACTAGATGATCATGCAAGCAATAATGACAATGATGAAGCGTGTCATGGTAAACAAAACGGTGGTAAGTTGCATGGCAATATATCTTGGAATGGCTATGGAAATGCCATGGTAAGTAGGTATGGTGGCTGTTTTGAGGAAGGTATATGGTGGGTGTATGATACCGGTGAAAAGTGCGCGGTATTAGAGAGGCTAGCAATGGTGGAAGGATGAGAGTGCATATAATCCATGGACTCAACAGTAGTCATAAAGAACTCACATACTTATTGCAAAAATCTATTACTTATCGAAACAAAGTATTACTCGCATGCTCCTAGGGGGATAGATTGGTAGTAAAAGACCATCCCTCATCCTCGACCGCCACTCATAAGGAAGACAATCAATAAATAAATCATGCTCCGACTTCGTCACATAATGGTTCACCATACGTGCATGCTACGGGAATCACAAACTTCAACACAAATATTCCTCAAATTCACAACTACTCAACTAGCATGACTCTAATATCACCATCTCCATATCTCAAAACAATTATCAAGTATCAAACTTCTCATAGTATTCAATGCACTTCTATGAAAGTTTTTATATTATTCCTAAAAGCAAATTTCAATGTTGTTCTAAAGGACTCCCAAAATAATATAAGTGAAGTATGAGAGATCAATTATTTATATAAAATAAAACCACCACCGTGCTCTAAAAGATATAAGTGAAGCACTAGAGCAAAAATTATATAGCTCAAAAGATATAAGTGAAGCACATAGAATTTTCTAATAAATTCTGAATCATGTGTGTCTCTCTCAAAAGGTGTGCACAGCAAGGATGATTGTGGTAAAATAAAAAGCAAAGACTCAAATCATACAAGACGCTCCAAGCAAAACACATATCACGTGGTGAATAAAAATATAGCTCCAAGTAAAGTTACCGATAGACGAAGACGAAAGAGGGGATGCCTTCCAGGGCATCCCCAAGATTAGGCTTTTTGATGTCCTTGAATTTTACCTTGGGGTGCCATGGGCATCCCCAAGCTTAGGCTCTTGCCACTCCTTGTTCCATAATCCGTCAAATCTTTACCCAAAACTTGAAAACTTCACAACACAGAACTTAAATAGAAAATCTCGTGAGCTCCGTTAGCGAAAGAAAACAAAACACCACTTCAAGTTACTGTAATGAACTCATTGTTGATTTATATTGGTGTTAAACCTACTGTATTACAACTTATCTATGGTTCATAAACTTTTTTACTAGCCATAGATTCATCAAAATAAGCAAAGAACACACAAAAAACAGAATATGTCAAAAACAGAACAGTCTGTAGTTATCTGTAGCTAACGCAAACTTCTGGAACCCAAAAAATTCTAAACTAAACTTCTTGACGTGAGGAATTTATCTATCAATCATCTTAAAAAAGAATTAACTAAATAGAACTTTCCAAATAAAAATGGAAGCAATTCTCGTGAGCACTAAAGTTTCTGTTTTTGACAGCAAGATCAAAAAGACTTTCCCCAAGTCTTCCCAACGGTTATACTTGGCACAAACACTAATTAAACACAAAAAACACAACAAAAACAGAGGCTAGATAAATTATTTATTACTAAACAGGAGCAAAAAGCAAAAAACTAAAATAAAATTGGGTTGCCTCCCAACAAGCGCTATCGTTTAACGCCCCTAGCTAGGCATAAAAGCGAGGATAGATCTAGGTATTGTCATTTTTGGTATTAGGGAAGAAAAGAGAAAACTTATTGTCTATAGAATTAATCTTTCTATTTTGATAGAGCACACGGCTATTAATGGTAGAATAAAAATTAATCACATTGCGAAAATTTGCATCTAAGCTAGCCTTCATCTCTTTGATAGTTTCGCTTTGGTAAGAGAGCAAAAGAGAGGTAGAATCAACCTTACCATTCGTGGGGTGCCCAAATATAGTTTTCATATTTTCATTCGTATCAATGGGATACCCCTCAATAAAACCTTCTTCATAGATTGAATCTAGAACTTGCTTGAACAAAGAGGGTAAACCAATATAAAAGCTTTTCATGTAAACCTCAATTTGATATTGAGGCACATAGCTAGCTCGGATCCTAAATAGCATATCCCAAGCGTCTTTCAAAGATTCATCAAGTAAATAACGAAAAATTCCGGGATCATCTTCATCAAAATTATTCAAACTTTCATTGAAAACCCCAATAAGTCTTTACATATCATCATTATTTATGAGCTTAGAGAGGACAGAGGGACTATCCAAAGTAAAACCCGAGAGAGAACCCTTAGCCCTTTTTGAATCGACCATGGTACAAGAAAGCAAATGGGAAAGAGGCAAATAAAACGGCAAGGGTGAAGTGGGGGAGATGAAAATGAGAGGCAAATGGAAAATAATGTAATGCGAGGGACAAGAGTTTGTGATGGCTACTTGGTATGTCTTGACTTGTGCGTAGACTCCCCAGCAACGGTGCCGGAAATGGCTCATTGTCGGGAGTCAAATCTTGACTTGACTTGGCGTGAATCTCCCCGGCAACGGTGCCAGAAATCCTTCTTGCTACCTCTTGAGCACAGCGTTGGTTTTCCCTTGAAGAGGAAAGGGTGATGCAGTAAAGTAGCGTAAGTATTTCCCTCAGTTGTTGAGAACCAAGGTATCAATCCAGTAGGAGATCACGCTCGAGTCCCACGCACCTTCACAAACAAATAAGAACCTCGGAACCAACGCGATAAAGGGGTTGTCAATCCCTTCACGATCACTTACGAGAGTGAGATCTGATAGATATGATAAGATAATATTTTTGGTATTTTTATGATAAAGAGAAATAAAGATGCAAAGTAAAATAAACGGCAATAGAAATAACTAAGTGTTGGAAGATTAATATGATGGAAGATAGACCCGGGGGCCATAGGTTTCACTAGTGGCTTCTCTCAAGAGCATAAGTATTACAGTGGGTAAACGAATTACTGTCGAGCAATTGATAGAATTGAGCATAGTTATGAGAATATCTAGGCATGATCATGTATATAGGCGTCACATCCGCGACAAGTAGACCGAAACGATTCTGCATCTACTAATATTACTCCACACATCGACCGCTATCTAGCATGCATCTAGAGTATTATGTTCATAAGAACAGAGTAATGCTTTAAGTAAGATGACATGATGTAGAGGGATAAACTCATGCAATATGATATAAACCCCATCTTTTTATGCTCGATGGCAACAATACAATACGTGCCTTGCTTCCCCTGCTGTCACTGGGAAAGGACACCACAAGATTGAACCCAAAGCTAAGCACTTCTCCCATTGCAAGAAAGATCAATCTAGTAGGCTAAACCAAACTGATAATTTGAAGGGACTTGCAAAGATAAACCAATCATACATAAAAGAATTCAGAGAAGAATCAAATATTGTTCATAGATAATCTGGATCATAAACCCACAATTCATCGGATCTCGAGAAACATACCGCAAAAGAAGATTACATTGAATAGATCTCCAAGAGAATCGAGGAGAACTTTTTATTGAGAACCAAAGAGAGAGAAGAAGCCATCTAGCTACTAGTTATGGACCCGAAGGTCTGAAGTACACTACTCACACATGACCGGAGAGGCCATGGAGTTGATGTAGAGGCCCTCCGTGATCAATGCCCCCTCCGGCGGAGCTCCGAAAAAGGCCCCAAGATTGGATCTCTTGGGTACAGAAGGTTGCGGCGGTGGAATTAGGTTTTCGTGGTGCTCCTGGATGTTCGCGGGGTACGTGGACTTATATAGGAGGAAGAAGTAGGTCGGTGGAGCAACGAGGGGCCCATGAGGGTGGAGGGCGCGCCCAGGGGGTAAGTGCGCCCCCCCTGCCTCGTGGCCTCCTCGATTGTTTCTTGACGCCCACTCCAAGTCTCCTGGATCACGTTTGTTGAGAAAATCACGTTCCGGAAGGTTTCATTCCATTTGGACTTCATTTGATATTCCTTTTCTGCGAATCACTGAAATAGGCAAAAAAACAGCAATTTGGGCTGAGCCTCCGGTTAATATGTTAGTCCCAAAAATAATATAAAAGTGTATAATAAATCCCATTAACATCCAAAATAGATAATATAATAGCATGGAGCAATCAAAAATTATAGATACGTTGGAGACGTATCAGCCATCTGTTTAGTTTCTTTATCGTATATGTGAATCATGCAATGCCATCTTGTTTAGCCAGGTATCATATATGTGAATTTTGCAATGCCACCCTGGTTAACTAGTCATCTTATATGTGAATTATATCATGCCATAATTTTTTTTATTACATGTTAAATTTGTCAACAATTTTAGTACATTCAGTTACTCTTCCTGTGCATCAACCATTCGGTACGGTCATGGAAAAATCTGTAGTTTTCAGATTATGGGTTCCAGCAAACCCTTGAGGTTCGAACACTGGGTGCGCACGAAGATCTCTCTCCCCCTATCTCTCGCTCTCGCAACGATCTAAAAGTCTAGCTCGCCGAACCCAAGGAACAAGGGACACAAGAGTTTATACTGGTCCGAGCCACCGTTGCGGTGTAATACCCTATTCCAGTGTGGTGTGGTGGATTGCCTTGTAGGCTGGGGACGAACAAGTACAAGGGAAGAACAACCTCCTGAGGAGAGGTGTTCTTGAGCTCGATGAGCTTGTGTGGCTGGGGATGATCTGAATGATCCTTCTCTCCCCAAATATTAGGCGGGAAGGGATCCCACAATGGCCAATTTGAAGGGGGACAACGAGTACAAGTTATCCTGACAAAAGGTGGTCTTTGTCTGCCAAAGGCTCTGGTGGTGACGCCGTCGTGGGCTCCGTGGTGACCTCCGTCTTGCCATCCTGCTGGTCTTGGTCTCGTTGCACCGATAGGGAAACCTTTGCCTGACGCCTCGGGACTCCTCACCTACGCCTGCCTCTTTAGCACTCATACGTCTCCAACGTATCTATAATTTTTGATTGCTCCATGCTATATTATCTTCTGTTTTGGACATTATTGGGCTTTATTATTCACTTTTATATTATTTTTGGGACTAACCTATTAACCGGAGGCCCAGCCCAGAATTGTTGTTTTTTGCCTATTTCAGAATTTCGCAGAAAAAGAATATCAAACGGAGTCCAAACAGAATGAAACCTTCGGGAACGTGATTTTTGGAACGAACAAGATCCAGGAGACTTGGACCCTATGTCAAGCAACCAACAGGGAAGCCA
>NC_041392.1:317523663-317531070 GCF_002162155.2 Triticum dicoccoides | reverse complement strand
GCGCCCTCCACCCTCGTGGGCCCCCTGTTGCTCCACCGATGTATTCCTTCCTCCTATATATACCTACGTACCCCCAAACGATCAGATACGGAGCCAAAAACCTAATTCCACCGCCGCAACCTTCTGTACCCACGAGATCCCATCTTGGGGCCTGTTCCGGAGCTCCGCCGGAGGTGGAATCGATCACGGAGGGCTTCTACAGCAACACCATAGCCCCTCCGATGAAGTGTGAGTAGTTTACCTCAGACCTTTGGGTCCATAGTTATTAGCTAGATGGCTTCTTCTCTCTTTCTGTATCTCAATACAATGTTCCCCCCCTCTCTTGTGGAGATCTATTTGATGTAATCTTCTTTTGCGGTGTGTTTGTTGAGACCGATGAATTGTGGGTTTATGATCAAGTTTATCTATGAACAATATTTGAATCTTCTGAATTCTTTTATGTATGATTGGTTATCTTTGCAAGTCTCTTTGAATTATCAGTTTGGTTTGGCCTACTAGATTGATCTTTCTTGCAATGGGAGAATTGCTTAGCTTTGGGTTCAATCTTGCGGTGTCCTTTCCCAGTGACAGTAGGGGCAGCAAGGCACGTATTGTATTGTTGCCATCGAGGATAACAAGATGGGGTTTTTATCACATTGCATGAATTTATCCCTCTACATCATGTCATCTTGCTTAAAGCGTTACTCTGTTCTTATGAACTTAATACTCTAGATGCATGCTGGATAGCAGTCGATGTGTGGTGTAATAGTAGTAGATGCAAGCAGGAGTCGGTCTACTTGTCTCGGACGTGATGCCTATATACATGATCATACCTAGATATTCTCATAACTATGCTCAATTCTGCCAATTGCTCAATAGTAATTCATTCACCCACCGTAAAATACTTATGCTCTTGAGAGAAGCCACTAGTGAAACCTATGGCCCCCGGGTCTATCTTCATCATATTAATCTTCCAACACTTAGTTATTTCCTTTGCTTTTTACTTTTCTTTTATTTTACTTTGCATCTTTATCATAAAAATACCAAAAATATTATCATATCATATCTATCAGATCTCACTCTCGTAAGTGACCGTGTAGGGATTGACAACCCCTTATCGCGTTGGTTGCGAGGATTTATTTGTTTTGTGTAGATGTGAGGGACTCGCGCGTAGCCTCCTACTGGATTGATACCTTGGTTCTCAAAAATTGAGGGAAATACTTACGCTACTTTGCTACATCACCTTTCCTCTTCAAGGGAAAACCAACACAGTGCTCAAGAGGTAGCAAGAAGGATTTCTGGTGCCGTTGCCGGGGAGGTCTACGCAAAAGTCAACATACCAAGTACCCATCACAAACCCTTAACTCCCGCATTACATTATTTGCCATTTGCCTCTCGTTTTCCTCTCCCCCACTTCACCCTTGCCGTTTTATTCGCCCTCTCTTTTCCGTTCGCCTTCTTCTTTTTACCCCTCGCTCTTTCTGTCGTTATGTCTAAAATTGGGGAAATTATTGACGATATGGACAATAATAATATCATGGAAAATTCTGATGCTCCTGCTGAAGAACCCCCTACCTTCCATACAAAAAAATTCGAATTGGTAGTGGTAATATTATTGGAAAAGGTGTTATGCAAGATTTCTTTACTTGTGCTGGTGCTTTGCCTTCTATGGGCGGTTCTATTCTTCATAGAACTAGTAGTCTTGCGGACGCTATTGCCATGCTTATAGTTGAACTTGAAAGGCAATTTATGCACATGCACCCTTGCATACAAAGGATTTTCCTAGAATTTTCTAATATAGAGCATTCTTCTGTTAAACGTGCCGCTACTATCTTTTTGGCTCATGAATTCAGATTTATAATAAAATAGGCCAAAGAAATCTTTGCACATTATAGGGTGGACGCTGGCCGTCCTCCCATAGCGGCTATCCTCTTTGATCAAGAAGAAATAATGTGTTTTCAATCTCTAGATTATGTTGCTTTCAATGAAAACCTTAGAAAAAAGGTCCCTACCAATGTTCTAGTTGATAGAATTTCTGAACTTAATGATGATTTGGATATTCGAAATAATGAGCTAGGATATTCTCTCGAGTATAGGCTCACAAAGTTCTGTCAAAAGAATGCTTATAATGATGAATTGGTTGTGCAATACGAAGGGCCGAAGTAGGAACCTATACCTCCTAAAATTGATCTTGGGGACTTTTGTCCCATTAAATTTAGCCATTTTGATTACTTTTTCTTGCCTCAAAGAAAACTTGCTGCCGAACGTAGAGAGTATGAAATGAGTTTCACTGATCTATCCTATTACTATACCACTACCTAGATCTATCCTTGCTTTTATACCTAGCTAGGGGCGTTAAACAATAGCGCTTGTTGGGAGGCAACCCAATTTTATTTTTATTCCTTGCTTTTTGCTCCTGTTTAGTAATAAATAATTTACCTAGCCTCTGTTTTGGTTGTGTTTTTTGTGCTTAATTAGTGTTTGTGCCAAGTAGAACCATTGGGAAGACTTGGGGAAAGTCTTGTTAATCTTGCTGTAAAAAACAGAAACTTTAGCGCTCACGAGAACTGCTTCCATTTTTATTTGGAAAGTTCTATTTAGTTAATTATTTTTGCATATGATTAATAGATAAATTCCTCAGATCCAGCAATTTATTTTAGAATTTTTGGAGTTCCATATTTTGCGTTAGCTACAGATTACTATAGACTGTTCTGTTTTTCGTGTGTTGTTTGCTTATTTTGATGAATCTATGGCTAGTAAAATAGTTTATAAACCATAGAGAAGTTGGAATACATTAGGTTTAA
Organism: Triticum dicoccoides; assembly: GCF_002162155.2. Taxonomy (NCBI): domain Eukaryota; kingdom Viridiplantae; phylum Streptophyta; class Magnoliopsida; order Poales; family Poaceae; genus Triticum; species Triticum dicoccoides. The sequence goes on along the minus strand of NC_041392.1, from coordinate 317,528,287 downwards.
CACCAATATAAATAAAGAATGAGTTCATTACAGTACCTTGAGGTGGTGTTTTGTTTTCTTTCGCAAACGGAGCTCACAAGATTTTCTACTTTAAGTTTTGTGTTGTGAAGTTTTCAAGTTTTGGGTAAAGATTTGATGGATTATGGAACAAGGAGTGGCAAGAGCCTAAGCTTGGGGATTCCCATGGCACCCCCAAGATAATCTAAGGACACCAAAAATCCAAAGCCTGGGGATGCCCCGGAAGGCATCCCCTCTTTCGTCTACTTCCATCGGTAACTTTACTTGGAGCTATATTTTTATTCACCACATGATATGTGTTTTGCTTGGAGCGTCTTGTATGATTTGAGTCTTTGCTTTTTAGTTTACCACAATCATCTTTTCTGTACACACCTTTTGAGAGAGACACACATGATTCAGAAATTATTAGAATACTCTATGTGCTTCACTTATATCTTTTGAGTTATATAGTTTTGCTCTAGTACTTCACTTATATCTTTTAGAGCATGGTGGTGGATTTGTTTTATAGAAACTATTGATCTCTCATGCTTCACTTAGATTATTTTGAGAGTCTTAAACAGCATGGTAATTTGCTTTAATTATTTGAGGCATTTAAGATTAAATAAATAAAAACTTTCTTATGAGTGTGTTGAATACTAAGAGAAGTTTGATGCTTGATGATTGTTTTGAGATATAAAGATGGTGATATTAGAGTCATGCTAGTTGAGTAGTTGTGAATTTGAGAGATACTTGTGTTAAAGTTTGTGATTCCTGTAGCATGCACGTATGGTGAACCATTATGTGATGAAGTCGGAGCATAATTTATTTATTGATTGTCTTCCTTATGAGTGGCGGTCGGGGACGAGCGATGGTCTTTTCCTACCAATCTATCCCCCTAGGAGCATGCGCGTAATAATTTGCTTTGATAACTTGTAGATTTTTGCAATAAGTATATGAGTTCCTTATGACTAATGTTGAGTCCATGGATTATACGCACTTTTCTTCCTTCCACCATTGCTAGCCTCTCTAATACCGCGCAATTTTCGCCGGTATCATACACCCACCATATACCTTCCTCAAAACAGCCACCATACCTACCTATCATGGCATTTCCATAGCCATTTTGAGATATATTGCCATGCAACTTACCACCCTTTCGATTATTATGACACGCTCCATCATTGTCATATTGCTTTGCATGATCATGTAGTTGACATCGTATTTGTGGCAGAGCCACCGTTCATAATTCTTTCATACATGTCACTCTTGATTCATTACATATCCCGGTACACCGCCGGAAGCATTCACATAGAGTCATATTTTGTTCTAAGTATTGAGTTGTAAGTAAATAAGAGTGTGATGATCATCATTATTATAGCATTGTCCCAAGTGAGGAAAGGATGATGGAGACTATGATTCCCCCACAAGTCGGGATGAGACTCCGGACTAAAAAAAGATGCCATAAAAAAAGAGAAAAGGCCCAAATAAAAAATATAAAAAATGAGAGAAAAAGAGAGAAGGGACAATGCTACTATCGTTTTACCACACTTGTGCTTCAAAGTAGCACCATGATCTTCATGATAGAGAGTCTCCTATGATATCACTTTCATATACTAGTGGGAATTTTTCATTATAGAAATTGGATTGCATATTCCAATGATGGGCTTCCTCAAAATGCCCTAGGTCTTCGTGAGCAAGCGAGTTGGATGCACACCCACTTAGTTTCTTTTGTTGAGCTTTCATATACTTATAGCTCTAGTGCATCCGTTGCATGGCAATCCCTACTCACTGACATTGATATCTATTGATGGGCATCTCCATAGCCCGTTGATACGCCTAGTTGATGTGAGACTATCTTCTCCCTTTTTGTCTTCTCCACAACCATCATTCTATTCCACATATAGTGCTATGTCCATGGCTCACACTCATGTATTGCGTGAAGATTGAAAAAGTTTGAGAATGTCAAAAGTATGAAACAATTGCTTGGCTTGTCATCGGGGTTGTGCATGATTTAAATACTTTGTGTGGTAAAGATAGAGAATAACCATACTATATGATTTTGTAGGGATAACTTTCTTTGGCCATGTTATTTTGAGAAGACATAATTGCTTTGTTAGTATGCTTGAAGTATTATTATTATTTATGTCAATATTAAACTTTTGTCTTGAATCTTTCGGATCTTAATAATCATACCACAATTAAGAAGAATTACATTGAAATTATGCCTAGTAGCATTCCGCATCAAAAATTCTATTTTTATCATTTACCTACTCGAGGACGTAAAAGAATTAAGCTTGGGGATGCTTGATACGTCTCCAACGTATCTATAATTTTTGATTGCTCCATGCTATATTATCTTCTGTTTTGGACATTATTGGGCTTTATTATTCACTTTTATATTATTTTTGGGACTAACCTATTAACCGGAGGCCCAGCCCAGAATTGTTGTTTTTTGCCTATTTCAGAATTTCGGAGAAAAAGAATATCAAGCGGAGTCCAAACGGAATGAAACCTTCGGGAACGTGATTTTTGGAACGAACAAGATCCAGGAGACTTGGACCCTACGTCAAGCAACCAACAGGGAAGCCACGAGGTACGGGGCGCGCCTACCCCCCCCCCCCAGGCGCGCCCTCCACCCTCGTGGGCCCTCTGTTGCTCCACCGACGTACTCCTTCCTCCTATATATACCTACATACCCCCAAACGATCAGATAAGGAGCCAAAAACCTAATTCCACCGCCGCAACCTTCTGTACCCACGAGATCCCATCTTGGGGCCTATTCCGGAGCTCCGCCGGAGGGGGCATCGATCACGGAGGGCTTCTACATCAACACCATTGCCCCTCCGATGAAGTGTGAATAGTTTACCTCAGACCTTCGGGTCCATAGTTATTAGCTAGATGGCTTCTTCTCTCTTTTTGGATCTCAATACAATGTTCTCCCCCTCTCTTGTGGAGATCTATTCGATGTAATCTTCTTTTGCGGTGTGTTTGTTGAGACCGATGAATTGTGGGTTTATGATCAAGTTTATCTATGAACAATATTTGAATCTTCTGAATTCTTTTATGTATGATTGGTTATCTTTGCAAGTCTCTTCGAATTATCAGTTTGTTTTGGCCTACTAGATTGATCTTTCTTGCAATGGGAGAAGTGCTTAGCTTTGGGTTCAATCTTGCGGTGTCCTTTCCCAGTGACAGTAGGGGCAGCAAGGCACGTATTGTATTGTTTCCAACGAGGATAACAAGATGGGGTTTTTATCATATTGCATGAATTTATCCCTCTACATCATGTCATCTTGCTTAAAGCGTTACTCTGTTCTTATGAACTTAATACTCTAGATGCATGCTGGATAGCGGTCGATGTGTGGAGTAATAGTAGTAGATGCAGGCAGGAGTCGGTCTACTTGTCTCGGACGTGATGCCTATATACATGATCATACCTAGATATTCTCATAACTATGCTCAATTCTGTCAATTGCTCAACAGTAATTTGTTCACCAACCGTAAAATACTTTTGCTCTTGAAAGAAGCCACTAGTGAAACCTCTACATCATGTCATATTACTTCAAGCATAAAAAGATGGGGTTTATATCATATTGCATGAGTTTATCCCTCTACATCATGTCATCTTACTTAAAGCATTACTCTGTTCTTATGAACTTAATACTCTAGATGCATGCTAGATAGCGGTCGATGTGTGGAGTAATAGTAGTAGACGCAGAATGGTTTCGGTCTACTTGTCGCGGACGTGATGCCTATATACATGATCATGCCTAGATATTCTCATAACTATGCTCAATTCTATCAATTGCTCGACAGTAATTTGTTAACCCACCATAATACTTATGCTCTTGAGAGAAGCCACTAGTGAAACCTATGGCCCCCGGGTCTATCTTCATCATATTAATCTTCCAACACTTAGTTATTTCCTTTGCTTTTTACTTTGCTTTTATTTTACTTTGCATCTTTATCATAAAAATACCAAAAATATTATCCTATCAGATCTCACTCTCATAAGTGACCGTGTAGGGATTGACAACCCCTTATCGCGTTGGTTGCGAGGACTTATTTGTTTTGTGTAGGTGTGAGGGACTCGCGCGTAGCCTCCTACTGGATTGATACCTTGGGTCTCAAAAACTGAGGGAAATACTTACGCTACTTTGCTGGATCACCCTTTCCTCTTCAAGGGAAAACCAACGCAGTGCTCAAGAGGTAGAAAGCACCAAAGAGGAAACTGGCACTCTGCGCCCACTGGCGCCCGCCTGGCCTTGGTTGTCATGGCTCACGTCACGGAAATCTCACGAGGTGCCCCTCGCCTTGATCTCTCCGCTCCTCGCGAGCCAGCCTAGTGAGGCTGCCCCTGAGGAGGTCTTGTATCATCCGCCTTGTGAGGCTTGGCCCCTCGCGAGAGTCTTGAGCGTTGGTTGATGAAGATGGGTCGTACCAGGCCGCTGGTGGTGCCACGCCCTGGGCCACAGGCAGGAAAGTCTGCGTACCCCCGTTCCCAGGACGTTGATAGAAGTGGAAACAAGGTCTTCAGAGCAGACAATGCTATCTGACAAAGCGCATGTCTTTGTGGTTACGGATAGCTCTTCAGAGGAGGATTTAGAGACAGCTGACCAGTCCTATC
>NC_041392.1:317497251-317523259 GCF_002162155.2 Triticum dicoccoides | reverse complement strand
GCATGCTCTAACTTGGCAGGGTTATGTTGCTCATATCATGCGTATGGTATCTTGCATTGCTATGTCATTTGCTTAGTTTAGACATGCTTTGTGTGAATGCCACCTGTTTAGTGTCTAATTACCATATATCTGAATTATGTGATGCCATCTTGTTGCAAGACATTATATATGTGAATTCTGCAATGCTATCTTGTTGCAAGGCATTATACATGTGAATTATGCAATGACATCCTGTTTAGCCAAGCGTCATATATTTGAATTATATCATGCTATCCTTTTTTTGTATTTCTCGTTGCATTTGTGGACAATGTTTGTATATTCAATAGCTCTTCCTGTGAATCAGCCATTTGAATTGGTGATGGGGAAATCTGGAGTGAAAACAAGGTCTTCAGAGGAGACAATGCTACCTGCTGAAGCAGATATCTTGCTGGTTACAAATAGCTCTTCATAGGAGGATTCAGAGGCATTCACCAGTCCTATTATCCCCCTGAGGTGTATGCTCAAACTCGGCAGGGTTATATTACTCATATCATGCATATGTTGTATCGCAATGCTTAGTTTTTACATCATATACACAATATTGAATGACATCTCCTTAGTTGACACATCATATATGCGATTGCCCTCTGCTCACTTGCTTAGTATATAAATCATATATTTGAATTATATCATGCCAAGATGTTTACATAGACAACATGTATCTGAATTATGGCATGCCAACCCATTTTCTAAAGACATAATATAGTTATATCATCTCATCTTGTTTACATAGTCATCATATTTTGAATTACGTCATTCTATCCATGAATTATATCATGCCATCATGTTTCCATCGACGGCATGATTGTGATTTATGGCATCCCAACCACTTTAATAGACACATCATATAGTTATATCATGTCATCCTTTTTACATAGTCATCATATTTTTAAGGATGTCATTCTATCTTGTTTAGTTAGCCATCATACATGTGAAATTGTGTCATGCTATCCTGTTTAATTAGCCATCATATATGTGAACTTATGTCCTACTATTCTATTTGGTTAGACAACATAAATGTGAATTATTTCATGCCCTGTTTTCTTCCCTACTATCCATTGCACTTGTCTCTTACAAGGTCTATACATTCAATTACTTTTCTTATTTATCAGCCATTTCAATTGGAGGGGGTGATGGCAGTACCTGTGGGAGTAAAAACACGATCTTCAGAAAAGATCATCGTACCTGTCGATGCAGATAGAACCACGGTTGTACTTGCCCAAGAACCAGCCCCACCACACATAACCCAGACTTACGCAGATTGTACCCCTACCCAGTTGGACAAAGAACGAGCTACACCCCTTCTAACCCCAACCCCAGCAGATAGTAACCCAGTTCCAGTTGACACAGCACCGTCTCCACCACAGAGCACCCGAACACCAGCAGTTAGTAAGGCAACTGCAGTGCCCAAAGCACGAGGACCACCACTACTGAACTGGTTTACCAAAATGAGTTTCATAGACTACATTGTAAACCTGTGATGTGTTTGCTTGTTTCTCTTTTAGAACGCGGATAAAATATTAGAGAAGAGTGCCCCATTATGCAATGGTAAAGGAAGTAATGCAGATATGGTTCAAGCTAGTGAGACATCCCTGTTGGTCTCCAAGAAAGCTGGTAAAAATATATTGAAGACACTAAGACAACCCCAATGTCCTGTCTTGATGTAGTGTTCGAGTTACTGGCTACTACTGCTAGCACCAGCTCTTCGAACTCGCTGCCTGAATCAGTTCAGCTTCTTGAGTCTCAACTTCAAGTTGAAAGACATCGATCCGTGTTATGCGACAGGAAGCCAAAGGACTGAGGAAGTCCCTGCAGAACTCAGATGCATACTTCCTGGTGCAACAGCAAGTGTTGGAGGATTTAAGCGCCAAACAAGAGAAAGTTAATAAGCTTGCTAAGCATCCTGCCAGCATTATGGGTACCCAGGATATTGTTTCTTGAGATCTTCTGAAGTGGTTTCAGTTTTGGACTTGTTTTGCTGCGGTGTTTATTTGCACTGGTCGCCAACTTTGATAACCAGTGTATATGATATGCTGCTTTGTTCCCTCTATTTGCACTGGTGGCGAACTTTGATGCCCAGTGGATGTAATATGTGTAATAGACATGATAGCCTAGCGTGAGTTTCTTGCTTATTTATTTCCTTGTTGTCTTGTTTATTTGTTTGCTTGTAGTCAGTGCAGTTCTTTTTCCGCACTTTGCTAGTGGCCGCAATAACCTATTTTTTAAAACTAGGCCACAATAACCACGGGTTACATATTTATTGTAGTTACCATGGGCCTCGTATGGGCTGTAGAAACAATGGGCCTTCTATGGGCCGTAGCATCAATGGGCCTTCTACGTGTCGTATGATGGATAGGCCAAACATGGGCCAATAACAGACCACATTATGGGCCGTAAACGGGCTAGATTTGGAATCGTCCGTTCATGGGCCGACAATAACAGGCCGTTGTTAATCGGCCGTATTTGATAACGCTATGAAAATGCCCCAACGGATTAAAAGGCTACAAACGGGCCGATTGTAACCACGGGCTGAATTTGGCCCACAAGCAGAAAAGGCCAATAACAGGCTGTAAGTAACTGAATGCTGGAAATGAGCCCAAGAATAAACGGGCCCTGAGAAGGCTGAAAGATAACACGGGTTGGAAACGGCCCAATGAAACAATGGGCTGTTAATGGGTATAAAGGGGTACACTATTCATTGCAGGCCAGATTCACCAGGGGTTGTTAATGGGCCAAGAGTTACAAATGGCCTTGTATGGGCCGAAATACATCATGGGCCATACATGGGCCGGAAGTTACAACGGGTTGGAATCATATTGGACGGCCCAGATGAAGCTACTGGGCTTAATTCCGATAGGCCGTAACAGGCCATGAGTTAGCGGGCCGTAAATGGGCTATATACGAACAGGCCGTTAACAGGATTTCCGTGGGCTGGCCCGTTACCTTTTAACCAAGTCAAACGGGCCGGCCTTTTCACCGGAATGGGCCTCTATTGGGTCGTGCCACGTGTCAACATATCATAGGTGCCTCCTATCCAATGAATGGATGACATCTGTCCCAACAGTGAGCCAACACGTGTTTCCTCCGGCCAATTAGAATTTTACACGTGGAAAATCCTCGTTGGTCCGGGCTATTAGCGGGTTATCGGGTCCAAAACTGGACCCGATAGCTTAACAGCGACCCGTTACAGTGGATGCCACGTGTCGGCCACCCTTGATAAAAGCACTTCCATGACGCGCGATTTATCGTCATGGAAGTGGACACTTCCGTGATGATAATTTTGGTAATGTCATGGAACACTTCTACGACAGCACAGGTATGACTATCTTGATTCTGTCATAAAATCGTCATGGATGTACATGCATGACAGAAAACGTGACCTACTATGACAAACACGTATCATCACGGAAGTGTCTTTTTTTGTAGTGTTACACATATTCATAGTGTGAAGCCAAAGGATGTAAGGTTGATAATGATAGTCCCACGTACCTATGGCACTGCCGTCCTGGTCACATTGGTGTCAAATGCATGAAGAAACTCCATGCAGATGGACTTTTGGAGTCTCTTGATTATGAATCATTTGACACGTGTGAACCATGCCTCATGGGCAAAATGACCAAGACTCCGTTCTCCGGAACAATTGAGCGAGCAACCAACTTGTTAGAAATAATACATACTGATGTATGCGGTCCAATGAGCATGGAGGATCATGGTGGCTATCGTTATGTTCTCACCCTCACTGATGACTTGAGTAGATATGGGTATGTCTACTTAATGAAACACAAGTCTGAGACCTTTGAAAAGTTCAAAGAATTTCAGAGTGAGGTAGAGAATCAACGTGACAGGAAAATAAAGTTCTTACGATCAGATCGTGGAGGAGAATACTTGAGTCACGAGTTTGGCACACACTGAAGGAAATGTGGAATTGTTTCACAACTCACGTCGCCTGGAACACCTCAGCGTAATGGTGTGTACGAATGTTGTAATCGCACTCTATTGGATATGGTGCGATCTATGATGTGTCTTACCGATCTACCGCTATCATTTTGGGCTTATGCTTTAGAGACTACTGCATTCACTTTAAATAGGAAACCGTCTAAATCTGTTGAGACGACACCGTGTGAATTATGGTTTGGAAAGAAACATAAGATGTCGTTTATGAAAGTTTGGGGATGCGATGCTTATGTCAAGAAACTTCAACCTGAAAAGCTCGAACCCAAATCGGAAAAATGCGTCTTCATAGGATACCCTAAGGAAACTATTGGGTATACCTTCTACCTCAGATCCGAAGGTAAGATCTTTGTTGCCAAGAATGGATCATCTCTGGAGAAAGAGTTTCTCTCGAAAGAAGTAAGTGGGAGGAAAGTAGAACTTGATGAGGTACCCCCTCTTGAACCGGAGAGTAGCGCAGCACAAGGAAATGTTTATGTGGTGCCTGCACCGACTAGAGAGGACGTTAATGATGATGATCATGAGACTTCGGATCAAGTTGCTACTAAACTTCATAGGTCCATGAGGACACGTTTCGCACCAGAGTGGTACGGCAACCCTGTCCTAGAAATCATGTTGTTAGACAACGGTGAACCTTCAAACTATGAAGAAGCGATGGCGGGCCCGGATTCCAACAAATGGCTTGAAGCCATGAAAACCAAGATAGGATCCTTGTATGAAAACAAAGTATGGACTTTGACGGACTTGCCCGATGATCGGCAAGCCATAGAGAATAAGTGGATCTTTAAGAAGAAGATTGACGCGGAAAGGAATGTGACCGTCTATAAGGCTCGGCTTGTCGCTAAAGGTTATCGACAAGTTCAAGGGGTTGACTACAATGAGACCTTCTCACCCGTAGTGAAGATGAAGTCCGTCTGAATCATGTTAGCAATTGCCGCATTCTATGATTATGAGATCTGGCAAATGGACGTCAAAACAACATTCCTTAACGGTTTCCTCATGGAAGTATTGTATATGATGCACCGGAAGGTTTGTTGATCCTAAGAATGTTGACAAGGTATGCAAGCTCCAGCGCTCCATCTATGGGCTGGTGCAAGCATCTCGGAGTTGGAACACTCGCTTTGATGAAATGATCAAAGCATTTGGGTTTATACAGACTTGTGGAGAAGCATGTATTTACAAGAAAGTGAGTGGGAGCTCTGTAGCATTTCTCATATTATATGTGGATGACATACTATTGATGGGAAATGATATAGAACTTTTGGAAAGCATAAAGGCCTACTTGAATAAGTGTTTTTCAATGAAGCACCTTGGAGAAGTTGCTTACATATTAGGCATCAAGATCTATAGAGATAGATAGAGACGCCCCATTGGTCTTTCACAAAGCACACACCTTGACAAGATATTGAAGAAGTTCAATATGGATCAGTCCAAGAAGGGGTTCTTGGCTGTATTGCAAGGTGTGAGATTGAGCACGGCTCAATGCCCGACCTTGGTAGAAGATAGAGAAAAGATGAGTGTCATCCCCTATGCCGCATCCATAGGCTCTATTATGTATGCCATGCTGTGTACCAGACCTGATGTGAACCTTGCCATAAGTTTGGTAGGGAGGTACCAAAGTGATCCCGGAATGGAACACTAGATAGTGGTCAAGAATATCCTGAAGTACCTGAAAAGGACTGAGGTGCCGAAGAGCTCATTGTAAAGGGTTACGTCGATGCTGGCTTCGACACAGATCCAGATGACTCCAAGTCACAAACCGGATACGTGTATATTTTGAATGGTGGGGCAGTCAGCTGGTGCAGTTGCAAGCAAAGTGTTGTGGCGGCATCTACATGTGATATTTGTAAAGTACATACGGATTTGAATGTCGCAGATCCATTGACTAAACATCTTCCATGAGCGAAACATGATCAGCGCCAAAACTCTATGAGTGTTCGATTCATCACAATGTAACTAGATTATTGACTCTAGTGCAAGTGGGAGACTGTTGGAAATATGCCCTAGAGGCAATAATAAAATGGTTGTTATTATATTTCCTTGTTCATGATAATTGTCTATTGTTCATGCTATAATTGTTGGGGAACGTAGTAATTTCAAAAAAATTCCTATGCACACACAAGATCATGGTGATGCATAGCAACGAGAGAGGAGAGTGTAGTCCATGTACCCTCGTAGACCGAAAGCGGAAGCGTTAGCACAACGCGGTTGATGTAGTCGTACATCTTCACGGCCCGACCGATCAAGCACCGAAACTACGGAACCTCCGAGTTCTAGCACACGTTCAGCTCGATGATGATCCCCGGACTCCGATCCAGCAGAATGTCGGGGAAGAGTTCCGTCAGCGCGATGGTGTGGTGATGATCTTGATGTTCTACCGTCATAGGGCTTCGCCTAAGCACCGCTACAATATTATTGAGGATTATGGTGGAGGGGGCACCGCACACGGCTAAGAGATCAATGATCAATTGTTGTGTCCATGGGGTGCCCCCTGCCCCCGTATATAAAGGAGCAGGGGGGAGGAGGTGCGGCCAGGCAAGGGGCGTGCCAGGAGGAGTCCTACTCCCACTGGGAGTACGACTCCCCCTTTTCCATGTTGGACTAGGACTTGGGGGGGAAGGAGAGAGAGAGGGGAAAGGAAAGGGGGGCGCCGCCCCCCCCCCCCTCCTTGTCCAATTCAGACTTGGGGGGAGGGGCATGCGGCTGCCCCTTGGCCTCCTCTATACTTCCTCCACTAGAGCCATTAAGGCCCATTAGGTTACCGGGGGTTTTCGGTAACCTCCCGGCACTCCAGTAAAATGCCGATTTCACCCGGAACACTTCCGATGTCCAAACATAGGCTTCCAATATATCAATCTTCATGTCTCGACCATTTCGAGAATCCTCGTCATGTCCGTGATCACATTCGGGACTCCGAACAACCTTCGGTACATCAAAACATATAAACTCATAATGAAACTATCATCGTAACGTTAAGCGTGCGGACCCTACGGGTTAGAGAACAATGTAGACATGACCGAGACACGTCTCTGGTCCATAACCAATAGCGGAACCTGGATGCTCATATTGGCTCCTACATATTCTACGAAGATCTTTATCGGTCAGACCGCATAACAACATATGTTGTTCCCTTTGTCATCGGTATGTTACTTGCCCGAGATTCGATCATCGGTATCTTAATACCTAGTTCAATCTCGTTACCGGCAAGTCTCTTTACTCGTTCTGTAATACATCATCACGCAACTAACTCATTAGCTGCAATGCTTGCAAGGCTTAAGTGATGTGCATTACCGAGAGGGCCTAGAGATACCTCTCCGACAATCGGAGTGACAAATCCTAATCTCGAAATACGCCAACCAAACATGTACCTTTGGAGACACCTGTAGAGCACCTTTATAATCACCCAGTTACATTGTGACGTTTGGTAGCACACAAAGTGTTCCTCCGGTAAACGGGTGTTGCATAATCTCATAGTCATAGGAACATGTATAAGTCATGAAGAAAGCAATAGCAACATACTAAACGATCAAGTGCTAAGCTAACGGAATGGGTCAAGTCAATCACATCATTCTCCTAATGATGTGATCCCATTAATCAAATGACAACTCATGTCTATGGTTAGGAAACATAACCATCTTTGATCAACGAGCTAGTCAAGTAGAAGCATACTACTGACACTCTGTTTGTCTATGTATTCACACAAGTATTATGTTTCTGGTTAATACAATTCTAGCGTGAGTAATAAACATTTATCATGATATAAGGAAATAAATAATAACTTTATTATTGCCTCTAGGGCATATTTTCTTCAGTCTCCCACTTGCACTAGAGTCAATAATCTAGATTACACAGTAATGATTCTAACACCCATGGAGCCTTGGTGCTGATCATGTTTTGCTCGTGGAAGAGGCTTAGTCAGCGGTCTGCAACATTCAGATCCGTATGTATCTTGCAAATTTCTATGTCTCCCACTTGGACTAAATCCCGAATGGAATTGAAGCGTCTCTTGATGTGCTTGATTCTCTTGTGAAATCTGGATTCCTTTGCCAAGGCAGTTGCACAAGTATTGTCACAAAAGATTTTCATTGGACCCGATGCACTAGGTATGACACCTAGATCGGATATGAACTCCTTCATCCAGACTCCTTCATTTGCTGCTTCCGAAGCAGCTATGTACTCCGCTTCACATGTAGATCCCGCCACGACGCTTTGTTTAGAACTGCGCCAACTGACAGCTCCACCGTTTAATGTAAACACGTATCCGGTTTGCGATTTAGAATCGTCCGGATCAGTGTCAAAGCTTGCGTCAACGTAACCATTTACGATGAGCTCTTTGTCACCTCCATATACGAGAAACATATCCTTAGTCCTTTTCAGGTACTTCAGGATGTTCTTGACCGTTGTCCAGTGATCCACTCCTGGATTACTTTGGTACCTCCTTGCTAGACTTATAGCAAGGCACACATCAGGTCTGGTACACAGCATTGCATACATGATAGAGCCTATGGCTGAAGCATAGGGAACATCTTTCATTTTCTCTCTATCTTCTGCGGTGGTCAGACATTGAGTCTTACTCAACTTCACACCTTGTAACACAGGCAAGAACCCTTTCTTTGCTTGATCCATTTTGAACTTCTTCAAAACTTTGTCAAGGTATGTGCTTTGTGAAAGTCCAGCGTCTTAATCTATCTCTGTAGATCTTAATGCCTAATATGTAAGCAGCTTCACCGAGGTCTTTCATTGAAAAACTCTTATTCAAGTATCCCGTTATGCTATCCAAAAATTCTATATCATTTCCAATCAGTAATATGTCATCCACATATAATATCAGAAATGCTACAGAGCTCCCACTCACTTTCTTGTAAATACAGGCTTCTCCAAAAGTATGTACAAAACCAAATGCTTTGATCACACTATCAAAGCGTTTATTCCAACTCCGAGAGGCTTGCACCAGTCCATAAATGGATCGCTGGAGCTTGCACACTTTGTTAGCTCCCTTTGGATTGACAAAACCTTCTGGTTGTATCATATAGAACTCTTCTTCCAGAAATCCATTCAGGAACGCAGTTTTTACATCCATCTGCCAAATTTCATAATCATAAAATGCGGCAATTGCTAACATGATTCGGACAGACTTAAGCATCACTACGGGTGAGAAGGTCTCATCCTAGTCAATCCCTTGAACTTGTCGAAAACCTTTCGCAACAAGTCGAGCTTTGTAGATAGTAACATTACCGTCAGCATCAGTATTCTTCTTGAAGATCCATTTATTCTCAATTGCTTGCCAATCAACGGGCAAGTTAACCAAAGTCCACACTTTGTTCTCATACATGGATCCCATCTCAGATTTCATGGCTTCTAGCCATTTTGCGGAATCTGGGCTCACCATCACTTCTTCATAGTTCGTAGGTTCATCATGATCTAGTAGCATGACTTCCAGAACAGGATTACCGTACCACTCGGGTGCGGATCTTACTCTGGTTGATCTAGAAGGTTCGATAGTAACTTGATTTGAAGTTTCATGATCATTATCATTAGCTTCCTCACTAATTGGTGTAGGTGTCATAGAATTCGGTTTCTGTGATGTACTACTTTCCAATAAGGGAGCAGGTACAGTTACCTCATCAAGTTCTACTTTCCTCCCACTCACTTCTTTCGAGAGAAACTCCGTCTCTAGAAAGGATCCATTATTAGCAACGAATGTCTTGCCTTCGGATCTGTGATAGAAGGTGTACCCAACAGTCTCCTTTGGGTATCCTATGAAGACACATTTATCCGATTTGGGTTCGAGCTTATCAGGTTGAAGCTTTTTCACATAAGCATCGCAGCCCCAAACTTTCAGAAACAACAAGTTTGGTTTCTTGCCAAACCACAGTTCATAAGGCGTCGTCTCAACGGATTTTGATGGTGCCCTATTTAACGTGAATGTGGCCGTCTCTAAAGCATAACCCCAAAACGATAGCGGTAAATCTGTAAGAGACATCATAGATCGCACCATATCTAGTAAAGTACGATTACAACGTTCGGACACACCATTACGCTGTGGTGTTCCGGGTGGCGTGAGTTGCGAAACTATTCCGCGTTGTTTCAAATGTAGACCAAACTCGTAACTCAAATATTCTCCTCCACGATCAGATCGTAGAAACTTTATTTTCTTGTTATGATGATTTTCAACTTCACTCTGAAATTCTTTGAACTTTTCAAATGTTTCAGACTTATGCTTCATTAAGTAGATATACCCATATTTGCTTAAATCATCTGTGAAGGTGAGAAAATAACGATATCCGCCACGAGCCTCAACATTCATCGGACCACATACATCTGTATGTATGATTTCCAACAAATCTGTTGCTCTCTCCATAGTACCGGAGAACGGCGTTTTAGTCATCTTGCCCATGAGGCATGGTTCGCAAGTACCATGTGATTCATAATCAAGTGATTCCAGAAGTCCATCAGTATGGAGTTTCTTCATGCGCTTTACACTGATATGACCTAAACGGCAGCACCACAAATAAGTTGCACTATCATTATCAACTCTGCATCTTTTGGTTTCAACATTATGAATATGTGTATCACTACTATCGAGATTCATCAAAAATAGACCACTCTTCAAGGGTGCATGACCATAAAAGATATTACTCATATAAATAGAACAACCATTATTCTCTGATTTTAAATGAATAACCGTCTCGCATCAAACAAGATCCAGATATAATGTTCATGCTCAACGTTGGCACCAAATAACAATTATTTAGGTCTAATACTAATCCCGAAGGTAGATGTAGAGGTAGCGTGCTGACCGCGATCACATCGACATTGGAACCATTTCCCACGCGCATCGTCACCTCGTCCTTCGCTAGTGTTCGCTTAATCCATAGTCCCTGTTTCGAGTTGCAAATGTTAGCAACGGAACCGGTATCAAATACCCAGGTGCTACTGTGAGCTCTAGTAAGGTACACATCAATAATATGTATATCACATATACCTTTGTTCACCTTGCCATCCTTCTTATCCGCCAAATACTTGGGGCAGTTCCGCTTCTAGTGACCAGTCTGCTTGCAGTAGAAGCACTCAGTTTCAGGCTTAGGTCCAGATTTGGGTTTCTTCTCCTGAGCAGCAACTTGATTGTTGTTCTTCTTGAAGTTCCCCTTCTTCTTTCCTTTGCCCTTTTTCTTGAAACTAGTGGTCTTGTTGACCATCAACACTTGATGCTCCTTCTTGATTTCTACCTCCGCAGCCTTTAGCATTGCGAAGAGCTCGGGAATTGTTTTATTCATCCCTTGCATATTATAGTTCATCACGAAGCTCTTGTAGCTCGGTGGCAGTGATTGAAGAACTCTGTCAATGACACTATCAACCAGAAGATTAACTCCTAGCTGAGTCAAGTGATTACGGTACCCAGACATTCTGAGTATATGTTCACTAACAGAACTGTTCTCCTCCATCTTGCAGCTGAAGGAAATATGCCCTAGAGGCAATAATAAAGTTATTATTTGTTTCCTTATATCATGATAAATGTTTATTATTCATGCTAGAATTGTATTAACCGAAAACATAATACATGTGTGAATACATAGACAAATAGAGTGTCACTAGTATGCCTCTACTTGACTAGCTCGTAAATCGAAGATGGTTATGTTTCCTAACCATGAACAAAAGAGTTGTTATTTGATTAACGGGATCACATAATTAGAAGAATGATGTGATTGACATGACCCATTCCATTAGCTTAGCACTCGATCATTTAGTATGTTGCTATTGCTTTCTTCATGACTTATACATGTTCCTATGACTATGAGATTATGCAACTCCCGTTTGCCGGAGGAACACTTTGTGTGCTACCAAACGTCACAACGTAACTGGGTGATTATAAAGGAGCTCTACAGGTGTCTCCAAAGGTACATGTTGGGTTGGCGTATTTCGAGATTAGGATTTATCACTCCGATTGTCGGAGAGGTATCTCTGGGCCCTCTCGGTAATGCACATCACATAAGCCTTGCAAGCATTGCAACTAATGAGTTAGTTGTGAGATGATGTATTATGGAACGAGTAAAGAGACTTGCCAGTAACGAGATTGAACTAGGTATTAAGATACCGACGATCGAATCTCGGGCAAGTAACATACCGATGACAAAGGGAACAACGTATGTTGTTATGCGGTCTGACCGATAAAGATCTTCGTAGAATATGTAGGAGCCAATATGAGCATCCAGGTTCCGCTATTGGTTATTGACTGGAGACGTGTCTCGGTCATGTCTACATTGTTCTCGAACCCGTAGGGTCCGCACGCTTAAGGTTTCGATGATAGTTATATTATGAGTTTATGAGTTTTGATGTACCGAAGGAGTTCGGAGTCCCGGATGAGATCGGGGACATGACGAGGAGTCTCGAAATGGTCGAGACATAATGATTTATATATTGAACGGCTATATTCAGACATCGGAAGTGTTTCGGGTGATTTCGGAGAAAACCGGAGAGCCGGAGGGTTACTGGAACCCCCCCCCAGGAGAAGTAATGGGCCATATGGGCCTTAGTGGAGAGAGAGGGGCAGCCAAAGGTGGGCCGCACGCCTCCTCCCCCCTGGTCCGAATTGGACTAGGAGAGGGGGGGGCGGCGCCCCCCTTTCCTTCTCCCTCCCCACTTCTTTCCCCCTCCTAGTAGGAGTCCTACTCCTACTAGGAGGAGGACTCCTCCTTGGCGCGCCATAGGGGCCGGCCGGCCTCCTCCCCTTGATCCTTTATATACGGGGGCAGGGGGCACCCCTAGACACAAGTTGATCCACGTGATCATATTCTTAGCCGTGTGTGGTGCCCCCTTCCACCATAATCCTCGATAATACTGTAGCGGTGCTTAGGCGAAGCCCTGCGACGGTAGTACATCAAGATCGTCACCACGCCGTCGTGCTGACGGAACACTTCGCCGACACTTTGCTAGATCGGAGTCCGGGGATCGTCATCGAGCTGAACGTGTGCTAGAACTCGGAGGTGCCGTAGTTTCGGTGCTTGATCGGTCGGGCCGTGAAGACGTACGACTACATCAACCGCGTTGTGCTAACGCTTCCTCTGTCGGTCTACAAGGGTACGTAGATCACACTCTTCCCTCGTTGCTATGCATCACCATGATCTTGCGTGTGTGTAGGAATTTTTTTGAAATTAATACGTTCCCCAATAGCAGCTATAGAACTTATTGGAGACTTCATATCTCTCAATCCGGGCATTTGCTTGAAATATTAACTTCAACTCCTGGAACATCTCATATGCTCCATGACGTTCAAAACGTCGTTGAAGACCCAGTTCTAAGCCGTAAAGCATGGCACACTGAACTATCGAGTAGTCATCAGCTTTGCTCTGCCAGACATTCATAACATTTGGTGTCGCTCCAGCAGCAGGCCTCGCACCCAGCGGTGCTTCCAGGACGTAATTCTTCTATGCAGCAATGAGGATAATCCTCAAGTTACGGACCCAGTCCGTGTAATTGCTACCATCATCTTTCAACTTTGCTTTCTCAAGGAACGCATTAAAATTCAACGGAACAACAGCACGGGCCATCTATCTACAATCAAACATAAACAAGCAAGATACTATCAGGTACTAAGTTCATGATAAATTTAAGTTCAATTAATCGTATTACTTAAGAACTCCCACTTAGAAAGACATCCCTCTAATCTTCTAAGTGATCACGTGATCCAAATCAACTAAACCATAACCGATCATCACGTGAAATGGAATAGTTTTCAATGGTGAACATCACTATGTTGATCATATCTACTATATGATTCACGCTTGACCTTTCGGTCTCAGTGTTCCGAGGCCATATCTGCATATGCTAGGCTCGTCAAGTTTAACCTGAGTATTCTGCGTGTGCAAAACTGGCTTGCACCCGTTGTAGATGGACATAGAGCTTATCACACCCGATCATCACGTGGTGTCTGGGCACGACGAACTTTGGCAACGGTGCATACTCAGGGAGAACACTTTTATCTTGAAATTTAGTGAGAGATCATCTTATAATGCTACTGTCAATCAAAGCAAGATAATATGCATAAAAGATAAACATCACATGCAATCAATATAAGTGATATGATATGGCCATCATCATCTTGTGCTTGTGATCTCCATCTCCGAAGCACCGTTATGATCACCATCGTCACCGGTGCGACACCTTGATCTCCATCGTAGCATCGTCGTCGTCTCGCCAATCTTATGATTCTACGACTATCGCTACCGCTTAATGATAAAGTAAAGCATTACAGGGCGATTGCATTGCATACAATAAAGCAACAACCATATGTCTCCTTCCAGTTGCCGATAACTTGGTTACAAAACATGATCATCTCATACAATAAAATTTAGCATCATGTCTTGACCATATCACATCACAACATGCCCTGCAAAAACAAGTTAGACGTCCTCTACTTTGTTGTTGCAAGTTTTACATGGCTGCTACGGGCTTAGCAAGCATCAAAACCACAACGATAGTTTGTCAAGTTGGTGCTGTTTTAACCTTCACAAGGACCGGGCGTAGCCACACTCGGTTCAACTAAAGTTGGACACACTGACACCCGCCAGCCACCTGTGTGCAAAGCACGTCGGTAGAACCAGTCTCGCGTAAGCGTACGCGTAATGTCGGTGCGGGCCGCTTCATCCAACAATACCGCCGAACCAAAGTATGACATGCTGATAAGCAGTATGACTTATATCGCCCACAACTCACTTGTGTTCTACTCGTGCAAATAACATCAACACATAAAACCTGGCTCTGATGCCACTGTTGGGGAACGTAGTAATTTCAAAAAGTTCCCTACGCACACACAAGATCATGGTGATGCATAGCAACGAGAGAGGAGAGTGTAGTCCACGTACCGTTGTAGACCGAAAGCGGAAGCGTTAGCACAACGCGGTTGATGTAGTCGTACATCTTCACGGCCCGACCGATCAAGCACCGAAACTACGGCACCTCCGAGTTCTAGCACACGTTCAGCTTGATGACGATCCCCGGACTCCGATCCAGCAGAATGTTGGGGAAGAGTTCCGTCAGCACGACGGTGTGGTGACGATCTTGATGTTCTACCATCACAGGGCTTCGCCTAAGCACCGCTACAATATTATCGAGGATTATGGTGGAGGGGGGCACCGCACACGACTAAGAGATCAATGATCAATTGTTGTGTCTATGGGGTGCCCCCTGCCCCCGTATATAAAGGAGCAAGGGGGAGGAGGTGCAGCCAGGCAAGGGGCACGCCAGGAGGAGTCCTGCTCCCACTGGGAGGAGGACTCCCCCCTTTTCCATGTTGGACTAGGACTTGGGGGGAAGGAGAGAGAGAGGGGAAAAGAAAGGGGGGCACCGCCCCCCCTCCTTGTCCAATTAGGACTTGGGGGGGAGGGGCATGCGGCTGCCCCTTGGCCTCCTCTCTACTTCCTCCACTAGGCCCATTAAGGCCCATTAGGTTACCGGGGGTTTCCGGTAACCTCCCAGCACTCCGGTAAAATGCTGATTTCACCCGGAACACTTCCGATGTCCAAACATAGGCTTCCAATATATCAATCTTCATGTCTCGACCATTTCGAGACTCCTCGTCATGTACGTGATCACATCCGGGACTCCGAACAACCTTCGGCACATCAAAACATATAAACTCATAATGAAACTATCATCGTAACATTAAGCGTGCGGACCCTATGGGTTCGAGAACAATGTAGACATGAACGAGACACATCTCCGGTCAATAACCAATAGCGGACCTGGATGCTCATATTGGCTCCTACATATTCTACGAAGATCTTTATCGGTCAGACCGCATAACAACATACGTTGTTCCCTTTGTCATCGGTATGTTACTTGCCCGAGATTCGATCGTCGGTATCTTAATACCTAGTTCAATCTCGTTACCGGCAAGTCTCTTTACTCGTTCTATAATACATCATCCCACAACTAACTCATTAGCTACAATGCTTGCAAGGCTTAAGTGATGTGCATTACCAAGAGGGCCCAGAGATACCTCTCCGACAATCGGAGTGACAAATCCTAATCTCGAAATACGCCAACCCAACATGTACCTTTGGAGACACCTATAGAGCACCTTTATAATCACCCAGTTACGTTGTGACGTTTGGTAGCACACAAAGTGTTCCTCCGATAAACGGGAGTTGCATAATCTCATAGTCATAGGAACATGTATAAGTCATGAAGAAAGCAATAGCAACATACTAAACGATCAAGTGCTAAGCTAACGGAATGGGTCAAGTCAATCACATCATTCTCCTAATGATGTGATCCCGTTAATCAAATGACAACTCATGTCTATGGTTAGGAAACATAACCATCTTTGATCAACGAGCTAGTCAAGTAGAGGCATACTAGTGACACCTTGTTTGTCTATGTATTCACACAAGTATTATGTTTCCGGTTAATACAATTCTAGCATGAATAATAAACATTTATCATGATATAAGGAAATAAATAATAACTTTATTATTGCCTCTAGGGCATATTTCCTTCAATAATTGTATTAACCGGAAACCGTAATACATGTGTGAATACATAGACCACAACATGTCCCTAGTGAGCCTCTAGTTGACTAGCTCATTGATCATTAGATGGTTGTGGTTTACTGAGCATGGATATTGGATGCCGTTGATAACGGGATCACATCATTAGGAGAATGATGTGATGGACAAGACCCAATCCTAAGCATAGCACAAAATCGTGTAGTTCGTTTGATAGAGCATTTCTAATGTCAAGTACATTTCCTTAGACCATGAGATTGTGCAACTCCCGGATACCGTAGGAATGTTATGGGTGTATTAAACGTCACAGCGTAACCGAGTGACTATAAATGTGCAATATAGGTATCTCCGAAAGTGTCTGTTGGGTTGGCACAAATCGAGACTGGGATTTGTCACTCCGTATGAGGAAGAGGTATCTCTGCGCCTGATACGTCTCCAACGTATCTATAATTTTGTATTGTTCCATGTTGTTGTATTATAAATCTTGGATGTTTTATAATCATTTTATAGTCATTTTATATCATTTTTTGGTAATAACCTATTGACATAGTGCCAGGTGCCAGTTGTTGTTTTTTGCATGTTTTTTAAATTGCAGAAAATCAATACCAAACGGAGTCCAAATGCCACGGAACTTTACGAAGATTTTTTATTGACTAGAAGACACCTAATGGGCCAAGGCTGCGCCTAGGGGGTGCTCCGAGGAGAGCACAACCCACCAGGGCGCGCCCTAGTGGGTTGTGCCCACCTCGGGTGCCCTCGGACCACCTCTTTTCTCTATAAATACCCCAATATTCTAGAAACCCTAGGGGATTCGGCGAAAACCAATTCCACCTGCCGCAGAGTCCAGAACCACCTGATCCAATCTAGAGACCATCACGGATGGGGTTCACCACCTACATTGGTGCCTCTCCGATGATGCGTGAGTAGTTCTTTGTAGACCTTCCGGTCCGTAGTTAGTAGCTAGATGGCTTCCTCTCTCTCGTTTGATTTTCAATACAATGGTCTCTTGGAGATCCATATGATGTAACTCTTTTTGTGGTGTGTTTGTTGGGACCGGATGAACTTTGAGTTTATGATCAAATCTATCTTTTTATATCCATGGAAGTATTTGAGTTTCTTTGATCTCTTTTATGCATGATTTCTTATAGCCTTGTATTTCTTCTTAGATATTTGGGTTTTGTTTGGCCAACTTGATCTATTTATCTTGCAACGGGAAGAGGTGCTTTGTAGTGGGTTCGATCTTACGGTGCTTGATCCCAGTGAGAGAAGGGGAACCGACATGTATGTATCGTTTCTACTAAGGACAAAACGGTGGGGTCTATCTCTACATATATAGATCTTGTCTACATCATGTCATCATTCTTATTGGATTACTACGTTTCTCCATGAACTCAATACACTAGATGCATGCAGGATAGCGGTCGATGTGTGGAGTAATAGTAGTAGATGCAGACAGGAGTCGGTCTACTAATCTTGGACGTGATGCCTAAGTAATGATCATTGCCTGGATATCGTCATGAGTATTTGAAGTTCTATCAATTGCCCAACAGTAATTTGTTTACCCACTATTTGTTATTTTTCTCGAGAGAAGCCACTAGTGAAACCTACGGCCCCCGGGTCTCTTCCTCATATTATTTTCCTTGCGATCTATTTTATTTGCCTTTTATTTTCAGATCTACTAAACCAAAAATACAAAAAATACCTTGCTACGATTTATTTTATTTGGTGTTCGATCTATCAATATATATAACTCTCTCACGTCCGTTTGCCCATCTTGGGGCGCCACTACACGAAAGGGATTGACAACCCCTTTTACACGTCGGGTTGCGAGTAGGTGTTATTTGTGTGCAGGTGCTATTTACGTTGTGTTGCTTGGTTGTCCTACTGGTTCGATAACCTTGGTTTTATATATGGGGGAAATACCTACCGCCGCTGTGCTGCATCATCCCTACCTCTTTGGGGAAATACCGACGTAGCTTCAAGCGACATCGGGGCCCACTCGGTAATGCATCATCATAATGAGCTTAATGTGACTAAGGAGTTAGCCACAGGATCATGTGTTGCAGAACGAGTAAAGAGACATGCCGGTAACGAGATTGAACAAGGTATGGGGATACCGACGATCGAATCTCGGGCAAGTAACATACCAATGGACAAAGGGAATTGTATATGGGATTGATTGAATCCCCGACATCGTGGTTCATCTGATGAGATCATCGTGGAACATGTGAGAGCCAATATGGATATCCAGGTCCTGCTATTGGTTATTGGCCAGAGAGATGTCTCGGCCATGTCTGCATGGTTCCAAAACCTATAGGGTCTACACACTTAAGGTTCGGTGATGCTAGAGTTGTTATGGGAAATTGTATGTGGCTACCGAAGGTTTTTCGGAGTCCCGGATGAGATCCCGGACGTCGCGAGGAGTTCCGGAATGGTCCGGAGGTGAAGATTTATATATGGGTAGTCCAGTTTCAGTCGCCGGAATGGTTTCGGGGGTTATCGGTATTGTACCAGGACCACCGAAAGGTGTCCGGGGGTCCACCTGCCCCGGAGGACTTAGTGGGCTGAATATGGGAGGGAACCAGCCCCCTAGTGGGCTGGTGTGTCCCCCCCAAGGGCCCAAGGTGTAACGCCCCGAGACCGATGTGCCAGGTGTCTTCCAGTTATTCGCTGTTGTTGCCTTGTCATGTGTTTGTGTGTCATGCATTTCATATCATGTCATCATGTGCATCGCATTTGCATATATGTTCGTCTCATGCATCCGAGCTTTTTCCCCATTGTCCGTTTTGCATTCCGGCGCTCCTACGTCCTCCGGCGTCCCCTTTTACCTCTTTTTCGCGTGCGGGTGTTAAACATTCTCGGATTGGACCGAGACTTGCCAAGTGGTCTTGGGTTACTACCGGTAGACCGCCTGTCAAGTTTCGTGCCCTTTGGACTTCGTTTGATACTCCAACGGTTAACCGAGGAACCATAAAGGCCTCGTGTGTGTTGCAGCCCAACACCTCAAAAGTGGCCCAAAACCCACCTAAACCCCCTCCATCATCTCGGTCGTTCGATCACAATCGCGTGGCCGAAAACCGCACCTCATTTGGACTCTCCTAGCTCCCTCTACCTATATATATGTGATCCCCTCCAAAAATTCGCCGACGAAACCCTACCCTAACCATCGCCGCCGCCGCCGGACATTTCTTCCCGCGCCGGACATGTCCAGCCTCCACCTCACTCCGGCGAATCATGAGCTGACACGTCATCGCGCCGCCGCCCTCGCCCACTCACGTCGCGCCACGTGTTCCCCGCCGCCTATCTCCTCCGCGCCCCGCTGCCAGGCCCAGCCGCGGCCCTCACGGCCAGGCACCACCGCCCGACGCGGCCCGCACCGCGCGCCGCCCGCTCCTCCGCGCTCCACCGTGCGCCGCCATCTTCCTGCCGGGCCGGCGCCTCACCGGACTCAAGTCGGAGCGCCGCCTCCCGCCGCTGCTCCACCACGGTGCCCTAGCGTCGCCGCCTCGTCGTGGTCGGATACGGTCCCGAGGAGCCGAGCCCCGTCGGATCCGCCGCTCCCTCGCCTCCCCTGCCTCGCCGGAGATCCTGCACGCACCGCCGCCGCCATTTGCTTGGGATCGAGCTGGGAGCTCGTCCCGCTCGTCCCTCTCGCACCGCTCGTGGGCCCCGCGTGGGCCACCTCCTCCTCGACCCAGCTGGCCGACGGCCCAGCCCAGTTCCCCTACCGGCCTGCCTCACCTCCTCTTCACATGGGCCGAGCCATTGGTGAGCAACCCCTCTAAAACCCGCGTGTGCGCTTTTTAACTATTTGACGCTCGCTGTGAATTCTGCTAAGTCCCGAGTATCATACATTCTGGTGCTATGATTGACCTGCCATAACTCCATGAGTGCTGCTCTGATTCATGCATATGATATATCGAAATGTTCATCTTGATGTGCTCTTCGTTTTGTTCCATTGGGTCATGTTCATTTGAGTTCATCTTGATGCCATAAATGCTGTTGCAAGAGTGCTATGTAATGTTAGTTTCAGATTCTTATCAGTAATTGCACATTTGTCATTTTTGCCATGATTAATGTGTGTTGCATATGGCTATGAGCTCTACATGTGTTTTGTTATATGCCATGCCATCTTTACAGGGGTGTATGCCATGTATTTTTTTATCAATGTGGTGACTAGCACAAGCATGCAAAGTAGCTCTCGTGATGTTGCTGACTTCAGGGACTTAGAATTTCACTAAGTCTTTGATCTGCTAATATTTTTGTGCCATGTATTCATGTTGCTATAGAGAGATCCATGCCTATTCTGAGCATGTTCAATAAGTATGATTTTGAGATAATGTTATGCTCTATCCATCCGTGTCTTTGTTTGCAATTATGGAGCACCCTAGCATGACTCAATCTTGCTCTACTTTTGCTATAAAATGTTCCTGGCAGATTGTTTACATGTTAATCAATTTTGCCGAGGTTGTTGTAGTTGATCCATGCATGCTATGAGGTTGTTCTTGCCATGGTTAGCTTATTTATCATGTCTACTTGCTGGGTGTATGCTTAGTTTGTCATGCAATGCGTTGTGGTGAGTGCATCGAGCTTGTAAACATGTCTACGTGAATCTGTTTTGCCATGTTCTAGTTTTCTACTAAGTCTGAATCTGTTAATGAAACTTGCTATGTTCACATGGTTGCCATTGTATTTTCTAATCCCTTTTGGCTTATGGTCAGTAAGGGACTTTTTTGTATGCTTTGAGTAGCTTCATGCCATGCCTTGCTTTGCCATGATATGTTCCTGCAGCATGTTGATATCTTGCTCTAAACATTGCTTCCTGATTTTAAATTCCTGGCATGTTGTTATTTTCACTAAGTCTATGAACCTGATATCTTTTGCACTTTTGCCATGCTTGTTTGAACCTGCTATTGTGTGAATTAGCCGTGGCTCAGTGTTCATCTTTTGTTAATCATCTTGAGTGGATCCCTGCCATGTGTTTTGTTGTTATGTTAGAGTGCAGTAGCTTGTTGTTCTTGATGCATTTAGATGACCTCATGTTGTTAATCGCAGCTTTGTGCCATTATTGTTTTGCTTGCCATTTGCAAACCGTGCATCTGATTCCGGTGATCTTTATATCGATTTCGACCGAAATCAACTCATCTTTCCAACGGCACTCTTGGTTTTGCAAGTTGAGGACAGGTTCAATCTTTCCTTTCCGAAGCATGCATATGCATTGCATATCACATCCCGCATATCATGCCATGTTTTGCATCATGTTGCTTGTTCATTGCATCGTGGTTGATTGTGTCTCCCTTTGCTTGTGTTCTTGCTTTGGGTAGAGCCAGGAGACGAGTACGTGATCGAGGAACCCGTTGAGAACGTTTACGAGGATCAAGCTTACGTCAACTCAGAGAACTTTGCAGGCAAGATGACCATACCCTCGAAATCACTTCTATCTTTGCTTGCTAGATGCTCGCTCTTTTGCTATGCCTATGCTGCGATACCTACCACTTGCTATATCATGCCTCACATATTGCCATGTCAAGCCTCTAATCCTCCTTGTCCTAGCAAACCATTGTTTGGCTATGTTACCGCTTTGCTCAGCCCCTCTTATAGCGTTGCTAGTTGCAAGTGAAGATTGGAGTTTGTTCCATGTGGGAACATTGATATTTTGTTGGGATATTACAATATATCTTATTTACTTAATGCATCTATATACTTGGTAAAGGGTGGAAGGCTCGGCCTTATGCCTGGTGTTTTGTTCCACTCTTGCCACCCTAGTTTCCATCATACCGGTGTTATGTTCCTTGATTTTGCGTTCCTTACACGGTCGGGTTATAATGGGAACCCCTTGACAGTTCGCCTTGAATAAAACTCCTCCAGCAAGGCCCAACCTTGGTTTTACATTTGCACTAACAACCTAGCCTTTTCCCCTTGGGTTTCCGGAGCCCGAGGGTCATCTTTATTTTAACCCCCCCCCCCCCTCGGCCAGTGCTTCTCTGAGTGTTGGTCCGAACCGAGTAGACTGCGGGGCCACCTCGGGGCAACTTGAGGGTTGGTTTTACTCGTAGGATGTAACGCCCTCGAGGCGGCTATATCTCCTACGTGTCGAAGCACGACTTAGAGGCATAACCGCATTGAAAGCAACGTCGCAAGTAAGGTAATCTTCACAACAACCCATGGAAATAGATAATAGGGGAAAAAGGTACATAGTTGGCTTACACTCGCCACGTCACACAAATACATGAATAACATTACAATCATCCAATTCACTCATGGTCCGTCTACGATACCAAAATAAAAGATCAACCCCAACATGCGACACAGTCCCGATCGCCCCAACTAGGCAGCACTACTGATCATCTGGGAAAGACACATAGTAACGACGAGAGTCTTCATCGAACTCCCACTTGAGCTCAAGCGCATCGTCTGGAACGGTATCGTCGGTCCCTGCATCTGGTTTGGAAGTAATCTGTGAGTCACAGAGACTCAGCAATCTCACACCCTCGCGATCAAGACTATTTAAGCTTATAGGTAAGGCAAGGTAATATGTGGAGCTGCAGCAAGCGACTAGCATAAATGGTGGCTATCCTGTTCGCAAAAGAGAGCGATAAGAGAAGGCAAAGCACGAACGAAGAACTATGATCAAGAAGTGATCCTAGAACAACCTACGTCAAGCATTACTCCAACACCGTGTTCACTTCCCGGACTCCGCCGAGAAGAGACCATCACAGTTACACACGTGGTTGATTCATTTTTATTAGGTTAAGTTTCATGTTCTCTACATCCGGACATTAACAAATTCCCATAACCGCGGGCATGGCTTTCGAAAGTTCAAATCCCTGCAGGGGAGTCCCAACTTAGCCCATCACAAGCTCTCATGGTCAATGAAGGATATTCCTTCTAGCGGGAAGACCCGATCAGGCTCGGAATCCCACTTACAAGACATCCTCGACAATGGTAAAACTAAACCAGCAACACCACCCGAATGTGCTGACAAATCCCGATAGGAGCTGCACATATCTCGTTCTCAGGGCACACCGGATTGTCCAAGGTTCCAGTAGGCCAGCCCAGAGTTGCCCCTGGTGGCCACCGGTAGCTGACAGGTTGGACCAACACTTAGAGGAGCACTGGCCCGGGGTTTAAATAAAGATGACCCTTGAGTCCGCGAAACCCAAGGGAAAAAGAGGCTAGGTGGCAAATGGTAAAACCAAGGTTGGGCATTGCTGGAGGAGTTTTATTCAAGGCGAACTATCAAGGGGTTCCCATTATCACCCAACCGCGTAAGGAACGCAAAATCCGGGAACATAACACCGATATGACGGAAACTAGGGCGGCAACAGTGGAACAAAACACTAGGCAAAAGGCCAAGCCTTCCACCCTTTACCAAGTATATAGGTGCATTAATATAAACAAGATAATATGGTGATATCCCAATAATAAACAATGTTCCAACAAGGAACGATCTCCAATCTTCACCTGCAACTAGCAACGCTATAAGAGGGGCTGAGCGAAGCGGTAACATAGCCAATCAATGGTTTGCTAGGACATGGTGGGTTAGAGGTTTGACATGGCAATATGGGAGGCATGAAAGCAAGTGGTAGGTATCGTAGCATAGGCATATCAAAAGAACGAGCATCTAGCAAGCAAAGATAGAAGTGATTTCGAGGATATGATCCTTGCCTGCAAAGTTGTCAGAGTTGACTTGATCCTCATAAGCAAACTCAACGGGCTCCTCGATAGCGAACTCGTCTCCCGGCTCTACCCAAACAAGACAAACAATCAAAAGGAACACAATCAACCACGTGCAATGCTCAAACAACATGATGCGAACATGGTATGCTATGCGGGATGTGATATGTGATGCATATGCAAGATTTGACAAGGAATGATTGAACCTGGCCTCAACTTGGAAATCCAAGAGTGCCACTGGAAAGGTGAGGTGATTTCGGTTGAAATCGATTAAAGATCACCAGAATCGGATGCACGGTTTGGAAATGGCAAGCAAAACAAATATGGCACCGGTCTGCGATAATCAGCAAGTAGCCATCTAAATGCATCAAGATAATTATGCTACAGCACTCAAATATGACAACAAAATACATAGAAGGGATCCACTCATGATGCTTGACAAAAGATGAACAGTGAGCTATGGCTAATTCATCCATAAACAGGTTCAAACAAGCATGGAAAAAGTGCAAATGATAACATGTTTCAGACTTGGTGAAATTAACACAAGTCTGGAATTTAACATCAGGTAGCACACTTTGGAGCATAAAAACTACATGCTACAGGAACTTAACATGGCAAAGAAAGGCATGGAATGAAGCTACTCAAAGTACTTAACAAAAGTCCCTTAGTGACCTTGAACCAAAAGGGGTCAGAAAATACAATTGCAAGCATGTGAACATGGCAAAAACATAATCAGATTATAGACTTAGTGAAAAACTGGAGCATGCAAATCTGTTAACGAGTAGGCATGTTTACGAGCTCGATGCATTCACTACAGAGCATTTCATGACAAACTAAGCATACACCCATCAAGAATAAATGGCATAGAAGCTAGACATGGCAAGAACAACAACATAGCATGCACGGATCAATAGCAACATCCTCGGCAAAATCGCTAACGAGTCAACAATCTGCCAGGATTCACGAAATAGCAAAAGTAGAGCTCGATTGACTCAAGCTAGGATGCTCCATAAATGCAAAAAAGACATGGATGGATAAAGCACCACAATGTTAACAAATCATCCTTACTGATCATCCTCAAAAGAGGCACGGATCACTAGGAAACAACATGAACATATGGCATAATGACAAAATCAGGACAAGGACTTAGAGAAATTCTAAGTCCCTGAAATCAGCATTACCGAATACGCTACTTTACAAGCTTGTGCTAGTCACCACACATATTACAAAAATACATGGTAAGCACCTCTGTAAAGATGGCATGGCATATAACAAAACACATGGAGAGCCCAGGAGCATATCATGCACACATTAATCATGGCAAAAATGACAAATATCTATTTGATGAAACAGATCTGGCAATTTTATCACATGGCCCTCTTCCAACAGCATTTCGGGCATCATGATGAGCTCAAATGAAAATTATGCAATGAGATGAAATGATGTACTCGTTGAGACGAACATTTTGATATGCTACACACACAAATCAGAGCTATGGATGCAGAGTTATAGCATGCCAAACTTTGCAAATAATCTAGGGTTAGGGGATGAAAGTCAACCCTCTTAGATCCAGATCTGGATCCAACCGGTACTGTAGCAGGGAATGGAAAACGAGGATCGACGGCGACGTCGGGGAAGAAGAAGCAGCAGCCGGCGGGGACGGCGAGGTCGCCGGAGCGGGATCCGACCGAAGCAGCGGTGGCCGGGGTCGGAGACGCGCGGTGAGGCCGGGCGGCGAGGCGGTGAGGACAGGGCGGCGACCACCGGGCGGCAGGCAGCGGAGGCAGCCGGCGTTGGCGCGGCGGCGGTGGTCGTGGTCGGCCACGGCAGTGGAG